>NW_024423675.1:70347602-70412452 GCF_017311325.1 Ursus maritimus
CATTAGTCGCCGAGCATCGACTCGCCAGGTTGGTCGTGAGCACAGGCATCGCCAGAGCACAGGCGCCACGAGGGGTGGGATTTATCCAAATGGAAATATTCGCTATCGGCAATTGCTGAGATTTGCCATTTGTTTCACATTTATAATGTTTTTTACATACACTTTATCCTCGAAGATGTTCGATGATTCATTAGCTGCAGGAACAGCTCTTGCCGCAGCCTTCCCCCATCACTGTCACACTCTTCCTGAGGCTCCTTATTATTACATATTACATACATATATACATACACATTATATATACACATTATTATTATTATTATTATTATTATTATTATTATACATTATTATTATTATTACACATACACACACACAGTTTAGTTTTCAGAGTTCACAAGTCTTTCATGTTACGTTTGAATTTGATTAAGATAACAGAAGTAATGACACTGAGATAGTGTAAACATTAACACATGAAAGGGAAGATGAGATGAGGCACACACGCTTGAAGGTAAAAATGGAGAAATTACAGAGAATGGCCAGCGCGTCAGAATACTCCAACGAAGAAACATTAGTCCTCAGTGCTGAAAGCCGATCTCCAAGAGTAGAGAACAACATCAATACGGAAAGCAGAAATAAACGCTGTTTTCTAAAAAGAAGAAACTCCGCCATTATCAGCATCCCTGATGCATGGAAAGTACCATTAATGTTGACGAAGAACTCAGTAGCAAAGCCCACAAAAGGAGGCTGGCAAAGTGGACTACATCACGATGGGCAACGAAGAGCAGTGGCGGGGGTAGCTATCAAATAAATGAATAGTGTCGGCTGCCTGGTGACGTATTGCTTTTAAAGACTTACACAAAGATGATTAAAAACTTAAAACAGTCGGAACAAGATATAGAGGCACAGAGGGAATTACATCGCGCTTGTTTTTTCTGCAGGAAGCAATTTCAGATACTAACTATTTTTATCGTCTTAGTTGTGTCAAATTTATGTATTTGTTCATATAAAGATTAAAAACCAAAATAGCCGATATGTGATTTTTAAACTCATGGAAGAAAAACCACAAAGTAGTACTGGATAATTTACGTGTCGTTACGAGAGTAACAGTAAACAAAACACAGCGCGGGAGCATGGGCAGGCACTGCTCTGAACGACCACAGAGACTTTCCTCACAGCAAAGAAGAAACAATCCAGATATACCCTGATGTTCAACGCAGCTGGTGCAGGTATCGTTTTCGACCTCAGTTTGGTTGTTCGACATATTCGAACAGTAGGATCGACACGTTCTGTGTCATATAAAGATAGATCAGCAACAGTTGAGGTGTTAAATCATATGAAGAGATCAATACATTTTCAATTTTTCTTCTGCGTGAAGTTTGTTTTCTATAAAAAGTATATGCGGTGACCCTTGACCAACATGGATTTGAACTGTAATGGGTCCATTTGCACGCAGGCTTTTTCAGTAAATACAGCAGAGTTCTGTAAATGTATGATCTCTTCCTTATGATTTTCTTTTTCTCCAGCTGACCTTGTTGCAAGGAACGGTCTATAAAGAATAGATAAGGACACAGAACGTGTGTCGGTGCACTGCTTCTGTTCGGGTATGGCTTCCAGGAGACAGCCGCTTTTGGGGGGTCCGGTGACACGCAGGCACCCCCAGCCCTGCGTTAGTCAAGGGTCCCTTGTATCTGGATTGATTTTTTTCTCTTGTAATGAGGAAAGTCTCTTAATTGGTCGTGATCCAGTTTGCAGTTTGTGATTTCAGGAACTTAATTCTGCCCCTTATTATATACCTCTTCCCACTATGTGTTTTTACTGTTTTCTTCTACTTTGGTACTCCTGTCTTTATTTTGTAAATTAATCCAGTTTTCTTTTAATGGTTTTCTTCCATGGGTTTTAAAGTCACATAGTATATTTCTATTTTAGTTTTAATCTTATATTATTAAGACAAATACATAAATTTATTTCTTTCTAAGACCATTTCTAAAAATAGTTAAGTATCTAAATTCTCCTGGCAAGAGAAAACAAGCACTGATGTGATCTTAATTCCTCTGTGCCTGTCTGTCTGGTCCTTCCCTTGCCTCTCACTGCCTGAGTCTTGTTTCAGATGACTGTTTTAAAAAGTTTTAATTCATCTTTTTTTTATTGTAAACTTATTTTAAAAGTCTTTGAAAGACAATACATCATTAGGCAATGACACTTTTTATTCATTTATTTGTTAACCCTACTTTCCATGTCTCACTGCTTTTCGTCTTCTTGCTTTGCCCATATCGTCTGGTATATCAGAGAGGAGCCTCCGTGGCTCCCACTTTGCCCGAAAGTTCCTTTTCTTAACCTTCCCGATGATTGCTTGGCTTGGACACAGCATACTGGGTTCATTCTAGGTCTCCTTCAGCACATTGAAAATATTACTCCTATCTTTTCTTCATGCATCCAGGGATGCATAATAATCTGGGTTTTTCTTCTTTAGAAAACCGCGTTTTTTCTCTAGTTTCGAGGATTTCTTCCATTGATGTTCTTCTGTTTCTTACGGTGTGTCTATGGATTTATGATTCATCCGCTCAGCCTCGGATAGGCACTGAGGACTAATGTTTCTTCGCTTGTTGGAATATTCTGAGGAATTACTTCTTCACGTAATGACTTCTCTGTAATTTCTCCATTTTCTCCTTCAAAAGCCTCGGTGAACATATGCATCTCATCTCCCTTTCATGTGTTTTAATGTTTACACTGTCTCTCAGTCTATTTTTACAGCTCATTTATTCATCTTCTGTTATGCCCAATCTAAAATTCAAAATGTATGAAGCATGAGAGACTATGGACTCTGAGAAACAAACTGAGGGCCTCAGAGGGGAGGGGGGGTGGGGGGAATGGGATAGTCGTGATGGGTAGTAGGAGGGCACGCATTGCACGGTGCACTGGGTGTTATATGCACACATCGAATCATCGAACTTTACATCAGAAACCGGGATGTATGTATGGTGACTAACATAATAAAAACATTAAAAAATAAAATTCAAAATGTAAAACAAATCTTTAAATCTCAATAATTATATTCTTAATTTCCAATATTTCCATTTCGTTTCTTTTTCATCCCCACCCCTCGTGATCTCGTGCACGCGCCCTGTGCTCCTGGCTTGGCTCGGAGACGCCGCCTGGTGCTTACGGCCAGCACCCTGGCTGCCTGCTCGCGGAGTCCGTGCTTGCAGGCGGCAATGCTCCGCCCCTCTTCACGGAGTATCTCAGCGCTAAGTGTCTGAACACTCTCCAAGTGAGCTCATCTGCTCAGCTGACTCCCTTCCAGACACATATCTGTGCAAAGTCTGCCGGGACAGTGGTGAAGGCTGCTTCCAGGACTCGATTTCCAGGGGAGTCTGGCGGGTGAGGGTAGCTGGGCTGCTGGTTTCCAGGTGTGAGCCCCCACCTTTCTGGCCCGGTCATTGCCCCGTCTGCCTGGGCGAGAGCAGCTTTCTGCAGGAACCGGGCAGGGTGGCTCCTCCCGCGGGTTCCCTCAGGCACCCTGCCCCGAGCTCCCCACTCTGTGTGGCTGTCCCCTGACCAGTGTGGGGCAGCAGCTGTGTCTTTAGTCTGAGCTCCTGTAGCTCTCCTGCCCCTCACCTCTGGCTGGGTGGGGTGGGGGGTGGGGCAGGCCTCTCCTTATCTGCTGTGCCTTTTCTTATCATTTCTGGGTCAGACGTACAGATGAGGAAGGGCCTCAGTGTATACTTGGCTCACAAACGAAAATTGGAAGCATTTCTCTTCTTGAAATAGAATTATTAAGTTATAGTCTATAAATAGGAGTATGTCTTCTTTTAAAATGGCTTTTCCTAAGTGGAAGTGGTTTCGAAGCAGTGATAAAGAGACTAATGATTTGCTAATTTATGTTTGTCTTCAGGATGTAAATTTATATATTTATGTTATATAAATTGCCTGTAAAATTCTCTTCTTCTTGAATGATGATCTTCCTTTTGGAAGAAAATAAAGCTCCACTGAAGAATGACTGACGATAAGTGAATATCTGTGAGGGATCCTGCCTAGGTTTTTGTTTCTTGATATTTCACCTTAATCGTATTATACATTTTAATTTAAAAGTTCTGGCAGTTTCGCTTTGCTTAATGGACTTACTAAATAGTGTAAAAATGATGATGCCTGACTCAGTGGAACAGCACGCCAGCATTTTAACCAGTGCCAAGCACAAATATTTGTTTAATAAATGAGCAAGCCACACCTGGATAGGCTTGGACTTCACTGCAAGATGTCATTCCAGGCACCACCTTTCACTCAGCTGTTAAATCTAAGTTGGAAGATTAGTATTGAAGAGGCTAATATTTGCCTCTACTCACCGCTAAACAAATGCCGACTGAGTCTGTCCCATGCCTTACATGTGTTGGTCAGGGTCACTGTGAAGAGGGAGGCAGCCTCTCGGCTCAATCCCCCCCCGCCCCAGGAGGACCACTGGGCACAGAGTTCCATGCTGGGTGCTGACGGGCGCAGGGACTCGGGGGCCCACGGAGGCCTCTGGCCAGAGGTAGGGCTGCAGCCGTAGGCTTTCCTGGCAGAAGTACTCACTTGACAAAGAGCATGAGGACAGGGGCCATGTGTTTTAGCAGCTTGCCTCCCACCTGCTCAGGCAGCACTGACCCCATGATCATTCCTGACCACAGCAATCCCATAGGGCTGTGCCGGGCACGGGACACCACCAGCTTTGCTGCCAGCCCGAGACATGACAAGTGCTCAGTGCCCACCATGGTGGTGACCTTCTACCCCACTAGTCACCCTTGAATAAGAGCACTTTGTAGGAAGGCATCCTGTTGCCTGAGACAGCCTAAACGGGTCATAGAAGAAGGTGCCATCACTTGCCTATTTCCAGACTTCAGCTGCACAGTCATCTAAAGGCTTTGAATTCCTTCAAAAGACAGTGGCTGACAAAGCCTGAGACATCACGATTCTGAACTGGAGATCGGTCCCTCCGTGCAATCACACACTACCCTCAGGAGAGAAGAAACAGGACAGAGCAGTGGGCCTGAGGTGGCCCGGTGACCTGTTGATGGGTCCAGGGCCTGCTGTCCTCATGCCTGCCTGGCATTCTTTCCACTGCCTCCTGGGGAGACATGAGCTCCCGGACGTGTGCTGGCTGCGTGGGGCTTCCAGGCCTATCAAGGAGACATGGGTCAGCACAGGAGAGAAGCCAGGTAGGGGTGTAGCAGACGGCTGCTTGGGACGTGGGTCCCCGGCGCCCCAGGAGCTTCTCGAGCTGGGTGCTCACTGTTCTCTGAGCACCTACAGATGCAGCTGGGGCCCTGGGGCATCTTGCTGAACAAGCAACATCACAGAGGGGCCCACATTGAAGAAGGATAATTCTGATAAGAAACAAACAGGTGGGGTTGTCTGACCAGTGGTCAGGGACACCTGAGGAGGCAGCCTGCCTGGTGAGACCGGGAAGAAAGAGAGGAGCCAGCCATCCAGGGCCGGGGCAGGGGTAAGGGTCCTGGTGGGGAAGGCCCTGGGGTCTGCAGGATGGAGAGACAATCAGTTGTTCGCTGAGCAACACGAGCTGGGGCTGGGGGCTCAGACGGCCTCGGAAGAAGGCAGCAGAGAGTTTCTATCGCACTTATGTTTATGGCTACGGATTTCATTCCAAGAGTAACTACTACGGCCCCGGAGGAGACCCACCAGGGAGTGGCATGAC
Organism: Ursus maritimus; assembly: GCF_017311325.1. Taxonomy (NCBI): domain Eukaryota; kingdom Metazoa; phylum Chordata; class Mammalia; order Carnivora; family Ursidae; genus Ursus; species Ursus maritimus. The sequence continues at coordinate 70,353,286 of NW_024423675.1, forward strand.
CGGGTGCAGGTGGCTTGGAAGGCTTGTGCCAGGTTTTCGTGCTAGAGATGCCCCTCCAGAGGTGTCACATGGCTTCCGCACGTGTCCCGTATATCAGAGCGGGTGACCTTCAAGTGACTGATGCCCCAGCCCTTCTGGGGCTGAGATCTGTGCTGCAGTCAGACGCCCAGGAGCCGCGGGACTTGGGGGTGAAAGCCAGGCCTCCTGGTTCCAGAACATGGGGCAGGGGAGGGCAAGATGGGAGGCTTCCCGGTGCCACCTCCACTGGTGTGTCTCCAGCTAACCCCGACACCGTGACTTTTGTGCCGTGTCGCATGTGAGTTCTGACCCACTTGCCACAAGGGCACAGGCTGGCGCGCCTCCCTGTGGATGTCTGAAAAACCTTTGTGCAAGCTGCGAGCCTGGAAGGACACATGAAGTCTGTGCCTGGAAAGGGAATTCTGTGACACCGGACTCTTCACGGGATCACGGTCTGGTACCTTGCTGCTTCCGAGGGGATGTACAGAAGGAACAGACTTCCAGACTGTGCCTCTGGCAGTGCCAGCTGCTGTACCTGAGTAGGTGACTTCGGTTCCAAGAATGGTCAGTTCATAGTGTCCGCCAGGTCTGGGCCAGAGCCCTCGGTGTTCACTCAAACACCAGTCTAGTGCTGCTATGAAGGTGCTATTCGGATGAGATTAGCCTTTGGATCAGCCCACTTTGTGTAAAGCAGATGACCCTGCGTGAAGTGGGTGAGCCGCGTCAAGCAGTTGAAGATCTGCAAAGAAAAAGGTGGCATTTTCCTGGGAAAGAAGGAATTCTCTACCAGACCGCAGCATAGAAATCCTGCCTGGGCTTCCAGCCTGCTGGCCTGTTCTGCAAAATTCAGACTTGTCAGCCCCAACAACTGTGTGAGCCAATTCTTTAAAAATAACTCTGTGTGTACACACATGCACTGAAGCCAGTGTTGCTTCTTCAGAGAACCTTGGATGATACAGCTTGCCCTTTGTAACGACTCGAGTCTCTGGAACTCGGTGCCAGTAGCTACAATGACCTTCCTTGCCTGATGCCAGGTCCTTCAGAAACAGGCACCAGTTCTGACTGCATCGACACAGTTCTGCATGGTCTGTACAGTGTGGATGCAACCGGCACGGAACAACGTGAGAATGCAGTGAGGCACTTTCTCTCGTGGCAGGAAACCTGGGCCCGTCCCTCACTCTCTGCAGCAGGAGGTCTGGACCCCATCCACTCCATCCCTGCAGCAGGAGGCCTGGGCCCCATGCACTTCGTCTCTGCAGTGGGAGCCCTGGGCCCTGTCCACTTTGTCCCTACAGCAGGGGCCTGGGTCCTGTCCAATCCGTGTCTGCAGCAGGAGCCCCAGGTCCGTCCACTCTGTGTATGCAGCAGGGACCTGGGTCCTGTCCACTCCATGCTGCAGCAGGATACCTGTCCCGCTCCACTTCGCGGTTCGCAGCAGGGACCTGGATCCTGTCCACTCCGTGTCTGCAGCAGGAACCCCAGGTCCCATCCACTCCGTGTCTGCAGCAGGGGCCTGGGTCCTGTCCAATCCATGTCTGCAGCAGGAACCCCAGGTCCCATCCACTCCGTGTCTGCAGCAGGGGCCTGGGTCCTGTCCAATCCATGTCTGCAGCAGGAACCCCAGGTCCCATCCACTCCGTGTCTGCAGCAGGGGCCTGGGACCCATCCACTCCATGTCTGCAGCAGGATACCTGGGTCCTGTCCACTCCGTGTCTGAGCAGGACACCTGGGCCCCATCCCCTCACTCTCTGCAGCAGGAGGCCTGGACCCCATCCCTCCATCCCTGCAGCAGGAGGCCTGGGCCCCATGCACCTGCCTTTGCAGTGGGAGCCCTGGGCCCTGTCCACTTTGTCCCTACAGCAGGGGCCTGGGTCCTGTCCAATCCGTGTCTACAGCAGGGGCCCCAGGTCCGTCCACTCCGTGTATGCAGCAGGGACCTGGGTCCTGTCCACTCCATGTCTGTAGCAGGATACCTGGGTCCTCACCACTTTGTGTCGCAGCAGGGACCTGGGTCCTGTCCACTCTCCGTGTCTGCAGCAGGAGCCCCAGGTCCCATCCACTCCGTGTCTGCAGCAGGGGCCTGGGTCCTGTCCACTCTGTGTATGCAGCAGGGACCTGGGTCCTGTCCACTCCATGTCTGCAGCAGGATACCTGGGTCCCGTCCACTTCGTGTCTGCAGCAGGGACCTGGGTCCTGTCCACTCCATGTCTGCAGCAGGATACCTGGGTCCCATCCACTCCGTGTCTGCAGCAGGGGCCTGGGTCCTGCCCACTCCGTGTCTGCAGCAGGGGCCTGGGTCCTGCCCACTCCGTGTCTGCAGCAGTGGCCTGGGTCCTGTCCACCCGTGTCTGCAGTGCTGGCCTGGGTCCTGCCCACTCCGTGTCTGCAGCAGTGGCCTGGGTCCTGTCCACCGTGTCTGCAGCGGGCCTGGGTCCGCCACCCGTGTCTGCAGCAGGGGCCCCGGGTCCCGTCCACTCTGTGTCTGCAGCAGGAGCCCGGGTCCCGTCCTCCGTGCTGCAGCAGGAGCCCCAGGTCCCGCTCCACTCGTTCGCAGCAGGCCTGGTCCTGTCCACTCCATGTCTGTAGCAGGATACCTGGGTCCCGCCCACTTGGTTCGCAGCAGGACCTGGGTCCCGTCCACTCCATGTCTGCAGCAGGATACCTGGGTCCCATCCACTCCGTGTCTGCAGCAGGGGCCTGGGTCCTGCCCACTCCGTGTCTGCAGCAGGGGCCTGGGTCCCGTCCACTCCATGTCTGCAGCAGGGGCCTGGGTCCTGTTGACTCCATGTCTGCAGCAGGGGCCTGGGTCCTGCCCACTCCGTGTCTGCAGCAGTGGCCTGGGTCCTGCCCACTCCGTGTCTGCAGCAGGAGCCTCAGGTCCTGTCCACTCTGTGTCTGCAGCAGGGGCCTGGGTCCTGTCCACTCTGTGTCTGCAACAGGAGTCTGGGTCCCATCCACTCCATGTCTGCAGCAGGGGCCTGGGTCCTGTCGACTCCGTGTCTGCAGCAGGATACCTGGGTCCCGTCCACTCCATGTCTGCAGCAGGGGCCTGCTGGGTCCACTCCGTGTCTGCAGCAGGATACCTGGGTCCTGTCCACTCCGTGCTGCAGCAGGGGCCTGGGTCCTGTCCACTCCGTGTCTGCAGCAGGGGCCTGGGTCCTGCCCACTCCATGTCTGCAGCAGGGGCCTGGGTCCTGCCCACTCCGTGTCTGCAGCAGGAGCCCCAGGTCCCGTCCACTCCGTGTCTGCAGCAGGGACCTGGGTCCTGTCCACTCCATGTCTGTAGCAGGATACCTGGGTCCCGTCCACTTCGTGTCTGCAGCAGGGACCTGGGTCCTGTCCACTCCATGTCTGCAGCAGGATACCTGGGTCCCGTCCACTCCGTGTCTGCAGCAGGGGCCTGGGTCCTGCCCACTCCGTGTCTGCAGCAGGGGCCTGGGTCCCGTCCACTCCATGTCTGCAGCAGGGGCCTGGGTCCTGTTGACTCCATGTCTGCAGCAGGGGCCTGGGTCCTGCCCACTCCGTGTCTGCAGCAGTGGCCTGGGTCCTGCCCACTCCGTGTCTGCAGCAGGAGCCTCAGGTCCTGTCCACTCTGTGTCTGCAGCAGGGGCCTGGGTCCTGTCCACTCTGTGTCTGCAACAGGAGTCTGGGTCCCATCCACTCTGTGTCTGCAGCAGGGGCCTGGGTCCTGTCGACTCCGTGTCTGCAGCAGGATACCTGGGTCCCATCCACTCCATGTCTGCAGCAGGGGCCTGGGTTCTGTCCACTCCGTGTCTGCAGCAGGATATCTGGGTCCTGTCCACTCCGTGTCTGCAGCAGGGGCCTGGGTCCTGTCCACTCCGTGTCTGCAGCAGGGGCCTGGGTCCTGCCCACTCCATGTCTGCAGCAGGGGCCCCGGACCCAGGCCCCTGCTGCAGACATGGAGTGGACGGGACCCAGGTATCCTGCTGCAGACACGGAGTCGACAGGACCCAGGCCCCTGCTGCAGACACAGAGTGGATGGGACCCAGACTCCTGTTGCAGACACAGAGTGGACAGGACCCAGGCCCCTGCTGCAGACACAGAGTGGACAGGACCCGGGGCCCCTGCTGCAGACACGGAGTGGGCAGGACCCAGGCCCCTGCTGCAGACACGGAGTGGACAGGACCCAGGCCCCTGCTGCAGACACGGAGTGGGCAGGACCCAGGCCCCTGCTGCAGACACGGAGTGGGCAGGACCCAGGCCCCTGCTGCAGACACGGAGTGGGCAGGACCCAGGCCCCTGCTGCAGACACGGAGTGGGCAGGACCCAGGCCCCTGCTGCAGACACGGAGTGGGCAGGACCCAGGCCCCTGCTGCAGACACGGAGTGGGCAGGACCCAGGCCCCTGCTGCAGACACGGAGTGGGCAGGACCCAGGCCCCTGCTGCAGACACGGAGTGGGCAGGACCCAGGCCCCTGCTGCAGACACGGAGTGGGCAGGACCCAGGCCCCTGCTGCAGACACGGAGTGGACAGGACCCAGGCCACTGCTGCAGACACGGAGTGGGCAGGACCCAGGCCCCTGCTGCAGACACGGAGTGGGCAGGACCCAGGCCCCTGCTGCAGACACGGAGTGGGCAGGACCCAGGCCCCTGCTGCAGACACGGAGTGGGCAGGACCCAGGCCCCTGCTGCAGACACGGAGTGGACAGGACCCAGGCCCCTGCTGCAGACACGGAGTGGGCAGGACCCAGGCCCCTGCTGCAGACACGGAGTGGACGGGACCCGGGGCTCCTGCTGCAGACACAGAGTGGACGGGACCCGGGGCCCCTGCTGCAGACACGGAGTGGGCAGGACCCAGGCCCCTGCTGCAGACACGGAGTGGGCAGGACCCAGGAGCCAGCTGCAGACACGGAGTGGGCAGGACCCAGGAGCCAGCTGCAGACACGGAGTGGGCAGGACCCAGGAGCCAGCTGCAGACACGGAGTGGGCAGGACCCAGGAGCCAGCTGCAGACACGGAGTGGGCAGGACCCAGGAGCCAGCTGCAGACACGGAGTGGGCAGGACCCAGGAGCCAGCTGCAGACACGGAGTGGGCAGGACCCAGGAGCCAGCTGCAGACACGGAGTGGGCAGGACCCAGGAGCCAGCTGCAGACACGGAGTGGGCAGGACCCAGGAGCCAGCTGCAGACACGGAGTGGGCAGGACCCAGGAGCCAGCTGCAGACACGGAGTGGGCAGGACCCAGGAGCCAGCTGCAGACACGGAGTGGGCAGGACCCAGGAGCCAGCTGCAGACACGGAGTGGGCAGGACCCAGGAGCCAGCTGCAGACACGGAGTGGGCAGGACCCAGGAGCCAGCTGCAGACACGGAGTGGGCAGGACCCAGGCCCCTGCTGCAGACACGGAGTGGACAGGACCCAGGCCCCTGCTGCAGACACGGAGTGGATGGGACCTGGGGCTCCTGCTGCAGACACGGAGTGGACAGGACCCAGGTCCCTGCTGCAGACACAAAGTGGATGGGACCCAGGTATCCTGCTACAGACATGGAGTGGACAGGACCCAGGTCCCTGCTGCATACACGGAGTGGACGGACCTGGGGCCCCTGCTGTAGACACGGATTGGACAGGACCCAGGCCCCTGCTGTAGGGACAAAGTGGACAGGGCCCAGGGCTCCCACTGCAAAGACGAAGTGCATGGGGCCCAGGCCTCCTGCTGCAGGGATGGAGTGGATGGGGTCCAGGCCTCCTGCTGCAGAGAGTGAGGGGATGGGGCCCAGGTGTCCTGCTACAGACACGGAGTGGACAGGACCCAGGTATCCTGCTGCAGACATGGAGTGGATGGGTCCCAGGCCCCTGCTGCAGACACGGAGTGGATGGGACCTGGGGTTCCTGCTGCAGACACGGAGTGGACAGGATCCAGGTCCCTGCTGCAGACACGAAGTGGACGGGACCCAGGTATCCTGCTGCAGACATGGAGTGGACAGGACCCAGGTCCCTGCTGCATACACAGAGTGGACGGACCTGGGGCTCCTGCTGCAGACACGGATTGGACAGGACCCAGGCCCCTGCTGTAGGGACAAAGTGGACAGGGCCCAGGGCTCCCACTGCAGAGACGAAGTGCATGGGGCCCAGGCCTCCTGCTGCAGGGATGGAGTGGATGGGGTCCAGACCTCCTGCTGCAGAGAGTGAGGGGACGGGGCCCAGGTTTCCTGCCGCAGAGAGAAAGTGCCTCACTGCATTCTCACGTTGTTCCCGTGCCCGGTTGCATCCACACTGTACAGACCATGCAGAACTGTGTCGATGCAGTCAGAACTGGTGCCTGTTTGCTGTGAAGGACCTGGCATCAGGCAAGGAAGGTCATTGTAGCTACTGGCACCGAGTTCCAGAGACTCGAGTCGTTACAAAGGGCAAAGCTGTATCATCCAAGGTTCTCTGAAGAAGCAACACTGGCTCAGTGCATGTGTGTACACACAGAGAGATTTATTTTAAAGAATTGGCTCACACAGTTGTTGGGGCTGACAAGTCTGAATTTTGCAGAACAGGCCAGCAGGCTGGAAGCCCAGGCAGGATTTCTATGCTGCGGTCTGGAGGTAGAATTCCTTCTTTCCCAGGAAAATGCCACCTTTTTCTTTGCAGATCTTCAACTGCTTGGACGCGGCTCACCCACTTCACGCAGGGTCATCTGCTTTACACAAAGTGGGCTGATCCAAAGGCTAATCTCATCCGAATAGCACCTTCATAGCAGCACTAGACTGGTGTTTGAGTGAACACCGAGGGCTCTGGCCCAGCCTGGCGGACACTATGAACTGACCATTCTTGGAACCGTAAGTCACCTACTCAGGTACAGCAGCTGGCACTGCCAGAGGCCAGTCTGGAAGTCTGTTCCTTCTGTACATCCCCTCTGGGAAGCAGCAAGGTACCAGACCGTGATCCCGTGAAGAGTCCGGTGTCACAGAATTCCCTTTCCAGGCACAGACTTCATGTGTCCCTTCCAGGCTCGCAGCTTGCACAAAGGTTTTTCAGACATCCACAGGGGAGGCCTTGGCCATGGTGCCCTTGTGGCAAGAGTGGGGTCAGAACTCACATGCGACACGGCACAAAAAGTCACGGTGTCGGGGTTAGCTGGAGACACACCAGTGGAGGTGGCACCGGGAAGCCTCCCATCTTGCCCTCCCCCTGCCCCCATGTTCTGGGAACCAGGAGGCCTGGCTTTCAGCCCCAAGTCCCCGCGGCTCCCTGGGCGTCTGACTGCAGCAACGATCTCAGCCCCAGAAGGGCTGGGGCATCAGTCACTTGAAGGTCACCCGCTCTGATATACGGGACACGTGCCGAAGCCATGTGACACCTCTGGAGAGGGGCATCTCTAGCAACGAAAACCTGGCACAAGCCTTCCAAACCTGCACCCGGTCATGCCACTCCCTGGTGGGTCTCCTCCGGGGCCCGTAGTAGTTACTCTTGGAATGAAATCCGTAGCCATAAACATAAGTGCGATAGAAACTCTCTGCTGCCTTCTTCCGAGCCGTCTGAGCCCCCAGCCCCAGCTCGTGTTGCTCCAGGCGAACATACTGATTGTCTCTCCATCCTGCAGACCCCAGGGCCTTCCCCACCAGGACCCCTTACCCCTGCCCCGGCCCTGGATGGCTGGCTCCTCTCTTCTTCCCGGTCTCACCAGGCAGGCTGCCTCCTCAGGTGTCCCTGACCACTGGTCAGACAACCCCACCTGTTTGTTTCTTATCAGAATTATCCTTCTTCAATGTGGGCCCCTCTGTGATGTTGCTTGTTCAGCAAGATGCCCCAGGGCCCCAGCTGCATCTGTAGGTGCTCAGAGAACAGTGAGCACCCAGCTCGAGGCTCCTGGGGGGCGCCGGGGACCCGTACCCAAGCAGCCGTCTGCATTACACCCCTACCTGGCTTCTCTCCTGTGCTGACCCATGTCTCCTTGATAGGCCTGGAAGCCCCCACGCAGCCAGCACACGTCCGGGAGCTCATGTCTCCCCAGGAGGCAGTGGAAAGAATGCCAGGCAGGCATGAGGACAGCAGGCCCTGGACCCATCAACAGGTCACCGGGCCACTCCAGGCCCACTGCTCTGTCCTGTTTCTTCTCTCCTGAGGGTAGTGTGATTGCACGGAGGGACCGATCTCCAGTTCAGAATCGTGATGTCTCAGGCTTTGTCAGCCACTGTCTTTTGAAGGAATTCAAAGCCTTTAGATGACTGTGCAGCTGAAGTCTGGAAATAGGCAAGTATGGCACCTTCTTCTATGACCCGTTTAGGCTGTCTCAGGCAACAGGATGCCTTCCTACAAAGTGCTCTTATTCAAGGGTGACTAGTAGGGTGAGAAGGTCACCACCATGGTGGGCACTGAGCACTTGTCATGTCTCGGGCTGGCAGCAAAGCTGGTGGTGTCCGTGCCCGGCACAGCCCTATGGGATTGCTGTGGTCAGGAATGATCATGGGGTCAGTGCTGCCTGAGCAGGTGGGAGGCAAGCTGCTAAGAAACACATGGCCCCTGTCCTCATGCTCTTTGTCAAGTGAGTACTTCTGCCAGGAAAGCCTCGCTGCCCAGCAGCCCCTACTCCTGGCCAGAGGCCTCCGTGGGCCCCCCGAGAGTCCTGCGCCCCGTCAGCACCCAGCATGGAACTCTGTGCCCAGTGGTCCTCCTGGGGGCGGGGTGGGGGTGGGCCGAGAGGCTGCCTCCCTCTTCACAGTGACCCTGACCAACACATGTAAGGCATGGGACAGACTCAGTCGGCATTTGTTTAGCGAGTGAGTAGAGGCAAATATTAGCCTCTTCAATACTAATCTTCCAACTTAGATTTAACAGCTGAGTGAAAGGTGGTGCCTGGAATGACATCTTACGAGTAAGTCCAAGCCTATCCCAGGTGTGGCTTGCTCATTTATTAAACAAATATTTGTGCTTGGCACTGGTTAAAATGCTGGCGTGCTGTTCCACTGAGTCAGGCATCATCATTTTTACACTATTTTTATTAAGTCCATTAAGCAAACGAAACTGCCAGAACTTTTAAATTAAAATGTATAATACACGATTAAGGTGAAATATCAAGAAACATAAAACCTAGGCAGGATCCCTCACAGATATTCACTTATCGTCAGTCATTCTTCAGTGGAGCTTTATTTTCTTCCAAAGGAAGATCATCATTCAAGAAGAAGAGAATTTTACAGGCAATTTATATAACATAAATATATAAATTTACATCCTGAAGACAAACATAAATTAGCAAATCATTAGTCTCTTTATCACTGCTTCCGAAACCACTTCCACTTAGGAAAAGCCATTTTAAAAGAAGACATACTCCTATTTATAGACTATAACTTAATAATTCTATTTCAAAGAAGAGAAATGCTTCCAATTTTACGTTTGTGAGCCAAGTATACACTGAGGCCCTTCCTCATCTGTACGTCTGACCCAGAAATGATAAGAAAAGGCACAGCAGATAAGGAGAGGCCTGCCCCACCCCCACCCCCACCCCGCCAGAGGTGAGGGGCAGGAGGAAACACAGGAGCTCAGACTAAAGACACAGCTGCTGCCCCACACTGGTCAGGGGACAGCCACACAGAAGTGGGGAGCTCGGGGCAGGGGTGCCTGAGGGAACCCCGCAGGAGGAGCCACCCTGCCCGGTTCCTGCAGAAAGCTGCTCTCGCCCAGGCAGACAGGGCAATGACCGGGCCAGAGAAAGGTGGGGGCTCACACCTGGAAACCAGCAGCCCAGCTACCCTCACCCGCCAGACTCCCCTGGAAATCGAGTCCTGGAAGCAGCCTTCACCACTGTCCCCGAGCAGACTTTGCACAGATATGTCGTCTGGAAGGGAACGTCAACTGAGCAGATGAGCTCACTTGGAGAGTGTTCAGACACTTAGCGCTGAGATACTCCGTGAAGAGGACCGCGCGGAGCATTGCCGCCTGCAAGCACGGACTCCGCGAGCAGGCAGCCAGGGTGCTGGCCGTAAGCACCAGGCGACGTCTCCGAGCCAAGCCAGGAGCACAGGGCGCGTGCGAATCACGAGGGGGGTGGGGATGAAAAAGAACGAAATGGAAATATTGGAAATTAAGAATATAATTGTTGAGATTTAAAGATTTGTTTACATTTTGAATTTTATTTTTTTAATGTTTTTTTATTATGTTAGTCACCATACAGTACATCCCCGGTTTCTGATGTAAAGTTCGATGATTCATTAGTTGCATATAACACCCAGTGCACCGTGCAATACGTGCCCTCCTTACTACCCATCACCGGCCTATCCCATTCCCCCACCCCCCTCCCCTCTGAGGCCCTCAGTTTGTTTCTCAGAGTCCATAGTCTCTCATGCTTCATACATTTTGAATTTTAGATTGGGCATAACAGAAGTGAATAAATGAGCTGTAAAAATAGACTGAGAGACAGTGTAAACATTAAAACACATGAAAGGGAGATGAGATGCATATGTTCACACAGGCTTTTGAAGGAGAAAATGGAGAAATTACAGAGAAGTCATTACGTGAAGAAGTAATTCCTCAGAATATTCCAACAACGAAGAAACATTAGTCCTCAGTGCCTATACCCGAGGCTGAGCCGGATGAATCATAAATCCGCAGACACACCGTAGAGAAACAGAAGAACATCAATGGAAGAGAAATCCTCGAAACTACAGAAAAAACGCGGTTTTCTAAAAGAAGAAAAACCCAGATTATTATCAGCATCCCTGGATGCATGAAGAAAAGTGGAGTAATATTTTCAATGTGCTGAAGGAACCTAGAATGAACCCAGTATGCTGTGTCCAGCCAAGCAATCATCGGGAAGGTTAAGAAAAAGGAACTTTCGGGCAAAGTGGGAGCCACGGAGGCTCCTCTCTGATGACCCACCAGACGATGTGGGCAAACAAGAAGCAAGAAGCAGTGAGACATGGAAAGTAGGGTTAACAAATAAATGAATAAAAGTGTCATTGCCTAATGATGTATTGTCTTTAAAGACTTTTAAAATAAGTTTACAATAAAAAAAAAGATGATTAAAACTTTTAAAACAGTCATCTGAAACAAGACTCCAGGCAGTGAGACAGGGAAGGACCAGACAGACAGGCACAGAGGGAATTAAGATCACATCAGTGCTTTGTTTTCTCTTGCAGGAGAATTTAGATACTTAACTATTTTTAGACAGTCTTAGAAAGAAATAAATTTATGTATTTGTCTTAATAATATAAAGATTAAAAACTAAAAAAATAGAAATATACTATGTGACTTTAAAACCCATGGAAGAAAACCATTAAAAAGAAAACTGGATTAATTTACAAAATAAAGACAGAGGAGTACCAGTAGAAGAAAACAGTAAAAACACATAGTGGGAAGAAGGTATATAATAAGAGGGCAGAATTAAGTTCCTGAAATCACAAACTGCAAACTGGATCGACCAATTAAGAGACTTTCCTCATTACAAAGAAGAAAAAATCAATCCAGATACAAGGGACCCTTGACTAACGCAGGGCTGGGGGTGCCTGCGTGTCACTTCGGACCCCCCAAAAACGGCTGTCTCCTGGAAGCCATACCCCGAACAGAAGCAGTGCACCGACACACGTTCTGTGTCATATGTGCTATAGACCGTTCCCTTGCAACAAGGTCAGCTGGAGAAAAGAAAATCATAAGGAAGAGATCATACATTTACAGAACTCTGCTGTATTTACTGAAAAAAGCCTGCGTGCAAATGGACCCGTACAGTTCAAATCCATGTTGGTCAAGGGTCACCGCATATGCTTTTTATAGAAAACAAACTTCACGCAGAAGAGAAAAATTGAAAATAAAGGAATGGGGAAATACGCAGAGGGAGAATATTACCAAAATGGAATCAGGGCGGCACTACTGATGTCAGGCAAAATGGATTTTAAGGTGAAAAGTGTTAAAAAGTACAAAAAGGAATACTTCTAAAAGGTTGAAGGAAGATAAGCCAAGAAGATCTCAATTACAAGCCTGTCGGAACATAGCATTACGACACCTGAAGTGGAACTGAATTAGTCACCAGGAGCACCTGACACGTTCCCGCTCGCTGGCAGGACGTGCGGGGTCCACGGGCTCCTCTCAGAAACTGAAAAAGCACCCAGAGGAGCTGTAAGTAACAATGCGAGGGCTTTGAATAACTTGACTGATTAGCTGATAACTAATAAATAGACACGTACGTAGAGAGATACAGAGCATGGTGCCCCCAGAAAACAGACAAGAAAGATCCGTCTTGAGTACACGTGAGTATTTAGCACACGTGGGTCACACAGGGGCTCCGTGACAAATTTCAAACAATCTGTGTCGTAAATACCATGTTCTCTGGCCTCCGTGCATTAACACTGACAGCAACGAAAAGACGTCTTTAAATGCCGTTCATCTTGAAATGCGGGACCACGATCAGAGCAGGCTGCACAGTAAAATCGTAAGTATCTGTAAGTCATGCCAGCCGTCCCCGCAGGCCCAGGTCCCGTCCTCGGTGTCTTGCAGGCTGGGCTCCCCCAACGCTTACCCTGACCCGGGTTTGGAGCAGAAGGTATTTATTTGAGATCAATAGGTGTGGAGGGGAGGAAGTTGGTGGCAGTGCAGGCTCAGCGAAGCCCAGCCAGGCCCACAGGCACTCAGCAGCCGTGGCCTACGCGGCCTGCAACCCAGCCTGCCTCACTAGCATGGCCAGTCGTGCTCGCAGGCTGCCACGAGGGAAACCCTGAAATTACCAACAGCTAGAACATGCTTGCTGTGCCAGGCCAGCAGCCCTTCCCTGAGGGTTCTCCAAGCCCAGCAGAGGGTGAGGCGGGGTGCGTGAACCCCTCGGCCAGAGCGTGGAGGGCCGGGAAGGTGCATGAGCAGGTGGCCCAGGCCCTCTGGCCCTGCAGTCACACTGACCTCTCGTTCAGCCATGTCTGTGGCCTCCTGGGGAGTTCTTCCTCATCACAGACAGAAACAGAAAGGTTCAGGCCTGGGGCTTACAGACGATTCTGCACGAGATGACGACAATCACCCCTGAGAGGAGAGAGCCACAGGCCCTTCCACACAGAAGATTCTAGAGGAAACCTTCCCAGGGCTCGAACTTTGGGTCAGCCAAGTCAGGCTGCGAGAGCAGACAGCGGAATGTGTGTGAGCTCTGCAGGCAGAATCAGAGCCGTTGCTGTGACCCTGGAGGTCACTGGGTCAGAGGCAAAGATGAGCAAGAGGAAAGGTCGCACTGATGCTTCCTCTCGGGCTCCAGCCCCTCCTTGCAACTGCTGTGGACCGTAGAGGCAGCAGTCACATAGAATCAGCCTCCCTCGGACCTCCCCAAACACCCCTTCTCCCCCAGCACTGGACAGGCTTGGTTTCTCAGGCTGATGGCAGGGACTCCCGATCTCCACCTTCCCTTCTAGACATCATTCCTCAGCAGCTCCGCAGGTCCTACAATAAACGCCTCACCCAATAACACCGGTTAGGGAGACAGCTGCTCTAACTGAGCCCTGACTGAGACACCCAGAACTATTTATTGCTTTTCTAGGCTGGACAACACTGTCCAGGTGCTAGCCAGATGGTATGTCCGTGCTCACGGAGTTGTCATTTACTATGTCCATGGCCCAAAGACTCTGCCACCACATTCCTATAAAAAAAATTCCTTTGGATGTTCTGGTAATTGTCCACAAGTTTCTGTTGCCATGTCTTTAAAAAGTTACTCAGGTACCAAGTGTTGGTGAGGACGTAGAGGAACAAGCTCTCGCCCACCACGGTGGGAGCGTACATCGGCGCCCCATGGACTCCGTGACAGTGTCCGCAGGAACTGAACATGGGGCAGGTGCCTCCCTGACAGTCTAGCGATTCCACCTCAAGATGCATACGCACCATTTGTTCACCAAACAGCACGCACAGGAATGCTCCTAGGAAGGCGGTTTCCATAGCCCAAACCCGGAAGCCGCACAGAGGCTCCTCGTCATTAGTAGGGGGATAATTTGTGGTGTATCTTTAGCAGTAAGAGTCTACAATCGCATGTGCCAACAAGCATAAATCTTACAAACATAATAATGAGGAAAAGAAACCGGACACACAACATAAATACTGATTCCAATCATGTATTTCATAATCATAATTTTTCAAAATCAGGAAATCTAATCTAACGGTAAGAGGGTAGAGGAAGGACTGGAGAAGGGACGGCCTCCTGAAAGCTGGGTGCCGGTGACCCCGGTGTCCCCGTTGGGCAGAACCACGCAGACTCGTGCACGTCAGATTTGTATTCTTTGCTCTTTAAAAACAAAGGGTTTTTTTTTCCCTAAGTTTACTCCACTTTCTCTATCCTTATTTCATTTCTTTATTTCTCTTCATGCCCTAAAAATGTATGGGCTACATGTGCCTCTCATCCATCTTAGTGTTCAGTCACAGCAGGTAAGCAACTCTGCACAGTTCTCGTTGTATTTTTCAGGCCAGAGGATCTTCAGAGAGATCTTTTGATGATAAAAGCAATGATGGTGATGGTGGTGATGGTGGTGTGATGATGATGGTGATGGTGATGGTGATGATGGTGATGGTGATGGTGGTGATGGTGATGGTGGTGATGGTGGTGATGATGGTGATGGTGATGATGGTGATGGTGATGGTGGTGATGGTGATGATGGTGATGATGGTGATGATGGTGATGATGGTGATGATGGTGATGGTGATGGTGATGATGGTGATGGTGATGGTGATGATGGTGATGGTGATGGTGATGGTGGTGATGGTGGTGATGGTGATGATGATGATAATGGTGATGGTGATGATGATGATGATGATGGTGATGGTGATGATGGTGATGGTGATGGTGATGATGATGGTGATGGTGATGATGGTGGTGATGGTGATGATGGTGGTGATGGTGATGGTGACGAGGATGATGGTGATGATGATCATGGTGACAGTAGTGATGACATTTATCTCAGAGCATGTGACAAAAATGAATGAATGATATTAACATTTCAATTATTAGATGAAACATAAATTAAAATCCAAAATATTGGTATTTTATGTCATGTTCCTGGTCCCAGCTAGATTTCTGAATTATAATTCATATAAGTGATGCACAATAAACTATGGCACCCTTTTGGAAACCACAGCAACTCTTCCTACTACCAACCACTTTTATTCATGAGCAGCTACCAAAGATTCAAAAGCATTTTAGATGGTGCAACACCTCCTATTACCCTCTTTTTATAAGTACATGAGAACCTTTCCCTGGCGATGTCTCTGTCAACATAGACAAACATATACCCACTTCAACAGCCAAGGAACGCCTCCCTCATTTCCATTTCCCACTTGGTTTCCAGAGAACAGGGAAAGAAAGGAGAGGACAAGACCAGAGTGACAGCCCACAAAGCCACAGTCCTGCCAGGACCTCCCAAGCCAGAGCAACAGACTCTATTGTGTGACTGGGCTCATTTACATGGAGAAGCAAGGCAGGTTTTGTCTGCAGTAAACACAGAGGAGAATAATCAGAGCCAGACAGCAATGCCACGGCTGCAGGGACAGCCTGCTGGAACCATGTGAAGGTCGCTGATTCCAGGACTAGGGACGGGATCTGCCACCACCTCCCTGAGAGACTGGGAGTTTTCATGAGTCTGGGTGAACTTTTGCATTTAGTGTTTTTTGGTCTTTGTGGCAAAGATGTAACCAAAAGCTAGAGAATGTGGAAAATAGGAGGAGACTTATTCTCATTTCCAGAACTTACTGCAGCTGGGACAATGGAAAAGTTACTTGCCTTTTTTAGGTTTTTGTCTTCATATATTAATCAATAAAAGTTAAATAATTAATAACTTTTTCTCCAATACTGGGATGTTTATGATGTACCTGTAAATTTTCAGAAGTTTAGAAAATATAATTCTCGTTACTCAGTTTGCAGCAAATAAGGGAGAATACATGTATCACACTTTTAAAAGAGACATCAATCAGTCATCTGAGCGCCTCTTCCAGGAAGCCTTTGCTGGTTTGCATTCCTCTCTCCCTGAAGGCTGAGCTCACACCTCCTCCCCACCCTTGCCAGGACACCATGCTAAAATCACACTTAATCACACATGCTTCTGTCCATGTAATCACCACCCAAACGTGGTCAGCACAATATCTCCAGCATTTTGCATTGTGCTACAACACAACAGGTGCTTAGTAAGTGTTGGCAGAATTCAGGATTTTCTAGAAAATGTTGCATTTCTAACACTCCTCTCTGAGCTCTCTTTTGCATAAAACAAATTACACCAGTAATTTTGTGGTCCCAGAAATACCAATCCACCTGTGTAGAATTCAGATCAGATGATGTCTCAATAAAGTCTAAAGAATCTTGTTAAACATCTCCTTACTCACCAGCAGGCAGGACTTAGCCACTAGGATCAGTGGGACCTATTGTTCTTCTCCCAGGCTGGATGACTTCACATGCCATGTGGACACTTCTCCTGCTTTGTTCCTCTTACTATCCTATGTGCCATTTTCCTTTCCTTGGGAAAATGGCAGCAGCAACCCAAGCTTCTGGAGAGACAAGAAGAACTTCGGGAAACACTGAACCAAGAGTCCAAGAGCTGACTGTCAACTCTCACATTGGTGTCAGACCACAAGTGTGGTCTTCTGAGCACGGTGGCCTCTCCAGGATTCAGTAAGTAGTAGCACGCACCATGGAGATGGGCCACACCATGCACTAAAGACACTTTCAAGGTTGCATTTACTTTTCACAAGAGACTACAGCATGCCATGACACATCTGGACCGTTGGAGTGGGCTTCCCAACACATTCAGAACGTAAAATGACCTGCTCAGAACTTCAAGGCCAGGAGCCCAAACTAACCCTACTCAGTTTGGGGAGTAGGGACAAGGGGATACATGTGAAGGGGTAGAGCATCATTCTAGGTTTCCGCACTGAAAGGGTTTGCCACTTGCCATTTATAACAAATCATGGCGATGGGGCTATGTTGCTCCAAAATGCGTAACAGAAGGTAGCCAACCAATGGCCCCCGTCTCCTATGGGGTGTGGTGGGTACAGGAGGAGGGTGAGGGGGTGGGGGCTTTATTTGACTCCTCCCTTTCAAGTGGAATATTTGAAGATGGCTCCTTGGCTTCTGCCTCCAGTACCTGGGTCTCTAATAGGACCCCCACAAAGAAGGGCCTCCTTCTGACAAGCATGTTCCCAGGAGGCAAATGTCTGCTTCATCTATGAGCGCCCCCAATTTTGACAGTAAGGAAACCTGCATCCCCCAAATCTCACCCTGTTTTATGGACCCTTCTCTCTACACTCTTTGGTGTCTATGTCTTATCTCCTTGGCTGTGAGCAACCTGAGCTCAAGGATTGGATATGATTTATCTTTACATTCCCCCACACAGCCCTTACACGCAGTAGGTATTTAACGAGTAAGTACAGAGTAGAGTGGATGGATAGAGACCGTGTATGCGACTTTTATATTAGGGTCAACACATAATGACCCTAATTTCGAATCCCCTTATGGTGAAGGTCCTCACGTGGGCACGGCCCACCGGGACCCCTGACAGCACTTCATACCCTCACACAGTAAATGGCACGCCATCTTGGTTCACGTGGATGGTGTTGTGTCTGGCCCATGCAGCAAGTACAGTCTGGTTGGTCTTCCTGGGAGATGTGCTGAACAGGTGATGGTTGACTTCCATTCTCTGGGTATCAGTAACGAAACCCAGGCTTAAGGGAACCAGTGGCAATTAGGGAAACACAGGCAGCAGCCGTGTAGTCTTGTAACCTCGGCCCTGGAGCCCCAACAATGCACTGACCAGCTGCACCCCACCCCATGACTTGTACATTACTGCTCCCTACACAGATTCTCTCCGACCTCAATCCTCCACCAGTCTCCATGGCCATCCCCACAGGACTGGCTCCTACCACACTTCCCTTGCCCACCACACGTGCTACCCACCACTGGACCCTCTTCAGAGATACCCATCCTCTCTCCCTGCTTCCCCTATCCCACATTCATGAGAGCCCCTCCCTGCTATCCTAAATACGTCCTTCTTTCAAAGCCCAAAACAGCTGGGTTTGGCTCTGGACGTGGTATCAGGAGGAGACTTTTGGGATCTGGTGATGAGGCCATAGTCATGGGGCTGTGGGAGGCTCCTGCACCATCGGTTGCCTACATCACCCTGGAGGAGCTCGGCATAGTCTCTCTAACCCCTCTCCCCTACTTGCAATGATGCAAGGGGATAGCTTCCCTCACAGAAAGCCTCACTAGAAGCTGCACAGGTGTGCTGACACAGTTCCCATTAGGAGAGGCCACCGGCGCCGTGGTTGGGGACAGTGGGGCCCTTCATGGCAGATGCCCCACCGCAGTCTGGCCCCTGCCCTGTCAGCCTCTGCCTGGTCACGCGCCTGGGGCAGGTTGTCTCTGAGCTACAGCTGCAGCCACAGGCAGAGTCAAGCGTGGTGTCTGGGCAGAGACCTCACTGCTCTTACCCTCCCCGACCCAGACACACGAGTGTCTACATGAACCACTCCACCCTGCATAGCCAGGAGGGGGGGATATCCTGAGTCCTGGCCAGCTCAGGATGCCCTCCTCCACAGTGGGCCCGGGGTCCCTGGTATGGACTCCTCGGGTGCGGCCCCCAGGCAGAGAAGAGGGAGGCCGAGCTCACTCACTGCCTAGCTGCGGTGTGGCCAGCAAGGGGCAAGGACTTCCTGGGGAGGAGGACTTTCCAGGTCGAGGGCGAACCACGAAAGGCTGGGCCTGCCAGGACTACAGCCTGCAATGCAATTCCCTCAGGACCTCGAGCTGAACCCCAACCACATGCCCAAATGTGAAAGGCCAGGCATTATCCGTTAAGCCGCCCGGCCTCCTGGAAAATCTCTCCTGTGTTAATGCTGAGGAAAAACAAGCCCAGCTTGCTCTGGGAGCCCAGCCAGCCCTGCACGTACGGCGCGCTCGGAGCTGGCAGGCAATTCAGACAGGCAGCTGCATTTACAAAGGATGCTGGGGGCACGGGCTGCAGGTGATCCGAGCTCCTCCCAACCAGCAAAGACCCCCCCATACGTACCCGCACAGGTGACTGTGAGACCCGCGCCCTGAAGAAACGCCCTGACCACCCCCCCAGCCTGGCTGTCTCACACCCAGCCCAGCCCCGAGAGCAAGTCAGAAACTCTGGCTGCGTCCCCAGCCTCTGTGAGCAAAGGCTCACGTCCATTTTCCACTCAATTCCGGCATGTTTGCGTGTATGCCATGTCCCAGCAGGTACCAGGTGCTGACGGTGGTAGGAGCAGGTGTGGCCTTCGGAACTGCGTTTTGGAGGCAAGGAGCACACAGGTAAGCAGGAAGCACTCTGGGGACACAGAACCAGGAGCAGGGACCCTGCTGGGGAGGAGAGGCCTGCCTCTCTGCATGCCCCAGCGGAGGGGAGCAGAAAACAGGACAACAGTCACCGTCTTGGCCACCTTCACGGTATGACTCTGACCAGCAGCTAGAGCTCACCCAAGTGACCCATCCTAGAACAACACAGGCTCTCCCCACGTCTCAGTGAAAATTTGCATCCAAAGTCCCCCAAGTTCATGACGTTTATTTTAGATGAATTGGCAGGTGCTAGCCTGGAAGACAACAAGGAAACATAGTTCCATCATTTCTGCTTAAGAAAAATCCAGTGCATGCCAGATTCCCACACAAGCTTCTGCCCAGGCCACCTGCCCCCCCCATGCCCAGGTGGGGTGCAGGCTTTCCCTGTCCTTCCCCAGGCCTGTGTCCTAGTGTCTCAGAGGGTCTCCAGGCCTTACCTTCTACCTGCTTGTCCACAGCCATCTAGGCCTCCACAGCATGCTGCCCAGTTGCTCCCCTCCCTGCGCCTTTATATGGGCACACTGTTCACCTGCCTTTGGGGTCTGTACTCCAGCCCAGTCCCTGCATATGGACTTTGGAGACCTGGGGCTCCACCTGAGAGACGATGGTCCACCCACACCTGCACCCAGGGCCCCAGCTCTGCACTGCCTGGGGTTGAAATGCTTCAAACTTGGCCATGATTAGCTGAGTTCCTAATATACGCCAGACAAATGTATCACCTCTTTAACACAGATGTTACTGATAGCCTATCTTATCAACAAAGACTCTGAGACTTGAAGAGATTAGGTAACTTGTCTGGGGTTCCACAGCTGGAAAACGGTGGGGGATGAGCTTTTACCCAGGGTGGTCTGAAAGCCAGACGCCCACAGTGAACCTCGCCTCCAAGCAACAGTCCTGGAGAGACATGGGCCAGAGGCACCAACCTCGGGGCTGCGCTCGCCCCAGGGACGCTGGTCCTCTGCATGAACAGTGGGAATGAAACAGCTCATCGCCAGAGTCAAGCAAGGAAATACCAATTATTTTTTGGCCAATATACCTATATTTTGGCCTCAAACAAGAATGCCACAGAACTGCTCAAATCCCATCACAGTGGTTCAGTGACAACTTCCCCTCAGAGGCTGCACTTCTGAACATCTGCCCATCCCCACAGCCCCCCTCCAGGGCCCGGGTCCTGCCGACCCCTGACCCCATGCTTCCTGGCACTCTGGGTCAGGTCACACGTTTGCTCTGCTGGAGACCATGCCTTCTAAGAACAGCACCCCTTAGCTGCTCAAGGAATCGATTCAGGCTTGTTTCAGATGATGGGTGGTTCCTTTTTGAATAGTGGCAGGAGCAAGGCAGGTCCAGGCTCGGACGGGCCGGCCGCCATGTCTGAGGGGCCAGACCCGGCTAACAGGCTCAGGCAGTGCGGTCCCTCAGACTGCTCCCTCCAGGCACAGCAGCCACCCTGGCCGTGCTTGGGTATGGGGATGGGCTTGAACCCCAGGGAGCAGATCGGGACACACAAGGGGGCTTCTCTGCCGGCAGGATTTCCATTCTGGTGGGGACCCTGTGGATGAGGCAGACACCGTGGCCAGCACCCAGCCCTGAATGTGCAGCTGCCGTGGAATGGCTCACTGGGCTCAGGTGAGGTGAGGGCCATCCAGGGCTGCCTATCTTGGGAGCGGAGCCCAGCGCAGCTCTAGGGCACCGGGAGGCCACATGGGAAGGCCTGAGTCTGCACCTGCTGGGCTGGTGGTTCCTTTACAACAGCCTTCACCCAATGCCACAAGGACCCAGCTGATGATACCAAGCAGATCAGCATAAATTGCTATGCCAGGTTTTTAAAAAGTGTTTTGGAATTAGCTGTAATAGAACCGTCCCATGGACAAAGAAAACCTGCAGGTGAAATGCCAGATAATTTTCGGAGAGGATCTCAGCCATCCTGAGTGAGAACAGTGCCGTGCTGACATCCAGCCACAGTGAAAGCTCAGGGATCACTGATGCTGTGTCAGACATCTGCCACCTGCACGGAATCCACCCCTAACTGTGCACAGTCCTCCTCACGCTCTGTGCAGCCAGAGGCTGAGCTCCTACTACACACGGGCCCCAGCCCCCGGTCTTCCTTCAAGACTCAGCCCCTGTTTGCTTGAAAGCTGACCCCAAGCATCTCCAGGAGTCTTCCTCCAGCCCCACAGCCCTGCCCACACATCCACTGTAGGAGTCTAGCACCTTAGGCCACTTGGGGTGCGAAGGTCTGCACAGCTTTCTCTTTTCTGTCCGGATCTCGGCCTGTCCGTAGTACTGGTCTGGGGGAGACTGGTGCCAGGAGGGTCATGGATGCTGCTGGGAGAGCAGGGAAGAGCAGACAGACCACAAGCATGTGTTCCTGAAGGCAAGCTGTTGAAGTTGACTCCAAGTTGATAATAAAGATTATGGGAGTCATAACTAGAACCTGCTAAGAATTAAAAGATTCATTTTACTCCATTCTTTCCCATTTTAACTTGAAAATTACGGATGCTGTTCAGCAGAATTCAGTTCCCACTTGGATTCAGAGTCAAGGCTGAGTCCCCTTCTGTGCACGGCACCCATGGCCTGGGTGTCTCCTGTGCCTTCACAAACAGACCGCACCCTTGCAGGCAGAAGCAATCACAGGGACCTCCTGAGCACACTGTTAACACAGATCAACTGCCTGTTGCTTTCCATTTTCAAAAAGAGAGAAAGACATAAAATCAACCAACAAGAATGTTTCACAAATCATATAAGATTTTGACGAAATATCATGCAAAATCCTCCAATTTGGGGCCTTTTGCTAAAGTCTACTTAGTAAGAAAGAAAATCATCTGTCATTTGTTAATTCTTAATCATTTCACATTATATTTATTCCTACTTCTCCTCCTCACCCCCCCCCAAAGCATTGCAAACTTGCTTTTTTATTGTAGGCAAAGAGAAAAAAATACTACTTCATGACTTCCTTAAAAGTCCTTCTTGCATGGAAAATATCTTCTCAGCAATGCTGCAAGCCTACATGAGGTCATCCTGCTTCTGCAGAGCAATGTCCCCTGTGCCTCACTGTGTTCCAGACACACGAGCCACGACTCAAAAAGGGTCTGTAGGGAACACCCAAGGGCATGGATTCATTAAGGAGCAAGCCTCTGTGTGGTTTAACCCTAGGGGCACAGGGGAGCGTACCCACCAAACCATGAGAGTATGAATAAAGTGGAGCCTTTTCCAATGACACCAACTTTAGAACTTTTCTAAGCAAACACCCAGAAGCCGTTCCTGAGCAGCTGTACCCCGACGGCACGTGGCAGATCATGTGTCAGAGTGTGGGGAAGAGCAGCTGAGCTGTGGAACCAGGGTTCCAGGGGACTGTGTGCCTTTATTTGGACTCAGCAATTAGAGATATGCAGCCTCCAGGATTTTAATATCGGTTTTGATGTAAGTGGCCACTAGGGACTGGTATATGGGGAAGAGCATCACCATCACAGAGCCAAGTGACACAGTTGAGTCCAGGCCAGACATTCGCTGGACACTGAGGCCCCTCATCCCTGGTGAGATGGGGTTAGGGTTAGCCCAGAGCCACACATGGAATCCGTTCCTTGCACGCAGTTGATGGGTATGTACCTATGCTTAAGTCACTGAATTATCTCTACGTGACTTTTCAACACAGTGATTTGGTCAGGGGGCACCTAGGTGGCTCAGTCAGTGAAGTGTCCAACTCTTGGTGTCACCTCAGGTCTTGATCTCAGGGTCATAAATTCAAGCCCTGCATTGAGCTTGAAAAAAAATGATTTAGTCATTTAGTCATATCAAAAATGATATTTGTATCGTACTCAGAGAATCTCTTCAGATGGAAAGACTCCAAGTACCTCTGTTAGAGGCTTGAACCCAGTCCAGTCTGGTATTGTGACTTACAGAAGGCAGTAGCCAGGTCGGAGCACATCCTCACAGAATGGCACTTTGGTAAGAATGGCCTCTCTGCTGTCTCATGCTTCTCAGAGAGAACAAATCATGAATGAAGAGGGAATGTACTGACAGTCTAGAATCCTGGAAAAAGAGGGAAAGGGAATGGAGAGGGAAAGGAGCTCAAAAAATAATAGTTGAAAACTTCTCAAATTTGGCAAAAGACATAAACCTACACATTCTTTTTTTTTTTTAAAGATTTTATTTATTTATTCGACAGAGATAGAGACAGCCAGCGAGAGAGGGAACACAGCAGGGGGAGTGGGAGAGGAAGAAGCAGGCTCATAACAGAAGAGCCTGATGTGGGGCTCGATCCCACAATGCCGGGATCACGCCCTGAGCCGAAGGCAGATGCTTAACCGCTGTGCCACCCAGGTGCCCCTAAACCTACACATTCTGAAGCTGAGCAAACCCGAACAGGATAAATCCAAAGATATCAGAATCAAGGCAGATCATAATTAAAATTCTGAAAACTAAACACAGAGAATAAAATCCTGAAAACAGCCAGAGAAAAAATGACATTCTGCCCTTAAGAGAAAAACAATGCATGGAATAATAATGTAAAAATACACATATTTCTCGTCTGAAATCATGAAGGCCAGGAGGAAGTGACATGATATTTTACAAATGCTGAAAGAAATAACTGTCAATTAAAAATTTTATATCCAGTAGAAATCCCCTTTAAGAATGAAGAGGAAATCAAGACATTCTCAGACAAAGGAAGTCTAAGAGAATTCAGTAGACCTATCATAAAATAATGGCCAATGGATGTTCCCTAAACAGAATGGAAATGATAAAAGAAGAAATTTTTTAAAGTAAAAATATAGCAAAGTTTATACCATAGGCCTTTCATCTCTTATTTAGTTTTCTAAATTGTGTTTAACAGTTGAAGCAAAAATTATACCACTCTCTGATGTTGTTCTGAATGTAAATAAAGAAAGTATTTTAAAATATTATATTGAAAAATAAATAAAAAATATATTATAAAAAGGGGAGAGTAAAAGGATGTAAAAGGGGAAAGATTTCTATACTTCATTTGCACTGGTAAGATGACAACACCAGTAGACTGTGATAAGTTACACATATGTAATGTAATATCAAAAACAACCACTTAAAGAGCTATACAAAGAGATGCACTAATGAACACTAAACATAATTCAAAATGGAATTTTAAAAATGTCCATGTTAACCAAAGGAAGATAAAAAAATAGGCAAATGAAAAGCAGAGAACAAAAGAAACAAAAAATAAAATTATAGACTTCAGCTCTAATGTGTCAATAATTACATTAAATGTAAATGATCTAAATACAACAATTAAAAGACAGAGGTAGGCAGAGTGAATTAAAAACCATGACCCAAATATTCGCTGTCTACAAGAATCACTCATCAAATATAACAAAAAAGGTTGAAAACAAAAGGATGGAAGCAATATATATATCATGCAAACATTAATCAAAGAAAAGCAGGAGTGGTTACATTAACATAAAGCAGATTTCAGAGCAAAGAAAATAACCAGACACAGAGAAAGGCATAATATAATGAGAAAAGATCAATCTACCAAAAAGTTATAGCAATCCTAAATAGGTATGGACCAAACTATAAAACTGTAAAATATGTGAAGCAAAAACTGATACCCAGAAGAAGAAATAGACAAATCTATAATTATACTTGGAGATTTAAACATCCCATTATCAACAATAGATAGAACAACCAAGCATAAAATTATCAAAAATAGAGAATAACTTAACAATACAATCAACCAACAGAATCTAGCAGACATTTGGAGAGCACTCTACCCAACATTAACAGAATACACATTCTTTTCAAGTGCCTATGGAATTTACACCAACATTGACTTCATCCTGAGTTATAAAACAAACTCGACAAATTAGAAATAAAGGAAATTATAAAGAGGGTGTTTTCAACTACAGTAGAATCAAATGAGAACTCAATAATAGAAAGATAAGAAAATTGCCAAACACTTGGAAACTAAACAATATACTTCTAAATAATCCATGAGTCAAAGAGGAATTCTTGTAAAAATTTAAAAAGTACATCAAATCTATGGGGCACAGCTAAAACAAAGTCAAGAGGGAAATTTATAGCACAAAATGTATAGGTCAAAAAGTAGAAAAGGTCACAAATCAATAATCTAAGCCCCCAGCTCAAGAAACTAGAAAAAGAAAACAAAATAAGCCCAAAGTAAGTAGAAGGAAGGAAATAAGTATAAATCAATAAAATTGAAAAAAAAAAAAGAAAATCAATGAAATGAAAAACTGTTTCTTTGAAAAGGTCAATGAAATTGACAGACCTCTACCAAGACTGAAAAAGATAGAAGACACAAATTATCAATATCTTTAATAAAACAGCAGATATCACTACAAACACTGCAGACATCAAAAGGATAAGGGAATACTATGAACAACTCTACACACACAAATTTACCAAATTAGACAAAATGGACCAGCTCCTCCAAAAATGCAACAGACTACAATTTGCCCAATATAAAATACATAATTTGAATAACCCTTTAACTCTTAAGGATATTGAGTTTATAATTTTAAAACACCCCAAAGAACAGTTTCCAGGCCAGATGGTTTCACTGAGGAATCCCACCAAATGTTTAAAGAAGAATTAACACCAATTCT
Source organism: Ursus maritimus (assembly GCF_017311325.1). Lineage (NCBI taxonomy): Eukaryota > Metazoa > Chordata > Mammalia > Carnivora > Ursidae > Ursus > Ursus maritimus. The sequence continues at coordinate 70,379,129 of NW_024423675.1, forward strand.
GCACAATCTCTCCTAGGAAACACAAAAGAACACTTTCTAGTTGATTTAATGAAAACAGTATTACTCTGATACCAAAACTAGTAAAAGAGAATATCAAAAAAAGGAATGACAAACCAATATCATGACAATAAACACAAAAATCCTTAATAAACATTAGCTTACAGATTTCCAAAACATATTTTAAGAAAATAATCAAGTGTGTTTTATTCACACCTGAAATGCAAGGCTGGTTCGATATTTAAAAGTTAATCATGCAATCCACATGAGTAGACTAAACCCACAAGCCCATATAAGTTGATGCAGAAAATGCATTTGACAAAATTCAACACTCACTCATGATTTTTTTTTAATTTTATAAAAATAAGAGTAGAGTGGAACTTCCTGAACTACATAAAGAATATTTATAAAATCCTACAGCTAACATCATGCTTAATGATTAAAAACTGGTGCTTTCCCCTAAGACTGGGAACAAGGCAAGAATGTCTCGTCTCACTGCTCTTATTCAACATAGGGCTGGAAGTCTAACCAGTGCAATAAGGTAAGAAAAGAAATAAAAGGCATCCATAGCAGAAGAACTGAAATAGCCAATGTCTACCACCAGTGGGATGGGCACATGAGTTGTGCGTGCTCTCTCACTCACTCTCTTTCTCTCAAATAAATAAATAAATAACAAAACAAAACAAACAAACCAAAAAGCAATAGAACAGATTAATGAAATCAGGAGTTGATTCTTTGAAAAAAATCAGTAAAATTGGCAGACCTTTAACCAGGCTTATCGAGAAAAAAGAGAAAAGACTCAAATAAATAAAATCACAAGTGAGAGAGGAAAAAGAACAACCAACACCACAGAAATACAAACAATTATAAGAGAATATTATAAAAACTATACGCCAACAAATTGGACAACATAGAAGAAATGAATAAATTCCTAGAAACATATAAACTGAAAGAGGAGGAAATAGATAATTTGAACAGATCAATAACCAGCAAAGAAATTGAATCAGTAATCAAAAAACTCCCAACAAACAAAAGTCCAGGACCAGATGGCTTCACAGACGAATTCTACCAAACATTTAAAGAAGAACTAATACCTATTCTTCTCAAACTATTCCAAAAATTGAAAAGGAAGGAAAACTTCCAAATTCATTCTATGAGGGCAGCATTACCCTGATACAAAAACCAGAAAGAGACCCCACTTAAAAAGAGTTACAGGCCAGTATCTTTGATGAACATGGATTTAAAAACCCTTAACAAAATGCTAGCAAACTAAATCAAACAATGCATTAAAAAAAATCACTCACCATCATCAAGTGGGATTCATTCCTGCTTTGCAAGGGTGGTTCAATATTCACAAACAGATCAGTGTGATACATCACATCAATAAGACAAAGGATAAGAACCAGGTGATCATTTCAGTAGATGCAGAAAAAGCATTTGACAAAGTACAATATCCATTCATGATAAAAACTCTCAACAAATTAGGTTTAGAGGGAGCATACCTCAACCTAATAAAGGCCATCTATGAAAGCCCACCACTAACATTATCCTTAATGGGGAAAAACTGAGAGAGCGTTTCCTCTAAAGTCAGGAACAAGACTAGGATGCCCACTCTCACCACTTATTCAACACAGTACTGGAAGTCTTAGCCACAGCAATCAGACAACAAAAAGAAATAAAAGGCATCCAAACTGATAATAAAGAAGCAAAACTTCACTACTTGCAGATGACATGATACTATATATAGAAAAGCTGAAAGGTTCCACCAAAATACTGATAAAACCGATACACAAATTCAGTAAAGTCATGGGATACAAAGTCAATGTACAGAAATCTGTTACATTTCTATGTACTCTGAAAACTACAAAACACTGATGGAAAAAAGTGAAGACAATGCAAAGAAATGGAAAGACATCCCATGCTCATGGATTGGAAGAACAAATATTGTTAAAATGTCTATACTACCCTAGAAATCTACACATTAAATGCAATCACTATCAAAATACCACAAGCATTTTCACAGAATTAGAACAAACAATCCTAAAATTTAGTATGGAAACACAAATGACCCCAAATAGTCAAAGCAATCTTGAAAAGGAAAAGCAAAGCTGCAGGCATCACAATTTGAGATTTCAAGTTGAATTACTAAGTTGTAGTAGACAGAACAGTATGGTACTGGCACAAAAATAGACACATAGATCAATGGAACTGAATAGAAAACCCAGAAATAAACCTACAATCACATAGTCAACTCATCTTCGACAAAGCAAGCAAGAATATCCAAAGGGAAAAAGACAGTCTCTTTAACAAATGGTGTTGGGAAAACTGGAAAGCCACATGCAGAAGAAAGAAACTAGGCTATTTTCTTTCATCACACACAAAAATAAATTAAAAATGGGTTAAATGGGTGATGGCTAGGAGGGCACTTGTGATGAGCACTGGGTGGTCTATGTAAGTGATGAATCACTAAATTCTACTCCTGAAACTAACATTACACTATATGTTAACTAACCGGAATTTAGATAAAAACTTGGGAAAAATAAATTAATTTAAGAAATAAAAAATAATAATTTCAAAACGGATTAAAGACCTAAATGTGAGACCTGAAACCATAAAAATCCTTGAAGAGAGCATAGGCAGTAATCTCTCTGACACATACTGTAGCAACTTCTTACTAGACATGTCTCCTGAGGTAAGGGAAACAAAGAGCAAAAAATAAACTATTGGGACTACATTAAAATAAAAAGCTTTCACACGATGGAGGAAACAATCAACAAAACTAAAAGGCAACCTACAGAATGGGAGAAGATATTTGCAAATGGCACACCCAACAAAGAGTTAGTACCCCAAATATATAAAGAACCTATACAACTTCACAGCCAAAACCAAAAAATCCAGTTAAAAAATGGGTAGAAGACATGAGCAGACACTTTTGCAAAGAAGACGTCCAGATGGCCAATAGACCATGGAAAGATGCTCATCATCACTGATCATCAGGGACATGCAAATCAAAACCACAATGAGATATCACCTCACACCCGTCAGGATGGCTAACATCAACAACACAAGAAACAACAGGTGTTGGGGAGGATGCAGGCAATGGGGAACCCTCTTACACTGTTGGTGGGAATGCAAACTGGTGCAGCCACTCTGGAAAACAGTATGGAGTTCCCTCAAAAAGTTAAATATAGAGCTACCCTATGACCCAGCAATTGCACTACTGGGTATTTATCCAAAGAACACAAAAACACTAATTCAACGGGATACATGCACCTGGATATTTATAGCAGCAGTATCAACAATAGCCAAGATATGGAAATACCCTAAGTGTGCCCATCAACAGATGAATGGATGAAGAAGAGGTGGTGTATACATACAATGGAATATTACTCAGCCACCAAAAAGAATGAAATCTTGCCATTTGTGGTGACATGGATGGAGCTAGAGGGTATAAGTCAGTCAGTCAGAGGAAGACAGACACCATATGACCTCACTCATATGTGGGATTTAAGAAACAAAACAGATGATCATAGGTGAAAAAGGAGGGGGGGCAAACCAAGAAATGGACTCTTAGCTACAGAGAACACACTGATGGTCACCAGAGCGGAGGTGGGCCGGCGGGGGGGGGGGGGAACAGGTGATGGGGATGATGAGGAATGCACTTGTGATGAGCACAGGGTGTGGTACCGAAGTGTTGAATCACTGTATTGTGTGCCTGAAACTAATAAAACACTGTATGCTAAAAAATAAACAAACTGAGGGCTTCAGAGGGGAGGGGGTGGGGGACTGGGATAGACCGGTGATGGGTAGTAAGGAGGGCACGTATTGCATGGTGCACTGGGTGTTATACGCAACTAATGAATCATCGAGCTTTACATCAGAAACCAGGGAGGTACTGTATGGTGACTAACATAATATAATAAAAACATTATTATTAAAAAATTAAAAATATAAAATAAAGTCATTCTAGTGTATTTGTCATTAGAACTTTTTCAGAGACAGTTTTCATTGATTTATTTTCCTTTGAATGGGCCATGCTTTCCTGTTTCTTTGTATACTTTTTGATTTTTTTTTGAACATAGGACATCTGAATTTAGTAATGTGCTAAGTCTGGAAATCAGATTCTCCCCCTTCCCCAGAATTTGCTCTTTGTTTTTGTTTGTTTGTTTTTGCTTTGTTTTTCGTAGACTGTCTCTGTCCTGAGGCTCCACTGAGACATAAACTTACTGTCTTCCTAGGATATTATGACTGGTCTTTCCTGAGCCTTTCCATGGGCACGCATGGGTACTTTCTATTTTTCCCCATATATGCAGTTGCTTTTTAATGTCTTAGTCTTTGATGCCCAGCTTCCAAAAGAGGAAAAAGCAGGAAATCAAAGGGGAAGATGGGAATTGAAGCTTTAAATTCCATTGTCGCTTCAGCCAAAGGGAGACAGGTTTACAACGATGGGGGAGGTGCAGCAACGGTGGCTACGCACCTCGGTGTCTGCACCTGTGAGCAGAGCACGGAGCTCCAACATTCAGAGGACCGGGTCCCTGAAGCCCACCCGGGCCCCCACCGTCTGTGTGCACAGCCGTCTGCCAGGGAGCTGCTGCTGTGCTAGGAGCTGACAGTGACCGAATCAACCACAATTCACTGCATATGCCTCCACCTCAAGCCTTCAAGAGATTCCCGAGTTCCAGAACAGTTGCACCAGACAGACTGCCTGTGCACACGTTGTGCAGATGGGGAGAGAGGTCCCTGGTGCCCCACCATACCACCCTCCCAGAACCCTCTGGAACACAGCGTTTTCCTAAAACTATACTTACCCATATACACAACTGTGTTCTTAGAGACATCTTTCGTATCTATTCTTTCACAGAGAATATTAAATGCAGTGCACGTGGTGAACACATTCTTTCACTGAAACACCACCGTGCAGAGGCAATAACATTCTATCACTCTTAGAAAAATACTTTTATTGTTGCTGCTCAATAGGTATGTTTTTTAAATTACAAGAGAAAACTATAACTAGCTGCGTACTGATAAATTTTAAGACCTCAGTAAAGTTGACGGTATTTTTATCAACACAGTCGGAATCAAACCAAGATGGAATAGAAAACTATGGGAAACAAACTGAGGGCCTCAGAGGGGAGGGGGGTGGGAGAATGGGACGGGCCGGTAATGGGTAGAAAGGAGGGCACGTATTGCATGGTGCACTGGGTGTTATACGCAACTAATGAATCATCGAACTTTACATGAGAAACCAGGGATGTACTGTATGGTGACTAACATAATATAATAAAAATTTTTTTAAAAAAAGAAAACTAACTGAAGCCATAATCATTAAAATGAGAAAGAAATTCAACCAAAAGTCCACCTTCATCAGAAGTTTCCACAACTTTTATCATTCCCCTGTTTTCAACTAGAAAATTAAGTACGTAAATGGAAACCGAGGAAGGTGACATCACCTTTCTGTCAACTCTCCTGTCAAACGGCATGTGTGAAAGGAACCTTCGGACCGGCGCTCTCTGGACCCTGACCTCGGCCAAACTGTCCTGGGTAGGCCAACCTGGACTCAAGAAGAGAGTGTGGGAGTCATTCTGTTCACAACCTAACGTTGTCTGGGACACCATTCACACAAGGCGGCCACTGTGCTGATTACCCGGCTGTATTTCTGCAAACTTTGAGAAAACCCCAGGCAGGCTCTGGGGCCATGGTGGGAACGGCTCTGTGCTCCTGGCATCTGGACCCCAGAAGGCAAAGCACAGAACAGACGTCAGTTCCCAGGGAAGGGGCTTGTACTGCTGACACGGGACCACCCGAGGGCAGAATCTGAGTGACCAGACTCCAGCTCAGAGAGTCACCTGCAGGGCTCCCACAGGCTTTTGTGGAGTCACAGGTGCACACAGGGCCGGCAGGACACCCACACTACTGAGCGCACGCCTGACGTGGGGGGAACGTTCCTTCGAAGTGCTCAAGTTTCTCCCCGGTGCACTGGACTCAAAGGTCACACACATGCAATGTGACCGTGAACAATGATACTGGTCAAAGTACAGAACCACCCAAGATCCAGTTCCCGCACAGTGACATTGACCCCACGGAAGAGACAGGCCGAGCTGCCGTTGCAGAGGTCACCAACACAGCGGCAACTCTCAGCCCTCCCGAAGCCGCTGGGGGCCCCAAAGCCGCTGGGGGCCAGTGCCCCGCTGGATTCGTGCAGAGCCCTCAGAGCGGGGGGAGTCCAGGCCAGCACCACCTCTGCACCTGTCACGGCACAGCACAGGCCACCCTCCTCCACGCGACAGACCCCTGGGGCAGCTGGGGCAGAGGGCGGAGCCCCTCCCCTCCCACAGGTGTCTGCCCGCCCCCCTCTCAGTGCTCCCTGGGGGTCCACCCTGGCACGCCCCAGCCCTCTTTGACGCGTACAAGGCTTCCTCAAACTCACCAAAAACGAGTCTGGAACAGGTAAAACGTTGCCCAGTCACCTGCAGTGCCCAGAAGCGTGGCAGGTCTTTCGTCTGTGCCTGGCAGAAGCCTGTGGGCCTGATCTCAGAAGAGCCCTGGGTCCTACACTGGAGAAAGTCCTTTGCCTACAGACGGGTATGCCCTGGCAGACAAGGCCAAAACCGTCTCCCAAACCGTCTTCCAGCAGAAAACGAAATTGGGAGAAATGGTTTAAACTGTCTCTCCCCCAGCTCCCAGAGGGCAGCCACTGGCCACACAGAACTAGGCACACGCCTTACACAGCCTGACCCCCATCCCAGCTCAGAAACCCTCCTGCAGGTTAGCGTCGTCCCACAACACGGGCATTGGTGACTCTGTCTACTGCTCCCTGTAGCCCGCTAGAGCCCAGGCAAGCTTCCCCCAGACCTCCTCCTCACGGGCAAGGGGCGTTCTCTAGGTTTGGGGGCTGAGAGTGGGGCGGAAGAGCCTACCCCGGGAGGTGAGTGGCATCTCAAGACTGCAGCTCTGGGCTCTCCCGGGGCAGACCCTGTGACACCAACAGCAGCAGCCTTCACTTCGACCTCAGAGGCATGCAGAAAACCCAGGGTCCCCGGCATCCGTGCACTTGGTCGTATTCTCGGCTATAATCTCTTACATCCAAAAAATGCCCATAGCGTTTTAACAATTACCTTCTTTTTATTGACAAAACTCTCCTTAGAACAGGTCCAGCCGCAAGAGAGGGGACTGTTTCTCTTCCACTCCCATTTTCAAAGATTTGCTGCTGGCACCATGGTTAGGTTTCGCGGCCCATAAAACCCAAGCCCCGGAGCCTGTCTAGCGCCCCACAGACCACAAGGTGAAGCTCAGAGGAGCAAACCCCAAACTCGTGCACGGTCTCGGTGTGAGTGCGTGTGAGAAGGTGTGTGAGCGTGCATGCAGTGAGCACATGCGTGTGAGCACACGTGCACGTGCTCTGTCTACTTGGAAACCAAACTGTGCCCAGTTCTTCCTCCCCTCTGCAGGCTGTGGCCAACGGACCGTTCCTTCCCACCTGTGGTCCGGGCTCTGCACCTGTCCCTCTGGCGCTGCCCCTGCTGGCAGCGGTGCGGCGGGGCCAGAGCCGGGAAGAAGATGAAGACCTGCATCGATGCGGCTCGCACAGCCCTCCGCAACTGCTAGAAGCCGTTTATCGTGGATTTTTGAACATTAGAGATAAGCTGATGGGACCAGAGCCAGTGTGACAGCAGCCCTCCCAGCATGGCTTCCAGTGCCCGGGTCGGAAGGAAAACCCTCCTCCAGTGGGCCTGGGACTGCGGCCCGGAGACCCTGCCCCACTCTGCAGGCAGGAGGCAGGCAGGGAGCCGGCTGCCTGTAGGGGCTCAGAGGTCCAGGTTTGGGCCCCCGGAGTACGGTGTGCTGGGAAGAGGGACAAGCACAGCCGGGGGAGGCCGCAGGAACACGCAGGAGCACATTCTGCTGAGCGCGCACCATGGCCGGGAAGGCCTGTCACGCCCCATGACCCGTTGACCTGGCTTTGGCACCACATCTCCTTTCTGAGAGGACAGTGAGGCGCAGGGCCCAGAGGCCCTCCGAGCTGTGCGCTCCCACTAGCAGAGTCAGAACGGGTGGCCCAGCCTCTCTGAGACACGAACATCCAGGATTAACAAGATGCCGACCAAAGACAAGTCGCTGCCTCGTTATATGGCATTTGTGTGGCCCCGCTCTCTGCTAATAGGACGAGTTGGCAAGAAAGTCCCCTTCGGGGACGAGGGCTCGTCCAGGAGAGTCTGGGAATTGGGAGAGGGGCCGCAGAGAACCCCTAGTGCATCCGTCCCTCTGGTGTGCCCTCCGAGGGTCAGGAGACGGTGCTCCCCCTACGTATTCTCAGGTAGCCCGGAGGCTTCAGACTCTACAAAGGCAGCACCAGGTTTCCGTCCCAGACCCCCGCTCTCCAGTTTCATCCGGCAAGCTCCCTTCCTTGTGTCAGGGGCAGGGGAGCAGGTGCTGCTTTCTCCGGTGCATTCCATCCCCAAGTGCTTCCTAATCCACATGCTGGTCCCTGGTGACAGATCCAGTTCGCCACTTCTGTAACAGGAGCTCGTTTGTTGCTGCCATCGAATCAGATCACTTTTTCCAGAGAATACCGGGCCACACCGAAAACAAAGTGAAATAAACCCACAATCCCGCCCCCCCAGTGTGACATACCCTCCATTTGGGTTTCCTTTGGCTTTTGTTCATGGTAGGAATGTGGAAACATTGAAATTCAGTCTCTCCCCTGGAGACATGGGATTTTGTTAATGTTTGGGAAAAACTGAAGCCGAGCATGGGGCAACCCCAGAGATATGACACCCAAGACGTCCGGTCCCCAACAGTCAGGAGGGGCGGCTGCTCCATCCCCCGTGCTGGTGAGCACAGACCCTAACGAGTCCATCTCTGGCCCTGATGCCAGGTCGTTGGCCCCTGCCCATGCCTCACAGGGCCGTGGGAATGGGTGCAGCGCCCAGACCTGCAGGAGGGTCCTTGCCAGTGTGGACGCAGTAACACCGTACGTACCTGTGCCGGGCGGCACACTCAAGCTGCCACACACGAGCGTGGCCCCTTTCCAAGGCTGTGCAGCGTCACTCCCTTAGACTGGGATCTCTGTGCGTGTCTGTGTTGTGTTTAAGGGCAGATTTGCATACTTTCAAGATCAACCCTGGGGAAGATGGGATAAGAGCTGCTTGTGAAAAGTGAGAAGCATGACCAGGAAATGTGCCAAGTATGCGACCACCGCCTCTGCGGGACGTGGAGAGGTTCTGGGAACTCCGCGGGAGAGCAGAGATGATGCTGAGCAGGGGCTGCCTACACACCAAGGTGGTCAGTCTGTAGGACCATGGAGCACAGCTATACAGGGGACCCAGCCCAGCCCAGGCACCTACCCAAGCATCACTTTCCTCCAGGCTTATCATTATCTTAATTCTACCAGGAGGTTCCATGCCAGAAAGTGATTTTAACTAAAATTTCCTTGCTCCCACCAAATCTTGAAGCCTAGAATCTTAGGCAAAGAGCCTATAGTAATTCAGGGTTCGGATCTGGGTCCACAAGGAGCATCATGGTGGGTGGTGTTTTAGGGTTCAGGCTTTAGAGCCAGGCCATCAGGATGTGAATCCCAGGTCTGTCACACACACCAGCTGGGTGACCTGAGAGAACAGATTTAAATTCTTTGGGCTTTGGCTACTCTTCTTCAAAATGGATATATTAACAGTGTCTCCCTTGCAAAGTTGCCATGAAGACCAAATGAGCTAATATTTGCCACCTGCCTGGAGGAGCGTCTGGGACTTTCAAGCACCTGGGAAGCCAACAGAGTAGGGACTGGCTCCCTTGGATCTCCACGCATGAACACACGACGGTGTGAGACCGACCTCACCCGGGGAAGCACGATGGTGTGAGACCGACCTCACCCGGGGAAGCACGATGGTGAGAAACACGTGTGCACATGCAGGGAAGCCTCTGAGTGGACCTTTGCAGAACCCCGGAGCAGTCTGAGGTTGAGCCTGCAGAGTCCGAACACATTCCACATCTCAAGCAGCATTCGGATGATCGCTTCATGAGAAGTAGAAGCTAGTCGTGCTGTTCCAGCTCAGAGGTTCATGACAGAATTATGCAGGGCACGCAGCATGGCTGAGCCCAGGAACAAAGCCCATTCCAGGACCAGCCCTTCTCCCGGGCTCAGCGATGGGGATGCTAGCCCAACCACCTTCCCTTCAAAAGGAATGAGGACATCCCTTTGAGATGAGGAAGAATGAGGGGAAAGGTCCAGAAAAGATGTCCTGAGGACATGCTCATCCCCTCCTTGAGCTGGGGCCACTGGGACCTCCAATGACAGTGTCCTCCACCATCGCCAGGGTAAGAACAGGAAGGTTTAACGTAGTCTTGTTTAAAAGCACCAAGGACATCATAGCGTCTGGTGCACGCGTGCCTCTTCTCTCTCACTCAGCCACAGCAAAGCGTGCAAGTCCTATGCATCATGACGTGAGTCACTACCAGACACCAGGAGTATATGCACATCTTGTTGAAGTTGGCTGAATGCCTACTACTTTCAGAGGGAAGTCCCATGCTCCGTGGAGGGTCATAAACACACATGCAGCATGACCTCTGCCCCTCGTCGTTCACTCCCCAGTTAAGGAGGCAGAAGCATAAACCATCTTCCAGGATCAGTGTAACAAAGGCAATAAGGGGGTAACTCTGGTCGAGGATGTCTGAGCTGGTTCTGAGGCTGGGGGCATCCCTAGCCAAAGGAAAACCGCAGTTATCTGGCTCCGGAAAAAACTGATGGACCCGACCAGAGCAGGAGCGGATGTCCCTCCAGCAGGCTGGGATGGTAGAACCACCCAGGAAGGAGAGGGGCCCAGACCAGAGGCTGGCTCAGAGCCGCTGTGATAGTGTCGCCGGGCATGCAAGGGGATCACATGTGAAGACAAGGAACACAAGCGCCAAAATGGGTCCAAAGTTTCTCATCTGTTAATGTCTCAACACTATTCCTATAGGCAGAATCCCTACTGAACTATTCCTCTTCTTGGCTGTGATTTGTAATCAGAACCGACTGTCAGATGACAGTGCCTTCTCCTCATTTTAATGTCTGTGCTCTAGCTGCAAGGCCGTTCTTCCCTTTCCAACACTAATTAATGACGGTATCGGAAACAGCGACTGACCCTCAGACTGAAAGCAGGCATGCTGGAGGTCCTGAGTCTGGTCGTGCCCTCTGGCCCGTGGTCCCGCCCTCTCCGCTCCTCACCTCTCCCGTCTACCCCCCGACCTAGGATTCCAGAGATGGTCCTTCACCAGGAAGCATTTTCCTCCCCCGTCCACGCCACAGGAACAAGCAGGAGCAAGCTCCCTCCTATGTGCGCAGCACACGGAGACCAGAGACTGCACGCTCCATCCTGGAGCATTGCGCGACCAGTGTGCAGAGCCCACACACGAACCAGCCGGGAGCACAAAAGTCAGTCACACTGGTGTCTCGCTTGTGTGATACACAAGGTCAAGAAGGAAGGTCGCACCCGCTGGGGAAGCTGATCTCACGAAGCCAGTCTGAGGAAGCCCTTCGGGATTCGGCGGGGAAGGGGCTGTGGAACGGCCACACAGGCCCGAGTCAGAGCACGAGCGCACACGGCAGGACCAAAGGCACAGACTCCCCAGAGGCAGGGCTGCAGGGCCAGGCTGGGGGCTTGCCTGTCACATTGAGAAACTGCATCTGGGAGTTCTGACACACTAGCACGGTGAGAGCAATGCTCTGGGCAGGTCTGCAGGACCTCAGAAAGGGTGGGAACAGGACAGTCCTAGAAACAGTGGCACGCCTGGAGAGACACTCAGGAGGCAGGAACCCAGTGACCAAAACAACACTCAGCGCCTCGGGCTTTGCCTGTGTCAACGGGTGTGATTCACGTCGCTCGGCACGGACACTCCTCCCAGGGCCATGCAAGACACAAAAAAAACCCTAAAAAGTAGTACACAGTACCTGTCCTTGAGGAGGCAGTCTGTCTCCCAGCACAGGGGCCTCTGATGAGGCTAAAATTTTAAGACCAATGTGAAATGTACTGTGCAAAGCTAAAATAACACGCAACCCACATCTCTGTTTGATAATAGCTCTTACTGCTTATCAGGCAGCAGGCAGCCTCGAGCACTGTCTCTGGACCTCGTCTAAGGGGTTCCCTGTACTCAATGCAATTCACCATGGATTCCACCGGCACCGAGTCCGGCAGCTCCTCTCCTGCGTGCCCAGAGTTTTAAGGCCAATAGTCAGAGCAGGTGGGATTTAACCCAGCTACACTGATTGTGAGACTGGCTCTGTTCACCTGACCACGCAGCTCCGTGCTGGAAGAGAGCCGGTCCAAGCAGCATCTGACGAAAGGAAGGGTGAGCTCATGAGTCACAGCGAATGTGGAAGAAGGAGGGCCCGCAGCCCCCTTCCCGGCCCCAGGCAGCCACCCTGAGGCACAGCCCCACGCTGGTCACCATGCTGCCATTTCTGCTGGCTTGCCACAGTTGACGGTCCAGCCGGACTGTTGAACATCAGTGAGGCCACAGGACCCCCACCTCTTCCCTTCACCTCCCCTTGGAATGAAGATGCTCAGACACTCATGCTGGCCCCATCTTCTTCTCCAGCTGCACAGCCCTCCACACCCACCCCCTACCCCCCCAACCTGGTGCGAGAGAGCAGCCTGGGCCCCTTCCCTTGCCCGCCAGGACCCCTGCCCCTCACGCAGCATGAGCCTTGCTGGCTCCGCGGGAAGCCGCCTCCAGCCTCCTGAGGGTCGAAGCAGCATGAGAGTGTCTCGGAGTGTTTTCCAGTTTACTTTGCATATTCTTAAGTGACCACTGGGTTAGTCCCCCTCTCCCAGGAGACTGTGAACTCCACTCAGTAGAGACTTTCCAGGTTCACTCCCCGCTGTATACCAGTGACTCCCACAGGGAAGTGTTTCATATGCATTTGTGGGATGAGCAGCAGTCTGTAGCCGGGCATGGACACTGGGAAGATCGCTGCTCCAGGAGGCAGGACGGTGGTCTTGACTTGACCGGTCAAGTCTGGGGTCACGTCATCCTGGAAGCTGTGCGGGAACCTGTGAGCAGCCACAGAACAGACTTGAAGGCAACAGGCTGTGGGGGACACAGACCCCGCCCCGCGAAGGCTCAGTGCTGGACTCCAGGAGGACAGAGGCCACGTCCCGGGGCAGAAGGCGGCGGTGGCTCAGTGTCCAGAAGCCCAAGGTCAGTGAGACCAGGAGCCACCATCATGTGGGGGCTTAATGCCAGCATTTCCATTTATCAGTGCCCCTGGCTGGTTCAGTCGGTAGAGCCTGCAACTCTGGATCTCAGGGTCATGAGTTCAAGCCCCACAACGGGCAGAGAGGTTCCTTTAAAAAAAATAGATACATCAGCGGAAGCAAAGCCCATGGAGTGCAGCTCCAGTTAACAGATGTGTGTGCCGCCGGGCAGGGGGGCGCTTCAGACCACGCAGGCAGGAGAGGCTCCGAGAACAAGAGGCCCCTTAACTCAGTGTTTCTCCAGGGTTCAGACTGAGAAGAAAGTCAAGATGGAATCGGGACAGTGGAGAAGATTCTGGAACAAAAAGAAACAATGATCTCTGACAGTCCTGCTCAAGTGTGACAGAAAACGGCAGGAACTGGGCCTGTCCTTTGGATGTGAGCGCAGGAGCCGCCTGCCCGTCCCACCGCCACCTCTCCTCCTGCGGGCGACGTCTCCACGGGGTCTCAGGAGTTGTGCTGTTGGACCTTTTATCTCAGGAACAGACAGGGGTCCGGTCGGTTGGCAGCACTCCTGGGATAGCAGGCCGAGGACAGCTGCGCCTGGGGAGGCCTCCAGCCTTATCTCCCGGGTGTCGTGCCCACAGGGGATGGCGGTACCTGGAGGGTACCCAGAACCGCGCCTCTTTAGAGCACGTGTGCAGGCTTGTTGACAGCTGTCCGGCCCTGGATCCCCAGGGAGACCTGACTCCCCGCATCTTCATGTGACCCGGCACGAGGTCCCCACAGCGCCTACCCCCTGACATGCTTGCTCTGTCTCCCCAAGGCCAAGGCAGAGCCAGAGTGCGCTCCCCAGGACTTTGGGGACCAAAGTGAGGGGTAAAAATGAACTTTCAGGGAAGACGGAAAGAGGTGGTGTGTTGCACTAACCTGCTCATGTTTTTACTGTTCGGCCAATGGTCAGGCGCCATTTCTAACATTTCTGATGGGGCAGGGCTGACGGGGTCAGTGCAGGTGGGGCTGGCTCTAGGGCAGTGCAGCTCCCAGCAGACGGGGGCCAGCACGTCTTCCTGCCCCGGCTCAGCGGCCCCTCTGCTCCCACAGCTCCAGCTGCCTGCCCGCCCGCACTCTCGTAAGGAGCCGCCCCCGCCAGCTGCTTGTCTCTCAGGTCACTGGAAGTTCTGCCGCCCGCGCTGACCGCCCCTGCCCTCCGGGCACTGGGCACAGGGTCGGCGCAAGTCCACGCACGCTTCTGGGTAGGCGTGCAGCCCCTTCAGATCGTCCCTCCTTCCCTCTGCCCTGCATTCCTGGCCCTTGCCTGCAGCCCCAAATTCCTGCCGTGTTGGAGGCAGGGTGTTCTCTGAGCGAAGGTACACAGCTCAGGAATTCACTCTCACCTGGCCTGTCCCGACCTGAGCCTGTGGCCCGCGGGGCTTCGCGCAAGCCCCGGCGGCTCGCCAGGCAGAAGGCTTGGAGGCCGTGACTCAGGAGAGGGAAGCCCCCGGGCTTCAGACTGTCAACCCCCAAACCCGGTAGACCAGCCGGCACCCCTACTTCTGAACATCAAATAAGGGCAAATGGGCTCACTGCACTCCCTGCTTCCGAAGAGGAGTCAGTGCTCGGGTGCCGGAGGCCGTGACCTCCCTGGGGCTGAGCTCCCATCTGGATCTCTTCACCTCCAGGTGTGTGTGCCCGCCCAGAGCTGTGACCCTCCTGCTGCCGCAGGGGCCTGAGGAATGCTGTCAGCCCACAGGAATGTTATCTGCTGGGAAGGGCCCAAGATTACACGAAGCAATCCCCAGCTTTGCAAAAGCACCACCTCCAAAATCAACACCTTCAGAAGGAACCTGCAGCAAAGAAAGAGAAGTTGCCAAACATCTTCTTAGAGCACAAGCCACTCCCCCCCATAGGCACGGGCCCTGCGCCCTCCCCTGCAGCCCAACCCCAGAGCTTCCTGCCACGGCCAGCACCGGCATTTCTGGGGCTGGCCTGCACAGGAGGAGACGGCCAGGCCGCTGGCTGTGGGACCCGCGGGGGCCTGTCCCACTGTGTACCCCCGTCACCTGCAGCTGGGCAGGGGCTCCCTCTGCCTCACTCACCCCACTCAGAACATCACTGAAGTTACACGCGCCTTAGATACGGGTTTTTGTCTCCTTAAATGAATGGATTCTATAAACATAGTTGGTTTTTTTTTAATTTAAGTCTTTTATCATGTTTTTAAAATAGAGGGCGGGTCTCCCAATCTGCCACCATTTTCCAGAAAATCAGGCACATGCTCACCGCACAAGGTTTAGGTATCAGTGGGTGGCTCTTGTCAAACCATCCTTGGAGACAAGCGTCCCAGAGGGAGGACACACCTGCACCTCCATCTGAGCCAGGCCCTCGTTTTGCACAGGAGGAAGACAGGAAGTATTTTGTGACCTGCCGGGTCACCAGGTTGCTGCTGGTGACTCCCATCCGGGACGCCTCGCTCCCGCTCTGCCGGCTGCTAAGGCGCCTTGGGCTGCGGCTTTGCCTCTGTTTCCAGGATCCCATCAATGGAGGCTAATACCAGCGGGATGAGTCACGGCCGTGAAAATCAGATTCCAATCTGCCTCCTAAGCCTTCTCTCCAAACATAAACCAGCTTAGGCTTGCCGTTGGAGCCTGTCGTCAGGGCGTCCCGCTCCCAGCACCCACACAAGTGCGCCGCGTGCCCATGCGGGGCTGCCGTGACTGGCAGACGCACCACGTGTGCAGGATGGTCTCACACCTCTGAGGACACGCCAAGCAAGGGGATGCAGGACAGCGGCTCTTTCCCAAGGTGGCCCCTGTGGTTCTCATGATGCTTGTCGCGACCTTAATACAGTTTGCAGTCTTTAGTCAGCCCCAGTAAAAATACAAATAAGCTTAAGATGCGTTTGGTAAACTCCTGAAAGATGAACACAGCATGTTCAACACGGGGGCGCTGGGACTCTGTGGGACCACCATCCCCTCTGTCCTGAAACGTGCCCCTGGCCCCAGCACACGGGCTGGATACTGGGCGCTCCACGGCTTCAAGCCAACGGCCCACAGTTCACGTTTCCCAAGAAGATCCCCAAAGAGGCTTTGTTTTCTTTCAACTTGTAAGACACTTTCTCCAAGTGGTCCCCACACAGGAGCTAGTGCCCACGTGCCCTCTGCCTCCTGTTCTCTCCTATCTATGTGTGCAGCAGAACACAACTTCAGCCCGGCCGAGGGCCACCCGCCCTCTGCATTTGCCCGGGACTGTCCCGATCTCAGCACACGAAGTCCCAATGCTGGGAAACCGGCTCAGTCCCCGCACACAGCATGCGGGGCATCCTCTATCTGAGAGCAAGCAGCCCTTAGTCTTAACACCAAGCAGATTTTTATAAAACAAAGTCTTTTTTAAAAATTCAAGTGAAGATTTTGGTGATGGGGTGCCTGGGTGGCTCCATCGGTTAAGTGACAGACTCTTGGTTTCGGCTCATGTCATGATCTCAGGGTCGTGGGATGGAGCCCCGCATTGGGCTCTGTGCTCAGCGGGGAGTCTGCTTGAGATTCTTTCTCCCTCTCTCACATAAATAAATAAATCTTTAAAAGAAAGAAAATTTTGGTGACAGAGGACAATGGTGAGAAATGTGTTCTGGATCTTTGATTGGGGGGAAGACAGGAACCAGGATCTGGAAACTTCTCTACAAAAGCTCTGGAGGTGTTGTCATTTTTGTTTACATACAATACAGCACCGTGTTTGTCAGGGAGACGGTAAAGTTCCAGCACGTGTTCCTGTCTCACATCGCACAAGGAAACAACCTGGAAGACTGAGACACAGCCGGTTCTGGGGCACCCACAAAGATCCTCGTGTCTTCGCCGCCCTACGGCCCTCCTCCCCAGCGCTCCGCAGCAAGATCGAATGCCAGGACCGAAGGCGCTGACATCTGCCCGGGACTGCATCACACCCCACATCCATGGGCAAGGACCAGGACCCAGCGTCAGCCCACAATACACAGGACAGGCCAGAACTCCCAGGGTTGCCGTAGGTTTCCAGAGGGTGCTGGGCCAGCACGCTCTCGAGGAGGTGAGAGGAGATGCCGGCAGTCAGTTTCTAGAACAGGAGGACCTCAGCAAGGCCGAGTGCTCCTTGCGGGAGCAAGTGTTTGGCCATGGGGCACACGGGAGCCAGCACAGCCCTTTTCCCATCTCATTACAGAAGCACTGGACCTGGGCAGAGTCCCATGAGGGGCTGGCATGGACTCATTTCCACATCTGCTCTTATCTTAGGGAATGGGAAAGACCGTGGGGAAATGTGCACATGTGCATACGTGCAAGCATGTGCAGCAAATATGTTTATGTACACCCACACACATGCACGGGCAACACGTGTCCAGGGCAGTGGAAGAATCTGAAGGAAGGCATGCAGATGGTCACAGCAAGTCAGGGTAAAAGGAAGAACACATCATGGAAGGAAGAAGGACAAGCAGGTCTACGAAGGGGAAGACGAGAGAGTGTGCACAGAAAAGAGAGGAGAGAGGGTGGACAGGAACACAGTCACGCAGGAGTGACCGTGAACATAGGGGCAGAGGGAGCTGGACCCCAGGGTGGGGGCAGAGTGGCGGCAGCTCCTGCCCTGAACCAGCATGAGCGCTGGAAGGTGAGAGCTGAAGTCACCATGTTCGGCGGGGGCCTGGGACCCTGTGGGACCGCCATCCCCTCCGACAGGGCCAAGCAGGGCCGTTGCCGCCGCCTGCGGCCACAGGCCCAACACACAGGCACGCGCCCCGAGCACAGCCGCTTCTCTTTTATTTCCAGCACATCGACTTTAAGCGTTTACCAAGACTCAGTGTCCAAGAAGCCACACACTTAAGAACTGGGAAGAATTAAAACACTCATGGAGTTTGCTTTTCCAAAGTAGACAAAACACCGGGTTTGGCGGGCTGCTCTTTGTGCACGACTCACCCACCCCCGTGGTACGGAAATAGCTCCAGTATGCCAGCGATACTGCATAAAAACTCCCAGTTGTACAGAAAAAAACATAGTGGAGCAAACTTCCCATTTAGAAAATGCTTTCACACCAAAGAAAGCAATTACACACTAACAAAGACCCACGGCCACACTTGTACGCTGAAGAAAATAGCAAGTAAAACTCCAATCAAGGATTATTGAGAGCAGAGTAGATAAAGAAATGGAAAAACAACAATCCAGCTGGTACCTTAACCTTTCCACTCTGTCCTCATCCATCAGAGACGATTCCTGGTCAGTAGCCATCAAAGAGCAAGGGGATCTCTGTGTCCTACGAGGCTGAAGTAATCTCTCTGGGAGTCACCACGACAATGAGCTGGTCTACTCTGGGTCCACACCACAGTGAGATGGGCTCTCTGTAGGTTCACAGCAGACTGGAGTAGTCTCTCTCTGGGTCCACACAACAGAGAGATGGGCTCTCTCTAGGCCCACACTATAGCGAGATAGTCTCTGTCTGGGTCCACTCCTGAATGAAGTAGTCTCTCTCAAAGTCTCTACCACAGTAAGATGGTCTCCCTCTGGGTCTACACCACAGCGACATGGTCTCTCTCTGGGTCCACACCACAGTGAGATAGTCTCTCCGGGTCTATACCACAGTGAGATGGGCTCTCTGGGTCCACACCACAGTGAGCTGGTCTCTCTCTGGGTCCACACCACAGTGAGAAGGTCTCTCTCTGGGTCCACACCACAGTGAGATGGTCTCTCTCTGGGTCTACATTACAGTGAGATGGTCCCCGTCTGGGTCACCCCTGACTGAAATAGTCTCTCTCAAGGTCTATACCACAATGAGATGATCTCCCTCTGGGTCCACACCATAGTGAGATGATCTCTCATTTGGGTCCACAACACACACTGAGATGGTCTCTCTCTGGGTCCACACCACAGTGAGATGGTTTCTCATCTGGGTCCAGAACACAGTGAGATAGTCTCCCTCTGGGTCCAC
Source organism: Ursus maritimus (assembly GCF_017311325.1). Taxonomy (NCBI): domain Eukaryota; kingdom Metazoa; phylum Chordata; class Mammalia; order Carnivora; family Ursidae; genus Ursus; species Ursus maritimus. Next base: position 70,398,235 of record NW_024423675.1, read on the forward strand.
ACCACAGTGAGATGGTCTCTCCGGGTCTATACCACAGTGAGATCGTCTCTCTCTGGGTCCACACCACAGTGAGATAGTCTCTCCGGGTCTATACCACAGTGAGATGATCTCTCATCTGGGTCCACAACACACACTGAGATGGCCAGGGATGTACTGTACACCACCTGGGTCCACACCCTCATCTGGGTCCTCCACACCACAAGATAGTCTCCCTCTGGGTCCACACCACAGTGAGATGGTCTCTCTCTGGGTCACACCTAACTGAAATAGTCTCTCTCAAGGTCTATACCACAATGAGATGATCTCCCTCTGGGTCCACACCATAGTGAGATGATCTCTCATCTGGGTCCACAACACACACTGAAATGGTCTTTCTCTGGGTCCACACCACAGTGAGATGGTTTCTCATCTGGGTCCAGAACACAGTGAGATAATCTCTCTCTGGGTCCATATCACAGTGAGATGGTCTCTCATCTAGGTTCACACCAAAAGTATGATGATTTGCTCGTCTGTTGTCCTGCCACGACCAAGGTGTAACAGAAGTGTAATGAGTCCCTGAATTCTGGTAACTAGGTCTTGGAACTGTTTTCCCGTGTCCTGGTGTGGGAAGATGGCAGTGGTCACCATGATGGAGAATCTCTATCGGTCCTGGTATCTAATAGTCAGAAGAAAGTGCACTGTAGGTCTTAGAAATTGTTCATTCATGTGTAACATCAGTTTCCTTGCCTGGAAACTGGGTCCTCGTTCCCCTGAGGTTCCTCACCTCCTCAGCCGGGCCAGCAACACAGAAGGGAGATTCAGAGCAACCAGACTCAGCAGTGGTGTCCCCAACAATCTTGGCCCTGAGGTCCCGCATGTATGCACACGCTGCACAATTTGTCAAAGCCAGGAAGAAGGTCTGAAATCCCACATGAATGGACCTTGCCGTTTTTCAGGATTTCTACTTCTGGTCCAGTGGGACCAGAAAAGAGAGAACAAAACAATCCCACTCTTCGTGGTTTCCCCAGATACGTGGGAACAGGGCTGGGGCGTGTCTCCATGTCTATGGCTGCCCGCTCTTCTCACTCACTCTTTTTTGGCGTCCACTGTGGGTCAGTGCAACAGGACTCCAAGCCCCTGTTGTCTGGGAGCAAGCATGTGCTCACAGTGGGAAGGATGGCTCAGGGGGCATGGAAGCAAGTTCAGTTGCTCTTGCTTGTTTTCTAGTGAAGCCGTTCAGAGCCAAGAATGTGACTGCAGGCACTTTAGCGGTGTGGGCCCTGCTTGGGCGTGCTCAGAGCAGCAGCCATCCTGGTCTGGTTACTGTGCCTGCACGTAAGATGTGCTGAGACCACCCTCCACCAGAAGCCCTCAGGGCCGGGCCGTGGCCCCCATGACAGAGGGAGGCTGCCCCGTGTGGGTGTGTCGGGTGTTCGGCCCCTCCTCTGCTTCCAGGGCCAGTCTCCCGTGGCTGAGGGGAGGGAGCACGCAGAGGCCGTGGGACCTGGAGGGGAGTCAGGTGATCTTTCCAGAGAGGTGGCGTCTGACAGAAAGCTACCGTCAGATGAGGCCTTCACGTGAGCCCTGCTGCTGGTGGTCCTGGCTGGCCGCGAAAGCAGTGACCTGGGGTGGTTCTGGGGCCCCTGCTCTGTGCTGGCCAGCATAATTGTTGCACACGCACGCCTGCTGATCCTAGAAAGGAAGGTGTTCCTGGTGCCAGTATGCACGTCTCAGCTCCAGACGGGACCCCACACCGACCCCGTGAGGCTGTGTGGGCCTTGAGGGCTAAGGGGACCGACGGGGCCTCGTACGCAGCTGGAGCACATGGGGAAAGCCAAGTCTCCGGAGCTATTCGTAGCTCCCACACAGATCGCACGGCTGGCCTGGGACGGGCCCTCCTGGCAGACGCAGCTCCCGGGCGACGCAGGCCTGCCCGGATACCGCACAGCCTCTCAGCCTGGCAGTCAGCTGAGGAGTCCAAACTCTCCCACCAGGGCGTGTCTGGAGTCGATACTTACATGCGGGTTACCGTTACACACCTGGCCTTGAGCTCTGGGTCAGAGGAGTGTTTCTGAGGGACGGAGACCAGCCGCATGGGACACGGCTTCAGAGGGAACATCGGACTGTTTGCGCAACTCTGGGATGATGGCAAAGGGCTGCATTTGGGTGTCACGTGAGTGTGTGGGGGTGTTCTCAATGGACGATGGAGTTCGCGCCTGAGGCTTGGCTTCTAACAGTGCCCTAACCTCGCGGAAGGGCCTCAGCGTCCTGGGCTGGCTCCGAGCAGTCCGAGTCCCCTGCGTGCCCTCCCCGTCAAGTCCAGCCTGGGCCTGTCTGGGAGCAGAAACTTCCCACAAAGGGTGAAATGGATACTTAGACTTCTTGCTTAAGTCCTTTTTATTTTCGTTTTTTCCTGCAGTTACGTGCTTCCGTGAGTAATTCTGACACAGGTCTTCTGAGGGACAGTTTAGAGAAGTAGGAAAACGGAGGCTGTGAGGGGCCTCCGTCCAGCTGGGGGAGGCAGAGCTGGGCTAGGAAGCCTGTGCTCCCCGTCGTCCCTGGCAAGCTCTTTAAACACAGAATTCGTGTTCATCTCCTGTCCCAGGAGTGTTGGACGTGGCCCTTCACTGTCCACCCCAAGCCCACGGCCCAGTGAGTCAGACAGCTCCCCGACCCAAACTCACACGCTGGCTGTCACGCGTGAAGCGGTACCTCGGTCAGAACGTTAAAATAAGTCCTTGGGGAAGGGTGGAGACCGCCACCCCAACCCCGCAGATGCGGGCAACGGGGATGCTGAGTCAGCACAAATACACAAATTCTACTCAATACAATGTGGCGATGGCCCCTAAAATCAAATCCCACACACAAGAAGTGAAACGTCAAGACTCACACGGTGAAAGGGACATGCGTCCGTGTGTGCAGTCACTGACTGCGTCACAAAGCCTCGCCCACTCAGCAGTCTGCACATCGACACCGGTGCCACCCAGCTGGCCACCGTTTCCACGGCCAGAACCCGGGATGAGTTCAGAGAAGGACCCTCCCTGGGGCTGGCCTGTGGCCGTGAGAGCTCCGTGCACAGCTCAAGGGCTCAGTCACTGGACCTTGGCGACAGTGGGAACACCTCAAGTGAGATGCTGTGGGAAGACCGAGACCTTGCTCCACCGACCAGCCCGACCCTGACACGCCCCACAAAACTGGTCCCTGGGATCCTGTGGACACAGGTCCATTTCCGTCACCTGAGCCCAGACATCTGCCCACTCAGAGCCACAACCATCAGGAGCAGAGCCTTGGGGATCCCGGCCTGGCCAGCTGCAGTGGAAACGGGGTGAGTCCAGCACACCTCGTGGGGTGCAGCTCAGAAAAGCCCCTGGATGTGCGAAGGCAAAGCTTGGTCCTGAGGGAGGGAGAGAGTCATGCCCCAAGGGGTGGTGTGACGTGTAGGTGGACATGGCCTTGTCAGCAATGACCCTTCGGCCGGGCAAGAGCTGCTCCTGTGCACTACCCTCTTACTGCATGTGACTCCTCTCCTTGACTGAGGCCCAAGGCCCAGCCATGAAGCTGTCAAGCATGTGTCCAGACTGTGTTCGGGCTGAGAGGACAGCAGTCAGGTTCCTCTTGGCCCCTCAGCGGCTTGCTGGCCCCATCTGGTGAGCGGAACGTCCTTGGGCTTCGAGAACTAAGAGCAAGTGGCTGGCCCTGGAGCCCCGGCTCACCAGGCTGTCTGCTCCTCCGTGAGACAGGCATCTGAACCCCGGCGACCCCTGCAGACCCAACATGCCACGACTCTAGTATGAGGTTTGGAGATTTTGCCGTGATTTGTGTTACCCGTGTGCTCGTTGCCTACCTCTCCCCGAGATATCCAGGACCCCACACGGTCAGAAAGGGCTGGAGCTGTGTCTCCTTCGCAGCCCCGACAGCGACGCAGCCTGTGTGTGGACGGACATCCCGAGCGGCTTCCATGAAAGCGTCTGTCACTTCCTGGTGATTTTTCCACTTGGAATCACTCTCCCGCCGAGGCATCTTAAGTTCTAGACGCTCAAACACCCAGATGTGCCACGGGGTTTGGAAAGTGTGCGGACAGACGGGGGAGGTCCCAGGGTCACCCAACATTAGCCCGGCTGGACTGGGAGCACCGGACGGCTCTGCAAGTTTGCTCAGCCGCCACAGATGCCGGTGTCCTCACCATAGATGTGGGCACCTGTCGGGCTGCTCACGTGCTAAACTCGCCTGGCTGCGAACCAAGTCACGGCCCCTGACGGGAGTGCGGCTGTAGTCCCCCTGAGCAAGAAGCCCAGCCTGGGGCACAGGGTCCTTCCCACAGCCGGGGAGAGCGTGTCCAGGCCTGAGCCTGCGTCAGGGCCACGCGGTTAGCCTGTGCGCCTCCCGCCTGCCACGAATAACTAGCTGGTTAACGGGAGAGGAGGCTTCCACCCCGTGCGTGGAGGAAGTGCTGAGAACCCTATTACTACCCCGCTGTCACAGGAAGCCGTCTGAGGAACAAGTTCCTGGCCAGTTGTCTCCCCTCGGCCCCCACGCCTGTGTGCTGGCGTCACCATTTCTGTCACAGTATCTGTCCTACAAAGGCACTGTGGCCCATCCAGCCCGAGTCAGCGGGCTTGTTAGATGTGACCTGAACGCTCACACCTGACTCCCAAGGGCAGGAGTCTGCCTGGCTGTCTGCCAGCATTCAGTGTTTCGTCCGCCCCAACGCCCTGACTTTGTCCTCCAGTCCTAGGGCCACCTGGCTCCTCTGTTGCCTCCCGTGCGGGGGCTGCCTTTTCTCGCCCAGCGGGCAGTGAGGGGAGCAGCCGGACATGGGGTGCTGGGTTAGATAGAACGTGAAAACCCTGCTGTCTTTCAAAACACCACCTGTGGGTTCGTGTTGTTCCCAATCCATAGAGGGCACTGTTTTGTGCGAGGGAGAGCAGTGATGTCAGGGAGCCCGCAGGAAGGACGGCGTGGTCGGCACCGGTCGTGCACTCAGACGTGTGGGGGCGCGGGTCCCGGAGGGGAGCTGGCCGGCGTGCCCACCTCGCGGGCAGCACTGAGATGGACTTAGTCGTTTTTGGTGGGGTGCCTGGCTAACAGAACGTGCCAGCTAAGGCCCCTGTGTCCGTGCCAGCCTGGGGGAGGGCCGCCCAGGACACACAGCGGCCACGCTGCGGGAAGTGCAGTCTATCGCCGGCCGCCTTGCATTTTCCGTGGATTTTCTCTTGTCGATGGGAGAACGCTTTGTCCTCCACGTGCTCTGTCGTGCCAAAGGAAGCATCCTCACAGGACACCCCATCTCACAGCGCTGTGGGCTACGGCCCTCGAATGGGAGACGGCACCGTGTCACTGTGGGTCAGGGCACCCTGAGCAGTGCTGAGCGACAAGCCGACCTTAGTAGTACTCCCCTTCCGCCAACAACAGAAGTATGACACGGTACTTCAGACCCAGGAGCAGCTTATACGCAGGCGACGACACTGTGCCCAGCTTTCCAGGGCTTGTTAGATTATTCATAAATCAAGCTGGCTTTCTGCTTTTCAAAAGGGCCAAATCACGAATGCACAGAAATAACCTACATTTTAGCATCGGCCTGTGCGCTGTCGGGCCCTGGTCCCCTCCCCGCTGGGGTCCGTGCGGTGCAGCCTCGCAGGCTGCCGGTCTGCGGGCACCTTCTGCCGGACCCCGGCCGCTCCAGGCCCCCTGCTTTCCCGGCAGGGCTGCGTGTCCGCGCGCGCCATGCGCCTGTCTGCCGGCCCTCGCTGTGTACGCGACTGAAGAAAAACCCTTCCCACCAAACATAAAAATCCCACTAGAGTAGTGCAGCTGGTTTTCCAGCAAGACTAGTCAAACCCTTCGCTAAATCTCACTCATCCGGACTAGACTGCGATTAAATCTCCGCTTTCACAGGAGTCTCAGACATTATCTGAAGTGATGACAACTCCATTAAAATACCTCATCAATTAATAAAACCTTCAACCAAAACTACGGCAATAAAAAGGCGCATGTGGAAGAAGTAAGATCCGACCGGAGGCAGCAGCTCTCGACTGCGTGCAGCCTTTCTCCGTAGTTATCTTTTCTTTCCTCTTCTTTTTAAACGCTGCCCATGAGATGGATTTAAAACTCAACCAAGGCATTTTTTTTTTTAATGAGAGGGGACCATTTTAGTTTGAAGAGCAGCAGGTTTAAAGCAGAAATCCCTCCCTGCTGGGCCCTGATCAGCTATTGATCAGGCGAGGGTGGCCAACCTAGGTCATCAATGCCAAATAATAGGCCTTCAGCCCGAAAGACTGAACTTCGTTACAGGAAAAGTGAAGCCGAACTTTTGTGGAAAACCAAAGGCTCTAGTCCCTCTTGAGGAAAAGAAATGTTAATTGAAAAATTCCTCAAATAGGTAAAGGCTCTGAAGCTGCTTTACATAAAAGGTGTGAAGTCACAGAGAGCAGGAAAGAGAGGACCCTGCCATCGGACTGGGAGTTCTCTCTGCAACGGCGCTGCTTAGCTTCCCATTCACAGACACCAGGGGCTGACGGGACGAGCCCTTTCAGCAAAAGGGACCAATGGCAGCTGGGCCTGTGTGCCTGGGGAAGTCCGGATTAATTGGCCCCAGACAGGGAAAATTAAAACAAAGAAGCGTCCCATGAGATGCAGAGAAACGAAGCCTGGTGACTCACGGACTAACCAGTGCGCGGTCGGCCCTCTCCCGTCTGGTACCTCGACGACTTCAGAAAATTAATCATGCTGTTTTCAGTGAAGTTTCTCAGACCAGCCTCAAAATCTCCCGACAGTGACTTCATCTCAGAGCATCTCCGCCGATGCTGCCCCAGACTAGAGGTGCGAGCCGAGTGAGGACAAAACAGAGCAACCCACCAGCCAGGCCAGAGCTGGGGGCACAGGAAGACATGGGGAGCTGTCCAGGGGCAAGGCCGTGGTCCCGTCCCGGAGCCCCGCCCCTTCCTGCCGTCCCTGCGGCGTGGGGCGCAGATGGTGCTACCTCCAGAGCGCCTCCTGGGCTCCCTGCCCTCCCTCTCTGTCACTGCTACACCATCCAGCCTTTGGCATCAGCCACGATACCAACCAACAAAGAGGCTGAGGCATCCTGGAGGCAGTGGGCATTGGCGTTGGCTGTCAGGACAGTCCAGACATCCAGACTTTTATCGGAATGACATGGCCACGGGCCCGGCACAGGGTCAGGAAGCACGTCCAGAGCACGAACGACACAGGTCTCCCTGAAGGTGGGGGACCGCAGCGTCACAGCCACACGGGGAGGCCTGCCGAGCCCCAGCCTGGTTATCTAACACCACGTGTGGGAAACACCAGGGCCAAGGGAAGAATGAGATGTCACGAGATTTAGAGTATGGCTCTCAGCTATCATTGATGGTTAGAAATGTATCTATCGTTCGCTAACAGCATCTGCAGCATAGCCGTTGTGTCCCCTCCTCACCAGATCGCAGACATTTATTTAACATATAATGTCTGTCCTGTTAAAATTAAATGAAATGCACATTTGTGAATTTTAAAATAAAACTCTTGCTTCTCACTAAGAAAGGAGAATCTCATTGAAAGTGATGTGTCTTCTGCTCCCTCCTCCCAACCTCCGGCTCTAGTAAGTGCGGCAGAGGCGGGTTAAAGGTGCCTGGCGGCCTCATCCTGGTAAACGAACGCCAGCCCGGTGAGACAGACGGTAAGAAGGAAGTGATAATCAGCTCACGCGGGGCGGCAGAAGCACCCCACATGGAAAACACCCCAGTTCTCGCCAGAAGGAGGGCCTGTCCTCTGTGGTGCAAAAGGTCTGAGGGGGAGGGAATCGGCCTCGTCCAGCCTGAGGGCCTTGGTGGCACAAGGCAACCACGATGGCCCCTAGATGTTCTTAGAACAGAGCCAAGTCCAGGCTGAGCCAGGTTTGTGGGGCTGGAGTTCCATCAGCCAAGGGGAGTGTGTGAGGCGGGGAGCATGTGAGGAGGGGAGCGGGGTTGCACTGCCCACTGAGACCCCCCAGACCTCACTCCTGACGGCACGCAGAGCACGTCCAGATGCAAGACAACAGGCACCGTGAAGAATCCACACCATGTCCTGGGAGACGGCTGAGGGTAACGAGGTGCCCTAGCAGGCACTTGGCTGTGCTGGGGGCTGGCCTGCTGGGGGCTAGCTTGGACCTGGGGGGCAGCTGCTGGAAAGCCCTTCATTCCTGATAACTCGCTGCCGGTGCCTCACAGGGAGGCCTCACCTCTGGCTGGACCTCTCGGCTCCCATCCACTCCCCAGGCCACTCTCCAGGCCACAGTTCAGACGGTGCTTCTTCTTCAATGGCACGTGCCCGCTGCTGTCCCCAAGTGAGTTTCAGTGCCAATGTACCTTCTTATGGCCACTGACCCTGGTGCTCCTAGCACAAGAACAGCCATAATCCTGCTCCATGGGGGAAGGCCATGTCCACCTGGACCCATGTTTCCAGGACCCACACCGTGCCCGATCCACGGGAGCCTCCTGGCCGATGACAGTGGAAGCATGAGGGCCCAAACTGGGAGGGGCTCCAAACGGAGATCCCCCCATGCATGCAGGCATTCGGGCAGAAGCCACGCCCCTTGATGGGACAGCAAAGGAAACTGAGGCACGGGACAGGTGTGCAGAATCCATCGTAGTGACTTACGAACAATCGAGAGAACAGAGAAGAATGTTCTTTGTAAACTCTGTGGTGCCGTGCACCCTTCTAGAGACGTCCTCCGGAAACAGAAGGGGAGGTGCTCTTGCAGAGAGTGCTTCTCTTCTCAGCTGAAGTGTATTTCTGGAGCGCCTGTGAGCGCGTCTGTGGTTCCGTCCGTGTGGACACCTGCAGCAGCTCTGAGGACAGGAGGAGGCGTCCACAGGCCGCTGCGCGGGGCTTCTGAGGTGCAGAGAAATGGAATCATGCCCCAGTCACAAAGTCACAAGTGAGGCATCAGAAGCAACAGCCCACAGAAGAAAGGCTACAAATTGCAAATGTCAGAAACTCAGCCATAAAACCACCTATTTGTAATGGCAGAATATGGGTAAAACCATTAAAAAAACATATTTAAAAGAAATCCTGAGCCAACACAAGCAGGACGTCTGGTGTCTGGGAAGCAGCCACCAGCCTCAGCTGAGTCACACACCTGGTATCCAACCAACCTTATCTCGAAATGTCTCTAACCTCCCGGGCTGTTTTTCCCTTGCGGCCAAAGAGCTTACTGCTGCGAGAGCCAGGACCCCTTTGACACGCTGAGGGAAGGAGCCAGCCGCTCCCCAGAACCAGGCACCGGCCTTAGTCTGGTTTGGAGAGTCTCCTGCAGGCAAGAGAGCCCACGCCGGCGAGCCCAGGGACTGCATCAGCTCCTCCTCTCCCACGGGCCTTGAGGCCAGGCCCAGTGGACCTGGAGGAGTGTTCAGCATGTGGGCCTCGGCCCCAGAAGAGCTGGGAAGAGACGAGAGAGCTCAGGAGAGCCCAAGGCCCTTCCTGAGAATCCACCACTGGGTTCTCGCAACAGGCGAAGAGAAAACATCACTGGACCTGCACTCCGTCTAGCAAGGGGCCCCTGCGTCAGGGCAGGTCCCCACACACATCTCCAGGACAAAGCACCAGACGCCACGCTCAGACCGCTTCAGACCGGACAGTTGTGCCCGGGCAGCGGACCTGGAGACATACTCCCCGCGAAGCCTCCACTCCCGTCAGACGAGAGGAGCCTCGTGGACGGAGGGTCTCCAGCGTGCTCTGGAACCTTTCCAAAGTATCCACAATGAGTGTGTGTCGCCTTTATGAGCAGAAATAAAGGGGGACTATTTTTTTCATGTTCCTACATGTATCCCATTTTCTACCCCTGCAGAATTAGCCTAAGGAAATAAATTGAGCTCTAGCAAAGAAAATATTTTCAAAACAGGTTCATGCCAGCTTTATCCAGAAGAGTAAAGAGTTTTACCATTTCAAACATTCAAATAAACATTAAAAACACAAAAATGTTTAAAAAGCAATCTGAGTAAAAGGAATGTTACCTAGAAAAGATAATGCCACAAAGGCAGAGAAATGCTTCCATCATAACACAAAGCAAAACACATGAGAAAATTATGTGCATAATCCATAAATTCCTGAAAGCAGACAGTAAATGTTGTGTGTAGAGAACATCCTGGAAGGGTACACTGACGTGACCTGTGGATGGTGAGCAGAGATGGTTCCGTCCCACTCGTGTGTCTGTCTAGGTTCCTGGAAGGACCCACTATTGCTTTTGAAGGGGAGCCTTGTGTTTTCCAGTATAAAAAATCATACCTGGATTGTTTTCCTCAAGGGGAGAAACTTACTCTGTAAGGTCACAGACATCAAATTCCTGGCTCCGCCCCGGTCGAGCAGCGGGCCCCAGCCAGATGCTGCCCTGGGAGCCGGCCACAGACAGGAGGGCCCGCGAGTGGAGCGCCGCTCACCGCCCGCAGACCGGCCTCCACGAAGCTCCCGCGCGTGGCGGGGAACCAGCTCTTTCCCTGGGAAACAGGCAGATGTGGCTGCAAATATCCCGGATGTGCTGAGGGATTATCCGAGCTGCGTGGGCCGCAGGTGTGTCACCTTGTGATGGGTCTTTCAAGTCCTTTCTGAAAGCACATGAGACCCAGGTTCCCTGTTCACAGGGAACTTCAGTACGTGGTCGTGTAGACTCTAGCAACACGGCGCGGACACCTCACCTCCACTGGGGCCCCCGACACACGCAGCAAACGCGCCAAACTGGGGCATCCCTTCTCACGCGTCCACTGGACCCGCACACGGATGGTGCCAGAAGCAGCCTGCACGCCCTCCACGATGGCCAGAAGGTAGAAGTGCCGAAGCATCCCAGCTCGTGAAGGAAAGGGAGTGAACACTTGCCTTATGATGAAAACAGCCAACTTCACACAATAGGATGATGGATAATGTATCAGACCAAACATAGGAGGCTTTTAAATTTTCACATTTGGAATTGGCCAACATCAATTATTTAAACACAAATTGAATTAACAAAATATTCAACATATGTTCTCTTTAAACTCTGCTAAATCTGAGGCAACATCTGAAGGCGGACGGAGGGTCAGCCGGCTGAAAGGGAGGGGCCCCAAGGTGGTCAGCTCTCCCCGCACAGAGGCCTGAGCTCGCAATTCCCCAAAGGAACGTGTGATTAATGCTGCCACCAAATGTATGCTTCTACCTGACCCTGATCTCATCAAATCCTGCTGCCACCATCTGCTGTTTTTAATTCCTCTGCAATATTTGTATTTGCGGCCTCCCTCCGACAAAGGCGGGGGCGGGGAAGAAATGCTCCTGCTCCCGGCCGGCGGGAGCTGGTTGGCTGGCCGAGCCGTGGCTAGAAGGCATCTGTTGCTGGCAGTCCTGCAGCATCTGCTACTATTTCTCACTTTCCCCGCATGCTGTGGGGTACGGTTTCTCCCAAAGGTGGGCCGGCCGCGCTCGCTGTCAATCCGTCATTGTCCGCCCCGCCCGTTCCCACGGCGCCGGCCTCGTTACCGTGCTGCCGGCCTTTGCTGGCTGGCTGTCTGTAATCCGAGATATTGTGTCATTGGGCAACGCCATTAACCCTTTTCCTTCGCATCAGGACATTCAATTAAGCCCGGCAGGAGAAGCAGATTGAGAGGGAGGGCCGTCTGGTGGGGAGGGACAGCCATCGCGAGGAAGCCAGAAAGTTTACCAGGACGACAATGACAGCAACCACCCGCACTGTCAAAATAGCCCTTGCTTTTCAGAGACAGAAATGCTCTTGGACAGGGAGGTTTTCCCTCTCTCACATGTTTTTAACTTAAAATGCTATCAAAGGGTGCGTTGTTTCTCTCCTGCTCCTGGATACGGCCGCCAAGCGCTATAATAATATGAGTGTGTGAGTGCTATTATGGACGTGTCTGATCTGTAATGGGGTGCAGCTTGGCGGCTGGTGCTCAGAGTGCCCCGAGCTGTCATCTTCCCGTGTCCGTCTGTCACACCCCGAGCAGGCGGCGCTTCGGCTGGGGACTTTTGGAGACAACACACAGAACCATCCTTCCTCCCGGGAGCCGTTTCTGACTTCGGTGCCGGGTCCCAGGGGAGCAAGCGGCGGGGAAGGAGGGAGTGTGCATGCCCGCCGACCATGGAGCGCCTTCCCAGAGTCAGGAGGCCTCAGGAATCCAGACTCCAGGAACGGCCCCATGGGCCAGGCTCAGCGCTGTGCCTCCCGCTGCCTCCCCTCCCTGTGCCCTGGGATGGCTGGGCCTGAGCTCCCAGAGCTCTGTGCCCCAAACTCCCTCGGGGCACTGGCAGCAGAGAGAGGCTCGGGCTCCTGCCTCCCTGCTGGTTTTGTTTATACCCAAGGGCCCCAGTGCTCGCTCTGCACAGGACATCCAGACCACACAGCCAAATCTGAAAAAGTGACCGCTGAGCAGGAAAAGGTTTTCTTAAATGGCAACATTCTTAATATTCCTAAGTATACCATATTGAGTATCCTCTCAGTAATCCTGGGCATTCCAAATTTGTAAATAATTGGCAATTTGTAAAAAGGGGACATTAATCGAATGTCAACTGTACTGGTACCGTATGAACAGCGCATTCAGTTTCTGCTCACGCCAAATCCAAGATAATGTGGTCGCCCCACTTTACAGATGACAGACGCCTCTGGAGAACTTCCTACTCGCCTGATGTGGGCTCCAGGGACAGATGGGAGGGGTCGGCATCGCATCTGGCCTGGCTTATTCCCCAAAGCCCTTGACACCACAAAACATAAATTCACAAAATGCAGGGAACTCGCAGCTAAGTCGATGGCGGCCAAAGCATAGGAACCTGACATGTTCCCGGACAGAGCGACTGGGGTGTTTTCGTGGTCTCGGGGTCAGACTCCGCTGCGCAGAAGCACAGCCTGAAGGCCGGGGACCCGCCCCTGGAACGCGCTGCACGGCCCTGTCTGTGGGGGCCCATTCCGCAGGAGCGGTTTCTCCCCGGGGTCCCCGCGGTGGGAGCCCAGCAGGGGTGAGACCTGCTGTTTGCGTGGTGGGCGTGTCTATGCCCTCCTCGGTGGGAGCGTGGGAAACCAAGTTTTACAATTTGTTTGCCTCCCAAGCCAGCGTATGTGATCATCCGCTAACTTGCTATTAATTAGAATGTGTCCAATCCCAATTAGCATTTCATGGCCACATAAAATGCAAGATCAGTGCCCAGGCTCTTGGACAATTATGCTGCCACCTGCCCAGAAGGTCCTGGTCCCTGGGAAGGAGAACCCCCATCTGCCTGCAGGCGCTCAGATGCTGGGGCTTTCCACACACCATCTCTGTCCTTTCATAGAGAAACCACGTGTCTGATGGACAGAAAAGAGCACAGTGGCTTTCGGAGAAGAAAAGACCCTGTTTCGGGTGATGGCCTCTCTCTAGCTGGTGCAGTGTGCACGCAAGGGCTACCCCCTCGGCACCTCAGGGCCCTTGCCGGGACTACAGGGGAACAAAGCCAGAGCGATGGCATCGCCAGTTCCGTGAGCTGGCTACCTGCGTGAGACCACGTCAGTGTCTCACCTCACGCCATACCAGGGAGCCTTCTGGTCAGCTGCAGAAAGAGATAGGTCTGAGGACAAGGGCTGCTGGGACGTGAATGCCACCCGCCCTCCCCACCGTCACACTGGAACTGCACTCATCGGGGCTTTCCGTGTCCACTGCCCTGCCTGTAGTGACCCCACAGTCACTCCACCCGCTGTCAGAAACCCAGCCCGTCTTCTGTGTCCCCAAGCACTGGGCCCTTCTCCCCATCCAAAGGTGAGACCCTATCTGCTCTACTCAGCTCTCGGGGCTGCCAGGATGGTCCCTTGTAAACAGTGAAAGGACAACGATCCCAGGGCTGCGGGTTCGTCCTGGGTCCCTGGAATATGGCCCGCTGCTGATCACCAGCTTCACCCACATTTACGGAGGGAGGCCAGGGAGGGAGGGCGGGAGTGTAGCCCACACCCCGCATTACAGGGAGAATGCCACGATGACGCGAGGTGAAGGGACTGACCCAGGCGTGCAAGGGCAGGCCCATGTCCGCAGGCTCCGGGTCTCCCGAGGCCGCCTGCGGGTTCGCCGCGGAGCCGCTGCCTGCTGGCCCTGCTGGAGGCAGCTTGGGAGTTTTAAAACACACACTAATGAGGGCAAGCGCTTGGCTCCCACAGAGAGGAGCGCGGCTGTCTGGCAGCCGGCAGCAGCCCCACTCGGCCGTGGTGCAGCGTGTGATGCTGCACAGAGGGGCCCACGCACAGCTGCGCGATGCCATCTCCCCCCCCCCC
>NW_024423675.1:70412462-70457753 GCF_017311325.1 Ursus maritimus
TGGTGGGCGTGTCTATGCCCTCCTCGGTGGGAGCGTGGGAAACCAAGTTTTACAATTTGTTTGCCTCCCAAGCCAGCGTATGTGATCATCCGCTAACTTGCTATTAATTAGAATGTGTCCAATCCCAATTAGCATTTCATGGCCACATAAAATGCAAGATCAGTGCCCAGGCTCTTGGACAATTATGCTGCCACCTGCCCAGAAGGTCCTGGTCCCTGGGAAGGAGAACCCCCATCTGCCTGCAGGCGCTCAGATGCTGGGGCTTTCCACACACCATCTCTGTCCTTTCATAGAGAAACCACGTGTCTGATGGACAGAAAAGAGCACAGTGGCTTTCGGAGAAGAAAAGACCCTGTTTCGGGTGATGGCCTCTCTCTAGCTGGTGCAGTGTGCACGCAAGGGCTACCCCCTCGGCACCTCAGGGCCCTTGCCGGGACTACAGGGGAACAAAGCCAGAGCGATGGCATCGCCAGTTCCGTGAGCTGGCTACCTGCGTGAGACCACGTCAGTGTCTCACCTCACGCCATACCAGGGAGCCTTCTGGTCAGCTGCAGAAAGAGATAGGTCTGAGGACAAGGGCTGCTGGGACGTGAATGCCACCCGCCCTCCCCACCGTCACACTGGAACTGCACTCATCGGGGCTTTCCGTGTCCACTGCCCTGCCTGTAGTGACCCCACAGTCACTCCACCCGCTGTCAGAAACCCAGCCCGTCTTCTGTGTCCCCAAGCACTGGGCCCTTCTCCCCATCCAAAGGTGAGACCCTATCTGCTCTACTCAGCTCTCGGGGCTGCCAGGATGGTCCCTTGTAAACAGTGAAAGGACAACGATCCCAGGGCTGCGGGTTCGTCCTGGGTCCCTGGAATATGGCCCGCTGCTGATCACCAGCTTCACCCACATTTACGGAGGGAGGCCAGGGAGGGAGGGCGGGAGTGTAGCCCACACCCCGCATTACAGGGAGAATGCCACGATGACGCGAGGTGAAGGGACTGACCCAGGCGTGCAAGGGCAGGCCCATGTCCGCAGGCTCCGGGTCTCCCGAGGCCGCCTGCGGGTTCGCCGCGGAGCCGCTGCCTGCTGGCCCTGCTGGAGGCAGCTTGGGAGTTTTAAAACACACACTAATGAGGGCAAGCGCTTGGCTCCCACAGAGAGGAGCGCGGCTGTCTGGCAGCCGGCAGCAGCCCCACTCGGCCGTGGTGCAGCGTGTGATGCTGCACAGAGGGGCCCACGCACAGCTGCGCGATGCCATCCCCCCCCCCCCCGGCCCCGGAAGCACCTGGCCTGTCTGCTGCGAGCTGTCACCCCTACCTCACCTCACCGTGGGTGGGACACCCCCGGGGCAGAAACTACAGCCATCCAAATCAGGCTTGCCAACCGCTGAGAGAGGAACTCCGGGTAGCTGCCTCCTAGGCCCCCCAGAGCGTGAGGAGACGGGCAGCCCAGGGAGGAGGACAGCGTGGGGAGGAGGACGGCAGCTTGGGGTGAATGGCAGCTCAGGAAGGAGGGCTGCTCGGGGAGGAGGACAGTGCAGGGAGGATAGCAGCGCAGGGAGGAGGGCAGCTTGGGGAGGAGGGCAGCACAGGGCAGAGCAGAGAGGAGGGGCTGCAGGCCTGGGTCTAGATCTCCAGGAATATGCGAAGCAGATGCCAGACTGTGCCTTGTGGATCTTTGTTGACCTTCGGGACATGGTGCCTGCTGGGGCTGTTCCTCCTCTGGCCCCACGCCAGGCTCTGCAGGAACAGACACCCAGAGACGCGGGGAAAGATGCAGCATCACAGAAGATCGTAGAAGGGAAGCGCAGCTGCTGGTCCCTTCACATCACATCACATCCACTTAAACCCAAATGGAAGGGCGGGCTGAGGTCTTGTTCTCCCGTGAACAGTGGTTGTACACTCAGGTGGACATCTGGCCCTGGGGAGAGGGAGAACAAGATCTCACCCCCAGTCGAGCAGAGGTGGGAGGCAGCAGCAAATAGGGCAGCCAAACACCCGACGGACAGGGAGGGAGTCTCACCTGGAGCCTGAGGGGAGTCTCACCTGCAGCCTGAGGGGAGTCTCACCTGCAGCCTGAGGGGAGTCTCACCTGCAGCCTGAGGAGAGGGCTCACCTGGGGCTGTGGGGGGAGGGTCTCGGCCCCTCTGGGGGTTCCAATTTTCTGGTAGATCTCAGCTCCCAAGACCCTTCCCATCAAGCCCCTCCCAACCCCCAGCCCCACACACACTCACACTCTCTCCTCTTGTGTTTAGGTGGGAGTTCATCATACCTCCTCCTCAAACCTGGACCCAGGTCTTCCCCTTGCAGAGCCTCCCACCCCAGGCCTCTTCCCCCCACGTTGTCATTCCTTCTTATCTATAATTGCACAGATGTTCTTCTCCCTTCTCCAGGCCCCCCCAGAGGGGAAGGAGAGGAGATGGGGGTAAAGGGACGGGGTCAGAATTACAGGTGGGGAAGTGTCTGTAATTTGCTGCTGTTCTTGACCCACCATCCTGCCCCACTCTGGCCACCAGCAGTCCTCAAAGTCAGGCCAGCACAGGTGACCATGGTGGGGGACAGGGTTTAGGTGCCCCAGCCATCAGGGGCCGCTGCTCCCCTGGCCATCCATCCTTGTGAGACAGGTGTGTGGCAGGGGGCAGCACCCTCTAAGGGGAGGTGAGGAGATGCCCAGAGTAGACAGGATAGCCTTAAAATGCCTATTTACCACTGTCAGCCTAGCCACTCCTGTCCTGCTAGCAGATCAGGGTGAGCCCATACCACACCCTAGGCCCTGGGACGAAGTCCCTCTCCTCCTCTTGCCTCCTACCAGGTGCTAAACAGTCACAGTGGGACCCAGGGTGGGAAGTCCACCACCCCCAGCACCCCTTTAATGCTGGGGCCTTGGGAAATACAGACCAAACCCCAAAACCCAGAACAAAACTGGTACCTCTGACTTGAGCTCCGTTTCTCACCTGAAAGACAGAATCTTACATTAAAATTGGGAGTGATTTAATCCTGGATGTTATCAGGAAGCTCTTGAAGAGGCAACTGGGTGGGGAAACTGAGGCAGAGGCCGTGAGGTCACTGCTAACGGTCTCCCTGGGGAGCGCGATGGTCACAGAGCTCCACAGTAAATGAGGACACGGTGAGTGTGGGCACAGCCCCTCTGAGACGCCTGCTTTACGGCAGAGGTGCTGCTGGCCCTCCTCCTTGGGCTGGGACTGGTCTTCCCTTTGCGGTTTGCTTTTTTCCGTAGAGGAGTCACCTATAATGCATTTTTTAAGGAAGAATTTGTTCATCTTTGTTTTTCCAAGACCCTCTCAGTGATGGAGTGGCTTCTAACCTCCCGCCCCCCCCTTGGCTACACATCGGAGCCTTGCAGGGAGGAGCACACCGGCTGCTCCGGAAACTCCAGCACCAGCAGTGAGTGAGGACCGCTCCACTAGATGCGGGTCCCACCCGACCTGAAAAACCAGTCACTCCACCGCCAGCCGTGGCGCCTAGGAGCTGTTTCATTTTCCTTAAGGGTTGTTATAATTTATCTACAGAAAAAATAATTTTTATTTACTTAACTTTTTGAAGTTCCTGTTGGACACACTTTACACACTTTACTTTGAAAACCAAAGTTGGGGAAGTCGTAATTCCAAAGGCTCAGAGATGGGCGGCCAGGCCGCCAGGGCCCATGTGGTGGTGGTGGGTGGGGGTGCCTCAGCGGCCCGACCTTCGTCCGTCCTGGGTTCTGCTCATAGGGACAGCGTCATTCATCCTCGGTCCACAGGCTGTGACAGGAAATTATGTTATAAAACAAATGCTGAAATGGAGAAACTGAGGCACAGAGATTGAATTTCTCAAGACTGTGGAAATCACTTCACTGTCTGGAAGAAAGCCTTTGGCTCCAATGAGACCCCAGTGCTTTTATTTCTGGGTGTGTTTTTTTTTAATTAGAAAAACCTCCTGGCTCCCCCCCCATGACAATGGGACCTGTGCTCTGACACCCAAAAGAAGAGAACACGTCTTCCCAACAAAGAGCTATCCAGAGAGTCCACGAACAGATTCAAGAGGTTGAAAGTCTATGGTAAAAAAGGAAAAGAAAAGAAGCCCCTGGGTGTTCGGTGCAGACATCCATCGTTAACAAATGCAGACTCCGAGCAGACATTCAGGTGTGTGGGCCTCGCCTGCGAAGAGTCCGGTGTTTGTCGAACCATCATCAATGATCGCTCTTGGGTTTCCGATACGGTGGAAGTACGCGGCACTTCAACACCGCGAGCCCCTGTTGTGGTGGTGCCAGCACGTTCCTCCAGAGGAAATGGCGGTCTCGGGGCAGGCCCTGGTGCTCCTCCTTCCCTTGGCCTCCAGCTGCCCAGGAAGTGGACACTTAGTCACGTGAGGAATGGGCGACAACGTGATGGAAGTGAGCACGTGTAGAACATGAAGAATGCGGCCCCTGGTCTGCAGCCCTTTCCAGGTCCAAGTCGCAGTGGCCTGTGTGCCAGACACACATCTGAGGGAAGAATGTCTGTTGTACAACGGTTCTGGGGACATGCTCTCCATTCTGGCCACACCCAAGAAAACCCAAAAATCCTGGGGTTCTTGTCCCTGCTAAGAGCACATGCCAAGTGATCTTTTTGAGCAAAAGGGGGAGTGCGTGAAAATCTCAAAGGGGCTCAGACTGCTGGAAGCCAGGGCAGTCTACAGGCTCAGGAGAACCAGGACAGGCCCCCGTCACTCTCTTCCCCAGGGAGACACTAGGATGTTTCTGAGGGGCCATTTGGGAAGCCTTGGCTGAAGTGCACAGTACTCCGTTAGTCGTGGGGGTCGGAGCCATCTGTAAACTGTAAGGCCCTCCATGAGCACACAGTCCTACTCGTTACTATTCAAGCCTCCTGGTGGCTGATGCGTGCAGGCCCACAGCTCAGCGGCCGTGACAGATGTCAGCTGCTTTTGTGGCAAGGGGAGGAGCACCCTTTCTGGAGGAAACACGTGTCTCCAGGGATAGGCCGTGTAAATGGTGGTGAGAGTCTCCCATGTGAGAAAGTCGCCCGACCTGCGGTGGCAGGAGAGCCAGGCCTCCCAGCACGCCATGGCCTCTGCCGTCCAACACCAACTCCAGTAAGTGTCCAATGGGATGGCATTTCCTCGAGGTGGCCTTCGCACTTTGGAAGCTCCCGTTTTACAACCACCAGGCTTTCAGAGCTGACCTTGAGGCCTAGGAAACCAAAGCCCCACTCGCAGCCGAATCCCACTGATGTGGAGGACGTGTTCAGTGTGGGAAAGCCAGGGGCAAGACGGTTTCCTCGCCCTCTTCCCTGAGCACCTTCCCTGCTTTGTCCTCACGGTTCTTTCTCAGGAGATATTTTCAATAAGGAAAGTGGCAAGTTCACACCACCATCAACGGCACAGCCACGCGGGAACCCGCTCCAGGTGAGCAGAGCTACCGCCCAGCCCTTCAGGTGATAAAAGCAGTTTGACACACACACAGTTTTCAGATGGCTTTTCTCCAGTTCTTGTCGCCCACGGCACCTTCAACATCTTAACCATTTAATCAGCTGCATCGATCAGGTTCAACGGGTACATCGGAATTTGCACAGAGATTTACCCCTTGACCCTAAACGGACTCATTTGCAGCCTGATTCTGCAGACCCAGGTGCACAGCTCGTAGCAAGTTCAAGCTGCAGCAAAAGACATTTTGGCTAAACAGAAAGAATGCAGGGCCATGGTTTTGCCGACAGTCAACCAGGCAATTCAGCCGGGAAGCCCAGAGGTATCCCTTTGCACACTGTTTTCAAAGGCTTCTCTTGGACTAAGAAACTAGGTCTGCGGAGTCAGACCAGCGGGGTTGACAGACAGCCCAGCTCCCTTGCCCTGCTGTCCTGTGATTCTGTAGTTACTGGACACATCCAACAGATATGCAGGTCTTCTTGGTGTTAAGATGAGGGCAACACTGAAACCCTATTCCAAGCCTAGGAAACGACCTTCGTGGTGACTCTCAGCACAGCCTCCAAGCTCCGAAGCGGGCAGCGTGGCATTCTGCCGTGGCTCCCATCCAGGTGTGTGTATCCCAGTTGGAACTCAAAGCACATGCTCTCCACCCAGGGGACCGGGAAGCCTGCAGCTCTGCACAGAGCCCACCAGCTTGCTTCTCTGGACGCGGGACCCACTGGAGCTGCTCTCCAGCCTGCACTCCAGGAATGCTGTGGAAACAGGAAGCCAATCTGCAACTAAGCCCAGAACACTGACACAGTGAGAGAGACAGAAAATCGGTCTAGCCCTAATATCCATCAAGATGTAAATGGTTTTTCTTAGAGTTGACAAAGCAATTAACAAAGATAGTATTACATACTCCTACGTTTTATTCTCATTGAAGGTTATGAAGACCCCAGGGAAGTGTCAAGGTCAAATCTGCATTTATGGTGGCCTTGTGAGGAACTCAGGTTCTCTGTGTGACACTAAGAAATGTCACTCTGCCCTCTAAAATCTCAGCCCAAAGACAGGATTTAAATTCTTCTTGGTTCAAATTTCCAAAAGAAAGTATAATCTCACCTGCTTGCTGCATCTGAATTCTTATGTAAGGAAACCACACAGCCGCGAAACTGTTGGCTGTCAACCTGGGTCTCCAGCACGTGCGGGAGGACAAGCTGACAACCCTGTAATTACCCTTGAGAAACCGTGAGAATCAGCCTGTCATTTGAAATGGAAGACAGGTACCACTGCGAGCCAGGTGGATCCAACGTCCGGCCAGGAGCCAGGCTAATGCTTCTTGGGAAAGAAGCGTAGGTGTGAAGTGGCTTGCAGACACCTGCCCTTGTAGGCAGGGCATGTGGGGGATGGGGCAAGTCTACAAAGCCACTCGCTGTTTTGTTGAACATGACAGCAGTTGTGGATTTTGGAAATCGGATGCAGGAGAAATGGGATATGAAAACTAATTCAGTACTTTTCATCTTTTTTCATCTTCTAAATCTATTAAATTTATAGACCATAAGTACCTAATATGAGCCAGGAACTGAACGAGAGCAGAGGAGAGATGAGAAGCCATGTCAGCCCTGGAGGGGCTCACAGACTGGAGGACAGATAGCATCCAAAGTCACGGCCGCATTAATGACAAACGTGCTAACGGCCACGCCAGAGGAGGACTGCCTAGGAGGGCCAGGTGGTCAGGGAAGGTTTCCTGGAGGAGGCGCCAGTGAGCTGGGACTCGAAGGAAGAACAGGCATACTCTGTGAGCAGCTCGGGAGTGCTCAGAACCTAGAGCACTGTCTGCAAACACAGCTGGGGGAGGGGACAGCGGCCAGCAAGAGCAGGTCCTCGAAGTCCAGACCAGGTGGGTGTGCTCTATCTTGTGCCCAAGGGCCTGGAGCAGATGACCGCCCAATGTGTCAGGTTGAGTCTTCCTCGCACATTTCCCAAGGACAGGCAAGGCATCCACTAGCAGTCCCAAGGCAGACCAGACAGCGCGTGCCAAGTGTCCCACTCTTCTAAACAGACCAGTTGTGTTGGTTAAAGCACACACTCTTGAAACCACATTGATTTTCTTAACACTTTCTCCAACTTAGTTCTTCTATACCTAAAATAGCAAAATGCATTTCTTTGAAAATATTTTGTGTCAAGCTTTTTAGCTTTTTACTAATTTGCTACAGCCTTCCCCCAACCAGATTTCAGAAATACTAAGATTTGGCTTACACCTGTCTTTTAAAAGGAACCATTCGGGTACATGTGGGAGGACACAGACAGGGTAGGCTGCCCCTCTTCCCCCCACCCCCCAGCCCGGAGAAGCCCAGCAGCCTGCAGGCGGCTCTGGAAACCCACGCCCTCTCCAGGTCCCTCTCCCCTCCCCGGGTGTCTGCCCCCAGCACCTCTTTTGGTGTGAAGACCAGCCTTCCCTGATCCCTGAACCGGGAAGGAGCTTTGGGGAGACTGCCTCTTTCCACAAAGTCAAGAACTATCCCTGCAATTCCATCAGAATAAATAATATCTCAATGCACTACAATAAAAGGAGTAGTTACACAGTAAGATCCCACGTTGACGCTGTGCTTCCCCATACAGCTCAATCAGTCCATCAACACTTATTGAGCACCTACTATCTGCCAACACTGTAGTGAACCCTGGAGATTGAACCTAAAAATCAAGTAAAATACCCCCCTCCCCCCCGCCCCACCATGACCTGGGAACCATCTCACAGGGAGGCAGCTCCAGTGCTGGCCGTCCTGACCTTCCTACAGCCTGCACGGGCAGCAACAAGGCCTGCCACCCAAGACCACACGGACCACGGAAGGCCTACTGGTGGTTTTGAACAGGGGGCTTGTGGAGAGAAGTGCTTCTCATGCTTCTCAGTATTTCCCCACAGACCACCTGCCTCAGACCCCCTTGGGGACATGTTGTAAGGAGAAGGCACAGGGAAGGAGGCCAGCCCTCCAGCCTGTGGCCCCCAAAAAGTGTTTGGGGTGCAGAGGCGTGGGCTCCAAGAGGGAGAGCAGCTGGGAGGGTCTCCCTGAGAGCAAAAGTGAGGGGAACCCTTCCAGGAAGGAGCGGCCAGAGGCAGGGGCTGCCCAGCCCTCCCGGAAGCTCTTCACGGGCTCAGAATGTGGCTGGGCAGGGCTGTCTGAAAGCCGAGTCCCTGTCACCAAAGGCCAGGGCTGAACATTCAGGGGCCTCTCTGACCCCTCGGCTCCAGGTTCCCAGCAGGAGCAGACCATGCTCACTGAGGGCCAACAACTATTTCAAGAGCTCTGGGCCCTGCTTTGCTATACTCATTTTTGGGTTCCTTCTCTGTCTGTCTCTGTGCGTCTCCCTGTCTCTGTCTCTGTCCTTGTCTCTCTCACCTCATACTCTACAACAGGAAAGACTTTGCCAGACCCTGGCTTGGAGCACTGTCACCATTGATCAGCCATGTGTCTTGGGGTCACTTCTAATCCTCTATTCCTACCTTCCTTGTAAGTTTGCTGTGAGGATTGAGCATTAGCATATATAAAGAGCTTCGCTCAATAAATGTGACATTCGTGCTTATAATTACCACATAGCGTATCTCTCCTATAGAGTAAGGTAAGAACTGAAGTTTCCCCAGATTGCAGGAACGATGCTCTTGGCCCTCTGGTGTTGGGAGACAGACAGAAGAGGCCTGGCGGGTTAATACCGCGGTTCCCCAAGACGCTGACTTCAGTTATGCCGTCGATCAGGCCTTCCCCGCACAGCTGACACCGCTCTTCCAGAGCCTTCAGCTCTCTGCCAGAAATGAGTCCCGACCGTGGCTTACAGTGAGTCTGCAGAATGTCCCCTAAAAGTAAGACACAGACTCATGGTACGGAGAAGTCGCTCCCTAGAAATAGATCAGCTGCTTCAGAGAGAAGCTTCTGACGCTCAAGTTAAGCCTGGGTCAGTGGCAGACGCCGAAAATATCTCCCCTTGTGTTGCTGTGAATCAGGCTGCTTCCCTCCAAGAGCCTGACGCCACCCCTGCATGTGTCACGCCCACTCCGCGCTGGGGGCCCAGGCCCAGACCCTGTGTCCAGGGCCACCTTGTGACCTGCAGCTCTGTGCAAGGCCCTCAGAATAGTGGCCAGATTTGGGGGGGGGGGGAATGCAGGACATCCAATTAAATTTGGATTTAAGATAAACAATAAAATGTTTTAGTGTAAGTTTGTCCCAAGAAGTATTTGGGACATACTTATAGCACAAAATTATTTGTGATTTATCTGAAATTCAGGTTTAACTGAGATCCTGTTTTTTCTGGCAACCGTGTCCTAGAGGGCTTTATAAATAGATTCTCGTCAACCGGGGGGTTCCACCTAGAGGTGGGGTGGGTGTAATGACCTCATGGCCCTCGGGTCCCTAGGATACTGTGATTCCTTTACCTTTAGCAGACATTAACACTGCACATTTATAGAGAAAGGCAAAGCTCATGCCGAAAGCGTTCATTGTCTGAAGTGGAATGACACAGACCAAAGCAAGAATCCAGGAAGTGGTCAGTGCTGAGGACAGAATGAAACAGAGCCCATTAAACAGGCCCCACTCCAGGGACAGTCAGTGGGAAGCACATAAGGGGCCAACTGGCTTCAGTGACACCAACTGTCCAGAAGTCATGTGCATTGCACTTTCCAAATAAGAGAATTTGTCCACAGGTCTTGATGAGGCCACCTCCAGGAGTGGACAGGCCAGCACCTGGGCCTCCTGTCCCCTGAGCCAACAGGGCACACAGGGCCCTTCCTCCTGGCCAACGCCATCGGAGTGAGACCCAGGCTGGTAAGTGTCTGCTGGGATCTCTCCCTCTTCCGTGGGGATGGGTTGCGAGCGGGTGGAGGCCGTATGCCCAGCTTGGGGCCGCAGGTCAGACCTCCCACACCAGAGCCATGTGGAATGTGCCTGTGTCTCGTTAGCGCACCCGGGCGCTCTCCCACTGGACACAGGAGACTGGGGTCTCTGGAGCCCCCGTCCAAGGAGCAGGGAAGACCTTATTCTTACATACAATCCCACATGACAAGGAGGTGCTTCTGCGGGGGATGTTCCCGTGGCAGAACCAAGAGGACAGGGTCGCTTCATGATCGGCATCTCCCAGCGGTCCCGGGCTCTGCACACACGCCGTCTCATGGAAGTTGGTGAGGCCGTAGAGCCTCCCTCCGTCAGCAAGCTCGGGGACTTCTGAAAGTGACGATGAGCCACACGTGGGTGCTGCCTTCACTACTGATATCGATAAGGAATTGTGTGTTAGGGTTTATAATATCAGGAAGCCGCTCGGGTTCCTGTCCACGCCTTCCACCGTTCCTAGGGTGCCTCCTCTGGGATAATTAGAGGAAGAGGACAATTTAAGCAGAGCGGTCATCATTTCCTGAACGACAGTGCTCAGTTGAGAAACCACCCGTCACTGGCTTCCACACAGACAGATACCCCTGAGTTCGCCGGCCGGCACTCCTCAGGGTTCTTTCCTGTGTGGTTTTTCTCGTGGCCTCTGTTCCACTGAGCGTGTGCTTTGCCCGAGATCCGAGGTGCTCGTGGGGGACTGTCTGGGCCTGCAGGGCCGGCGTGGCGGGAGGACAGGGGCGAAGGTTCCAAAGAGGTGTTACAGCGGCCCGAGACAGAAAAAGATTTCTTGCCAGCCAAGCCACTCGGAGAAGACAAGCTCGCCCCAACCAGAAAACGCAAATCTCAAGTAAGATCCTCTCTGTGGCGCCGAATGAAATTAACCAAAAGTCAGTAACCTGACATACTGTTCCTAGGCCTCCTGAGAGAGGAAAGGCCTGTGTCAAGCTGGTCAGGTGAGGACCACTAGCCAGGCGCCTGCCGGGACCCCTGGCACCCAGCCGGGCTTCCTACTGGAACGCAGCCTCGGACTCAGCTCCTGGGAGATGCACCCCTGCTCCCTGGCAAATAAACTGGAGAGAGTAACACCACCTATTACCCCACGTCACCTGACTGTTGTAAAGATGGTACGATATAGTCCTCAGTGTGCTTTAAACTTGCTAGAAGAAAGGCAAAGTGTAAGTACGATCGTGAACTCTGTTATGTTCTGGAACTGCTAGTCCCATTCACTAAAATCTTGCCATCCCAGGGGACACTGCTTTCAAAGAAGAGAAAGATTAGAAGCAGGAGTGACCCCTCCTGTCTTACGTCTTTTCACCCTCCCTGCCCCCCATCTCCCCTCCTCTCCCTCCCTCCTCTTCTTCCCCCCCACCCCGCCCATCTTCTCCCTTTACCCTCCACCCTCCATTCCTTCTCTTATGTTTCTCTTCACGTAGAAATGTGTGTGAGAGGTCACCCAGCATCACCCAGATCCTCGCTGGTGTCACAGTCTTCTCTTTAAAGTTACCTTGAAACGTCATGTTAGCTACAAGCAACTGTAATGTGCTTCTCTGTGGTGACTTCATCCCACTAGAAACAAAAGCCTGGGATCTGTGCAGGCAGCTGCTCCCATCTGTCCGCATGTCCAGGGCGCCGTTGGGCTCCAGGGGCCCCAGTGAGCACAAACCAGTAGCTCTGGTTTACCACAATGCAGCAAGAATAAACCCTCATGCCAATAAGTGACCAAATCAAAATAGCATTTCTTCGTTTCGTTCTTTGCTGCCACACAAAGACTTGTCTTCAGAATCAGCTGAGACATGTGCTTGGAAGAACCCTTGATGCTGCCTTCATCCAGCCCCCAGGGAACCACGGGGACAGGAAACAGCCCAGCACAGGCCACGTGGCACCAACCAGTGCGTGGCCAGCCCACCTTCCCACAGGCACCTGCTGAGAAAATGCAGCCCTGCCACTAGCGGCTCCCGTGGACGAGTCCGCGCGTAGGTGTGAGCGAGGACTAGCCCTGCGCTACGTACCACAAAATACTCCGAGATGGAGGAGGTCTTCGTCCAGCTCGGCACACACTTAAAAAGGCACACGGCGGCCCGAGACCAGACGGAACCGCGGACAACAGACTACGCCGTATGGACTGTAACCCAAGGGACTCCCGTTCGAGGGGAGAGGGTTTCTGCCTAGGATGTCAGTAAGCTTTCCTGGAAGTTTGCTTACCACTTGAGCCTTGAAAGAGATAAAATTGGACTCTAGAAAGCTCCTCTCCATGGATACAGTCCGCATAGTTGCCGAGAACAATATGAAGCCTGCTTGAACTCAGCACTTCCACATGACTTCATGTCACAGAACCTTCACAGCAACCCTATAAAGGAAGAACTATGATCCCCTTCTCCAGATGGGGAAACTAAGGCTCAGAGAATTAAAAAACCTAATCCAGGTGACCCAGCGCATAAGGTCTGCCTAGTTCCAGAGGCTCGGCCTCCCCTGCCACACTCGCCAGTCTGTCCCTTCCACTGAGCTACTGTCATTGAAAGTCTGGGTTCTTGCGGGTTGCAGCCCAAGACCTAAGAGAAGCAAACACTATAACTGCTGAGAGCCAGGCCCCGCACGGATATCATAAAACCAAAGAGGTCTCATGCGCCCGAGCTCCATGCCCTGCCGTGGAAAACTGGCTGCCGCCCAAGGGGAATGCTCCATCATTCCGCCCCAGCTCATCATTACTGGCTTGCTGCTCGGGTAGCCACTTGCAAAAAGACAGGAAAATCCTAGGGAAAAAAAACCCATTTCTTCTACTCTAAGCCCTGCATCGATTTCTGCCTTAAAGCTAATAACCGGTTTCATGTTTCTTTACTGTATTTTCTAATACACAGTTATTATTGAAAATCTTTAAATTACAAAATTACAAAAATGAAATTAAACCCCTAGCAATTTGTCTGAACCATGCAAAGTCCATACTTGGCCGAGAGCATTGGACCAATCATCAAATTTGAAGTTTCAGGAAAAAAATAACAAAATCCCAGAGGGGTGTGTGGGAGGAGACAGTTTCCACCCTCCTCAGAGCCAATAAACAGCCAGTAAAAAGAGCATAAAGTACAAAACAGCCATATCACCTTGGAAAAAACAACTCTTCTTCAAAGCAACAACTACAAGCTTAAAATACACTATAACCCTTTCTGTACCTTCTTCTACACATTCGTTAACTCAAATCTTGAAAATAGGTCCTGGAAATGTTTTTCCCATGCTTACATCCCCCTCTACCTCCCCTAACTTGAAGACACTGGTTTTACTGAGATCGAGATAACAAATGAATCCATGATTTGCAGAAGGGAAAACGAGGCGAAACTGTAGCCTTTGCTATCACAACGTGGGTCTTTGTCTCTGTGGCTGGAGAGCCAAGTCCCAACTCCACAGAACCACCTGGAGTGAGCCCGGGAAGGAGTCCGCGAGGAGTCACCAGGTACAGACGTGACACTCAGCTTGGGAAGGTGCAGGGAGTTAGTGCCTCCATCTTCCCAAATTCTCCAGAATGGCGGTGAGGAAGGAATAGTGCTTGGTTTGCATGAGAAGGAAGGCGGACATGGCTCCAAGCCTGCGGTTTTCCTCATCAAACAGTGTGAGTTGCAGCCTGCCTCTCTCACAGGCAAGCATTTAGTGAACTTGAGGAGCTCACTGATGGAGCTCAAGGCCCTTGCGGTCAGACCATGCGGCGGGATACACCACCAGCTGTAGCTGAGAAGCTCCACACTGAGCTTCTCTCTCTGGTGGGCGCTGCACACCACACGTGAAGAATCCAAGACCCAATGAGGGAGAACAACGCGGCCGTGGGTAGAACCCAGAACCCTCTCTGTGCACCAGCATGCACACACGCACCGGCGCATTCCCACAGATGGAGGTGCTGAGATGGGAGGCCAGGCCTAAAGCTCCTTTTCCTAAAAGAAGAAATCGCTCTCCGTCTCCAGTGTGGCCCTGCCTGATCCCTGTGAGCACTCAGGCCGGCAGAGAGTCATAACTTCAAAGAAGCATCTATTTATTTTTTTTAAAGATTGATTTATTTACTTTAGAGAGAGAGTGTGAGCACATTCCTGGGGGGAGGCAGAGGGAGAAGCACACTCCCCGAAGAGCAGGGGGCCCAACGCAGGACTCGATCCCAGGACCCTGGGTCACGACCTGAGCTGAAGGCTTTACCGACTGAGCCACCCAGACGCCCCTGACGCTTTTAATCAATAGTACGTCACAATTTTGAAAGCTGTAAACCTTCCAGATGTGCTGTGAGGACCAAAGGACATAAATGCCAAGTGCTCGCCCGCACCAGGAGCCCACAGTGGCCACTGTGATGATTCTGCCGCATGAGAGTGGGATGTTGGCCACCCAACACCCAACAGCTTCAGAGCCTTTAGTCACAGTTGCTTAGCATCTGTAACCATAACTATCCCGTTGACATCTATTAAAAACAAGAAACAGGGGCACCTGGGTGGCTCAGTCAGTTAAGTGTCAGACTCTTGATTTCAGCTCAGGTCATGATCTCGGGGTCCTAGGATCAGGCCCCATGTCGGGCTCCATGCTCTTCGGGGAGTCTGCTTCTCTCTCTCTGTCTCTCTCCCTCTGCCCCATCCCCTACTCTCACACTCTCTCTCTCTCTAAAATAATTAAATAAATCTTTTTAAATAACACGCACAAGAAAAATACACACAAGTGGTCAGTCTTGAGCTCAAGACAGCCCCTGCCAGCTCTGTGACCCGAGCGCAGTCACATAAGCTCTCTGGGCCTCTGTCCCTTCATATCTCGAAGCTCCTTCTGCTCTGACACCCCATTTTCTAGTCTATCCTCTGTACTTGAATTATGAGGAAGCACTGGGGTTTTTTCTGTCATCTGAACCAAATCATGCAACACACATTCTCCCACACACCATGGAACAACCTTTATTCCTTGGAACGTAACCGGGACATTTTCAGGGGACCAGCCCACTGCCGAAGGACACAACAGTGGGCTCACAGCCACAGACAGAGGTGGAGACGGCTCGCGGGGGCCTCCGCAGGTCGGGGTGCCAGAGGGAACGTGGAGGGTCACTGGCTCACCAGCCTCTTCAACGAGGAGAGCGCTGAGGAAGTCAGCCTGGCACCCTTGGCAACCAGAACCCCAGCAACATGGCCGTTTTCATTTTCTGAGCAAGGCCCAGGTTCCAAAGGTCGCAAATGTGGGGTCGGCTTTTTTGAACCACCCCCATCCCTGGAAACGAGGACTTTGAAACCTGGTTTGTGCAGAGATTTGTGTCTCTCTGAACTCTGTTTATCTAAGTGGTTGCCGACTCTTTTCCTGTCCTGTGGGGACCCCGGGAAACAGCTTTTTGTCACATATTTCCATTCCGAGACGTATTATCTACCCAATCGGCTGTGTGTGCTTCTGTGGAGGGACCCCCACGAGGAGCCCCGGCCCCTGGTGCAGGGTGCACTGCGACAGTGGACAGGGCCCACCCCTCCCCGCCATCCCGACAGGAGGCGTTAGGGGCGTATCCAGGGGTGTAGGGACCAGAATCAGGAAGCCCGGTGAAATGAACTGAGCGTGGCAGGAACCTCGCGGACAGCGGGACTGGGCCTCAGCTCCCCTGGCTGTGGACTGAGAGCCTCTGCCCAGGGACCCTCTAGTCCCATGTGCTGGGGCACAGGGTTCCGTGAACACCAGCGGGCGAGGCTGCCCCTTACGGCAGGTCTCTGAAGGTCGCACACCATGACTGGGGGGCCCGGGGGCCTGTGCGTGGAGCGCCCACGGCCAGCTGAAGCCGCTGGGAAAGGCTTCTCAGGGGAGAAGGGGTATTCCAGATGTCCTGGCTCTCAGAGGACGGCTCTCACCAGCCTGGAAACAAAGCACGCCCTGAAACTTCCCTTCTGAAACCAGCCCGTTCATTAGCATTCTTGGGAAAATCAGGCAAAGACCCAACAATTTCAGAGAACAAATTCACAATGTTAATTAATGCTTTTACTTGACATTATTTACTTCTTAAAAAATTAAAGCCTAAATCCCCAGAATACAGGTGGTTAGGAGGAAAGCAGAGGAGGAAGAAGGAGGGACAGGCCGCTGTCGTAGTGGGGGTGACACTGTAGCCCAGGTGCGGGGACAAAGTTAGGTGGAAAGCTCCGATGTGAGGGCCATTGCCCGCCATTGTTTGACCTGAGTCCTGCGGCGGAAGTGTGGGTTACAGTTGTTCTGGTCAATATGACCACCACTTTCTTTTTGTTTCTCAAGGAGGGCAAAGGTTGGGGGCTGGGGGCTGAAGGGGCGGTGGAGTGGAGAGACGGGGCTCTAAGATGTGGTGTCTTGGAAAACACTCCCCAGGAAAAAATACTTCTGTCACAAAATGTCAATGCTGACCAGATGTCACTGGCTTTTTTTTTCTTTTTTTTTTTTTTTTTTTGCATGTGTCCCTTAACAGCTGGCACGAATATCAGCTCAAATTATTCACCACAAACACACACTTTCTGTTTGTCTCCAGATAGAGGGATTTAAAATCCTATTTGTCAGTAAGGGATGGTGAAAATGTGGGATGGACTTTTCTAGACCAAAGGAAAAGTAACTTTCTTTCCTCCCCAGTCCTGGAGGAGGGGCTCACAGGCTCCATGCCAGCTCCGGGCTCCCGCCAGGTGGTGGGAACGGGCCCCTGGGCTAACGCACTTGTAGGCAGGTCCTTCAGCAGACCACCCGGGAAATGGGGACCAGTGTTGCTGTCCATTCAGCCTTTTTTATTGATATAATTCTAATTCCATTACAATTTAGAAGCTTCCCATAATTCCTACAGTTTCTGTTAGCACTTGGTGTCCAGTCTAGAACATTCTCTCCCACATCCACTCACACAGGCAGTCCTGGAGTGTTTGCGGGTTCCAGGCACAGCTCCCGCAGCTCGTCTGTATGGAAATGCTATTTCTACTTCACTGATACTCCCTGAGCACTTTGAACAAATGGGTTCTCAGAAAACACTCACTGAAAAAAAATGTGTAACAGAGACATTTTTCAGAAAGTCATTTGATTGACAGGAACGAAGCATCTATGGTAGGCTGCATGGTGTCCTGCCAAGCCCAGAACTCCGGAGTGTGCCTTATTTGGAAATAGGATCTTTGCAGATAATTAAGAATGGAGATGCGTTCATATGGAGAAGGGTGGGCCCTAAATCCAACGACTGGTGCCCTTGTAATCGGAGAGACCGTGTGAGAAGAGGAGGCAGGGATGGTGGTGGGGCAGCAACCAGCCCAGGGATACCCAGGATTGTCACCACCATGGGAAGATAGGAGAGAGGCGAGGCGCAGACTGGCCTCAGAGCCCCCAGGAGGAACCCCCCCTGCCCACAGCCTTGATCTTGGACATCTGGCCTCCAGAGCTGTGAGAATGCACATTTCTGTTGTTCAAACCGCCCCGTTGGAGAGAATTTGTTTTGACAGCTCTAAGAAATTCAGGCAGTACCCAAGAAGCATAGAAATGTCCAATTAGTTCTAAGGGAAGTGGCCACACCCAAGACAAGAGGCTGCAAACCCACTTGTCTTCTACGTTCCCATGCTGGACAGCCGCTGGCCACTCCCCATGTGGTCACTAGAAGGCCTGCTCTGAGCTCTGAGGACGCTCTCGCCACCTGCCTGAGCAGGAGCGGAGGGGGAGGGGGTGCCACGGCCCCACCCCAGAAAACTCTGCCCTGGGGAGACGCCCTGTGGGCTGGACTTGGGCACTGAATAGGCTCACAGAGTGAGAGGTCATGTGACCGCCCAGTGCCCTAAAATAATGTGTCTTCAGTAGAGCTTAGGAGCTTGTGGCTTGAATTAACTGGAGAGCTTCCCATTTCACTTTGAGTTGATAAACAGCAGAGAAAGGCAAAAGACCACTCATTCTTCCACACCAGGAAGCCTCGAGTCGAAGATTTGTCTGGTAGTTATTGTCTACGTATCACGGAGACCAATTTGTGCTCTAGCTGGTAGAAAGGCACTCGTGCAGAAAACAGCCTCCAAAAACCTCACTGGCTGACGAACGGGGCTGGGGGGCGAGGGGTGCTCCTCGTGCTCGAAGGAGAAATTCTTGACTCTTAACCTCAAACACATCTGTGGCCACCAGTGAACCTCATGGCACTCAATGGGTTTTCTTCACACAGGTCCTGCCCCTGGAGACGGCACATGGGAGCATGGGGCATGGAGCAAGGTGGGGGGGCGTCTGCAGTCATCAAACTGAAGAAATAGCTTCATTGATTTAAGTCACACTTTTTCGTGAGGTGCCAAAAATGGATGAAAATCCAGTGCAAATGCCTGGCACGGAGGCAGCCGCAGGTCTGAGCGTCCGGTGCCCTCAGAGCCCTCTGATAACAAAGATCCCAGCTTGGTAAACTCTGGAACCGTATTCTCTCTCTTGTCCAGGTGACACGGGACACCTCACATCTGCCCAGGAGCCATAAACGCCCAAGCAGGGCACCCGAGTCGTGCTTGCTCTGCTCACCCAGCACAGGGCCCAGCACAAAGTAACCTCTTCCGTGTGTGAGCAGGAGAGCCCACCATCCGCCCAGGAGACTTCAAGACGCCATAGCTAGTCCCAGAGATGGACACCCACCAGTCACGCCGGGCGTGGGGGGAAGCCAGTCAGGTTCAGACTGCCCACCCGCAGAACCTGTGCGTCAGGACCACCCCCAGCACCTGCGAGGGTGCCCTGCCCAGCCACATGGTCTCTGGGTGGCTGTCCTACCTAGGTTTGTAGAAAAGTCAAGGACTCATCTCAGAAAGATGCCAGTGGTGAATCAAATGCTATTTCAAAGCAACTGTGGAGGGTCAGTAACTTAAATGTTTTTCCCTGACTTTTTACTTCCCCACTTCTGCTGCAGGCTTCATGATTCAGCTTAAAAATACTAAAACTGTTGCTGTAATAAGAAAAAGCAAGAAACATTCCTTGAATATTTCAGAGCAAAATGCTTCTGAAAGCCCTTGGTTCCCGCACAGGAAACATTTAAAAGAAGAAGATTCATGAATCAGTAGCAGCTGCTCCCAGCACCTGTTATTTATTCCCATCATTAAAGTTCTCATGGCATTTTGGAAAGAACTGAGTATTTTTCCTGGAGAAATACTCTGGGTTTGGGAGTACACAGTTGACTGCACCCAACTGTTGCTGGAGACAAAGGACCCATGAAGCTCTCTGTGGAGTGGAGCTGGCCCCACAAACCTCCAGAGACAGGCCACCTCCCATCAGCCAGCCCCCCAAACCATCACATCACCCTTAAATGATGTCCTTCTGGAACAGTTTCTGTCATCCATGCCAATGACACCCTTCACCCAGCCATTAACTTGGATGAGGATTCTTCAGAGGACTCTGGGATATGAAAAGAAAGGCCATTTTTCTGCCAATAACTTTCTCAGCAAGTATTGCTAAGCACCTGCCACATGAAGACCCCAGGCTCAGGGTGACCAGGGACAGGAAGAGGCCACACACCATCCGGCACCCCAGTTGCGGGCCGGCGAAGAAGGACGCAGCCCTGAGCAGCCATCAGAAAGAGACTTCTTGCCATACACAGACTCAAAGAATGTAGCTGTACCTCAACCCTTTCCTTGGTCCAGAGGCTGACCTAGAGAAATAGAGGCTTCTGGCTGGGCCTGCTTCCTGCGGGTGGGCCCCTTGTGCGGGAAAATGCACAACTGGCACAAATCATGTTGCTCTGAATGTGTCTCTCATGCTAATTTGGAAGCTTCACCTCCTCAGTAGACCAAAGCGAGAAAGCGAAAGTATAGGAGGCTACACATTTCCAGGGTTGTTGGATCCTGGAGGTAAGAGGTTGTCGGTGCAGGAGAGAGGAGCCAACAAGCCTCAGCTGCTGGCAGGAAGTCCTGGAGTCACACACCTGAGCATCCGTGTGGGTCACAGTGATTCTGAGTCAGGCCTGGACCACCTGCGTCTCACAGCCGCCTCACCCCTTATGAACTCAGAGCCCTTGATCTTTCTATCCGTCAAGTTCTTTATCCTCTTTGGCCTTAAAGACCTCTGGGGAAGGGCTGTCAGTGTCATAGGTAAAGTCTGCATCATTTCCAGGAGACCCAGTCCCAGGACCTGAGGTCACTCTGATGCTGGAAGGAGGAACTGGCCAAGAAGATTCACCTGAAAAAGTTTGGATCCCATGGCACTGAGCTAGGCACACCTAACTGGGGGTGGGCAGAGGGCCAGCAGCAGCCCTTCCCTTCTAATAATGCAACAGAAAAGTTCAGCATCACAATAAGAGAAACAAAATGCTCACCACCAAGAAATTCCCTCCTGACCCCACATCTTCCCTTATTTTCCATGCTTCTACTTCCCCTCTTCCACAGTGGCAGAACCTACCAGATGCCAGACTTCAAGCTGTATTACAAAGATGTTGTCACCAAGACAACATGGTACTGGAACAAAACCAGACACATAGATCAATGGAACAGAATAGAGAACCGAGAAATGGACCCTCAACTCTATACTCATCTTCAACAGTCCAGGAAAGAATATCCAATGGAAAAAGGACAGTCTCTTCAATAAATGGTGCTGGGAAAATTGGACAGCCACTTTCAGAAGAATGAAACCGGACCCTTCTCTTACACCATACACAAAAATAGACTAAAAATGGATAAAAGAACTCAGTGTGAGATAGGAATCCATCAAAATCCTAGAGGAGAACATAGGCTGTAACCTCTTCGACCTCGGCCACAGCAACTTCTTGCTAGACACACTGCCAAAGGCAAGGGAAACAAAAGCAAAAATGAACTATTGGGACTTCATCAAGATAAAAAGCTTCTGCACAGCAAAGGAAATAGTTCATAAAACTGAAAAATAAGCGACAGAATGGGAGAAGATAATTGCAAATGACATGTCAGATAAAGGGCTTGTATTCAAACTCTGTAAAGAACTTCTCAAACTCAACACCCAAAAAGCAAATAATCCAG
Source organism: Ursus maritimus (assembly GCF_017311325.1). NCBI lineage: Eukaryota > Metazoa > Chordata > Mammalia > Carnivora > Ursidae > Ursus > Ursus maritimus. The sequence goes on from NW_024423675.1 coordinate 70,433,620, forward strand.
TCAAGAAATGGGCAGAAGACATGAACAGACACTTCTCCAAAGAAGAAACACAAATGGCCAACAGACACATGAAAAAAGTTCTCCACATCACTCGGCGTCAGGGAAACACAAATCAAAACAACAATGACCTCACAGCAGTCAGAATGGCTAAAATTAACAGCTCAAGTAACAACAGGTGTTGGAGAGGATGTGGAGAAAGGGGAACCCGCTTACACTGTTGGTGGGAATGCAAGCTGGTGCAGCCATTGTGAAGAACAGTATGGAGGTTCCTCAAGAAGTCAAAAATAGAGCTACCCTACGACCCAGCACTTGCACGACTGGGTATTTATCCCATAGACACATAGTAGTGAAAAGAAGACACACCTGTATCCCAATGTTCATAGCAGCAATGTCCACAATAGCCACACTGTGAAAGAAGCCAAGATGCCCTTGAACAGACGAATGGATAAAGAAGATATGGTTCATCTATACAACGGAATATTACTCAGCCATCAGAAAAGATGAATACCTACCATTTACGTCAACATGGGTGGAACTGGAGGGTATTATGCTGAGTGAAATAAGTCAGTCAGAGAAAGACAATTATCATATGGTTTCACTTACATGTGGAATGTAAGAAATAGCACAGAGGATATTAGGGGAAGGGAGGGGAAAAGGAATGGGAAGAAATCAGAGGAGACAGACCATGAGAGACTCTGGACCTTGGAAACAAACTGAGGATTTCAGAGGGAGGAGGGTGGGGGGTGGGGTAACAGGGTGATGGGGATTAAGGAGGGCACGTGTTGGGATGAGCAGTGGGTGTTATACGCAACTAATGAATCATTGAACGCTACCTCTGAAATTAATGATGTACTCTATGTTGGCTAATTGAATTTAAATGAAAAAAAAAAACCTACTGGATGACAGGCAGCAGATAAACAATTCATCTGCACAGCTCACAACCTAGGGGGAGCACCAGGTCTATGACATTATGAAGGACATGGCCTGTGACCTCCTCAGGTCCACGGTTGCCCCTGAGCAGCTCAGGGCAGACTCCCTGAGGGGTGAGTTAGCAAGTGAGGTGAAGCCTCCTAGATGGCAGAGGAAGAGCCGTCATGGATAGGACACAGGGGGGCACAGGGCGTGCGATAAGCACACAGACCCAGCCTCAGTTTCCCTGTTGATGGAATGGAAATCATGTCTCCCACTTAGAATCCAAGATTCACACAGTACAGAGGCTCTATGAAGCGAATCTATGGTAACATGTTAGAAATAGTTCTGAAAAGATGTTTAAACCAATCCCTGGCCACCGGAAGCATGGTGTGGGGGAAGGTCAGGAATGCCAAGTGGAACGGTGTGAGATGTATCTCACGGGAGCCGCACGCAGGGCAGGGTCTACGGAACTCCGGGGAGCCCACTCCTGGGGGGACATGGGAGGCTCTGCAGGAGAGGAGCTGGCTGGGCCTGGCCCGGTGGGGCCGCTTCACGGACCAGCTTTGTCCCGAGTCTGCCCTGAAGAGGCTGCCATGACAGGAGGGGCCGAGTCTGAAGCACCGTCTGTGGCTGTGGACACCTGTCCGCTCGCAGCTGGAGCACCTGCTCCTGAACCGTCTCTGACTGGCATAATGATGCTTTTACTTACATGGAACGTCTATGGCACAACATCAAAAGGTCATTTGCAGTAACCGGTTAATTTAATCAGTGGAATCTGATCATTTGAACCGTAAGGTTTGAAACCAGACCACAGGGTTGAGTTTAGGTTCTGATTTAATTTATATTTATTTATTTTTTATTTATTTATTTGAGAGAAAGAGCACGAAAGAGAAAGAGCGAGCCGGCACCAGCGTAGTGGGGTGCGGGGGCAGGGGAGGGCCAGGGGCAGAAGGAAAAGCAGAAATCAAGTACAGGCTCACGTCTCCCTTCAGGAGCACGCAGCGAGTGGACAGCCCTTGTCCCGGCTCCACTGAAAGCAAGTCTTCTAGGCCCCACCGTCTATGTGCTGACAAGTGCCAGAGCTGTCTCCATCACCACGGTCGGTGTCCACCGCTGCCCCCAGCCTCAGGGGGACAGCACGCTGGGAAACTGCAGGTGTTTCTTTCCTCAGCCACGTTCCCTAAGCTCTCCTGTTGCTGAGCCCTGTCCCTGCCCCTCCGCTGAGGAGACCTCGTGCCCCCACCCTCTCCCTGCCCTCCATGGAAGAGAGGGGCTTGATACCACGAGGTGGGGTGCCACGAGCTCGTCTCATTGAGGCCCGCTGTCCATGCAGCTTTCTGCAGCATCCACAGACCCAGAGCAGCACAGGGAAAGGTGAGGGTGTGACCTGTCAGCACACGGGCCCAGAGCACGAGGAACCCAAGCGCTCTGGGGGTGACCAGTCGCACTGCCATGCACCCTGAGGTCCGGTGTTCAGGATTGTCTCAGCTGCCCCAGCCGTCCCCACGGAGGATCAGTGAACTCATGTGCTCGGGTTTAAACTGACTTAAGTGAACGTGGTCGGGGGAGGACTCCTTTCTCTCCACCAAAGGGTCTCTCTAAGCAGGTGTCTCCACACCTCAAACACAGGGGTCATGGGGAGCCGGGATGTGGCCGGGAAGGGCCACGCAGCATCACGAGGAAATAATAGGACTGTGACCTGGAGGTACTTCTGGTCTGTACGGAAGTAAATAACTTCGCACTTGTGCCCCGAGCCCACCCTCCTCTCCCAACTAGCAGGAAGGTGGTGGGGTGGGAACAGGCAAGGAGGAGCGCAGTCCTGCGTGGTGCGCGTGAGGGACAGTTGTAAATGTCACTTGCTCCATCCACACGAGCTGCTCCCGGGCCTCCCCAAACTGGTCCCAGCCAATCACCCCCAGACCCCGTTCTAGGTGTGGCTTCCCCAGGCACGGGAAGGAGCAGCAGGGGCGCTTCCAGGACCCTCTGCATAGCCACTGGCAGAGGCCACCTCTTCAGCTGCGGCCACCTGTGCTCCCCTCCGCACCGGCACCCAGCGGTGCCAGCCCAGAGAGTAGGCCGATGACGCCATCGGCATGTGCGGGGGCAGGATTCTCTGAACCAAGGCTGACAAAGCCTGAGAGACTCCCCAGGAGACCGAGTGCACAGACCAGTGTCGGCAGGGACAGAGTCCGTGGGAGGCCCCGTCCCACCCCACACATTTCTGAGCAGAGCAAGAGAGAAGGACCGCTCCATGCAAAAGCAGAGGAAGGGGGAGGCGTAGGTCGGGAGGGACGGCTCCAGCCCGCTTCCCTGCCTCACCCTGCAGCAGCAGCCGGCACCCAGGAAGGGAGGGGACCCAGCACATCCCAGGCTGCCTGCTTCATGTGGGAAGGTCCCCACCTGCAGGAACCCCCTCTCGGCTGTTGAAATGGAGCTGCTGGGACCATCACCCAAAATAGGGGATGAAATAAACACAGACCCTTGGCTCCTGGAATGAACCCTGTGGGTGATAACCACCCACGTTCTGCAGACATCAGTTTGCTAAGACTTTCCCTCCCCAAGGACACACCAGCGCAGACACCCAGGAAACCTCAAGCGACCGTGACTAATTCACGAAACAGTCCCGCCTTGCCACACGTGCGCATCAGAGAACTTGTCCTGCTTTCTGCAGGGTCCTCTGCAGCATTCAGAACAGGAGCTGAGTATGCCCTTGGAACTGGGTGTGAGTCAGGAGAGAGGCCTGAAAATCTCAGCCCAAGACAAGTGGCTTTTCCTCTGGGAAGACAGAGGGCTGAGACTGGAGCTCCTTCCTGCACTGAGAGCATCGGACGGCCACCTCCACTTTCCATTCTCCATTGCTAATTGGACCGGCCCTAAACATTTTATTTCTCTCCGTTCCTCACCATTCTGCCCCTGCCTCGCATCCCATTAACCTGCCAGGTCAGGACTGTATAAACCAGGAGCCTCTCTCTCTGTTGGCACCGGCAGCAGCCGAAGACTCACCCGCCTCCCTTTCCTCCTGACTTTGCAGAACTCAAAGCTGGCAGAACTGCGGGTCTTCTGGGGAGGAGAGGGACGCACGCAGGGTCCATCCTTCCATATCCAAAGGAGGGGGACCCACAGAACAGCACCAGGGAGGCACAACGGCACATGCGAAACCTCGGGACACCCCACTGGTGCTTCCGTATCTGACACAACCCGATCTACTTGGACCCCTTGGGCCACCGGAGCTGTTCCTTTGGAATCACCCCGACAGGCAAGGGCTCCGTGGAGGGATCTCTCCATGGAAGGAAGTCAGTGGCAGGGCCAGAGGGTGAGTGCAGCAGATTCAGGCCTCTGAACCCCTCCATCCTCAGCCTCTCCCCTGACAACCCACTCACTGTACAGGCTTAGCGGCATGTTCTAGAATCATGGAGGGAGCCGCTAACGCTGCTCTCAAGAGTCTGGATCTGGCTCGAGAGCAGGGAGACCTTGCGCCCGTTGACACTTGCCGGCCTGGAGTAGTGGTTAGCGCGTCCCTTCCACTCTCAGAAGCTGACTGGCCCTGTCCTCTGGGCGGCTCAGGCAAGTTACCATGAAACCAGGGTGACAGGTAGAGGCAGCCCAGTCTGGGGTGTCCAGGGAGGGCTCCCTGGAAGCTGGCATTTGGAGGAGGAGTTCGCTAGACGGTCAGGTATCTGATAATGGAAAATCACGTCCAAGTTCTCAACATCAGGGAGGGTAGAGAGCCGGGAGCCAGCAGCCAGTGTGGCTGGAGCTGAGGTGACAGAAGGGAAGAGAGACCTTCAGGATCCTGGTTATGTAAAGGCCTGACAAACCAAGTTAAGAATTTTGAACTTTATGCTAGAAGCAATTGGCTGCTTTGCTGGTTTTGACCAGGGATGACACGCTCAGATTTGTGCTTTGGAAAGCCCCTGGTGGCCTGTGGACAATAAGACACGTGTGGCGCTATTCCATGGAGACCCTTAGTGTCTACCTCTCGCAGACTCGGGGAGCACCTGGCCAACAGGTGGAACCTCGGCCTGAACTTGGGGCTCCGGCACCAAAGCCCCTAAACAAACCAATTTGCTCGGTTTCATCTGAACACACAGTCGTGGAAACCCTCCCAGAAATCCCCTGTGCTGCGGACACGTCGTCTTGGAGACACAGCCTGAGGGAGGCATCCGTGCACCATACCACGAGTGTGCGTGTGTCCGTTCACTGGATAACGCTTCTCAACGCGCCTGCTTACGTTTCAAACAGAGGAGGAGGGCACGGCGAAACGCAACCGACCGCGAGCCCTGCGTCAGCTTCGATGGCGGCCCTCCTTGTTCCACCGGCACGCTGCCCGAGGGCCGCCCGCGGCCACGCTCCCTCTCGGGTCATTTTGAGGCAAGTCCCAGTCCCAGAGGTAATAGTGTCTCATCCATAAATATTTCAGAATTTTCTCTAAAAGTTAAGGGCTCTTTTTTGTTTAAGTTAACAGTGAAAACCTCTCACATCTAAAGAAACTTGGCAAGTATACTTACATATCATTAAAACGTGCGGTCGGTGTTTGCATTCCTCCAGCTGCCTCGTGAATGTTTTTCACTGTTTCTGAGTCTCTTCCAGCTTGCAGGTTTCCCCACCGCTTCCATCCCTTCTGTGTTCTCCTCGTGCCCAGTGTGTCCTCGCCGTGTCCTTCTATCCTGCTACTCCTGTAAGTCGATAACTAGATCAAGGGATCTGATCAGATTCACTTCGATTTTCTTTGCAAAAGTACATCACCAGTGGTGGTGTCGGCCGGTCTACTTGACGAGCCCAAATCAACCATGAGAAGCGAACTGTGGGGTCCTGCGTGCTTGCTTCCGGAGCCTCTCTTGGGCTTCCGCAGGCGACCCCGCCTACCGCCCGGGCAGCTACGCATTGCTTTGAGGCTCACACCACACACAATGGGAAATGCAGCCGCTGCTGTTCTCCACCAAGGAGACCCGGGGCTCCCTGGGAAGAGAAAGCAGCAGTGGGCACAGAGCTCCCACTGAGCCTGGGAGGGGCTCGTCCGGGGGCACGGGGACACTGCCCAAATCTGCGACAGTGAGCATCGAGGCGACAACAGGAACAGACCGTAAGCCCCTAAGTAAGAGGTCGTTCAAGAGTCCATCCCGGTGTGAACTTGAAGGAGCAAGTGCCCTTACTGTAGAAATGCGGAAGGGAACATGGAATTGGCAGCCACTGAAGTCATGAGAATTCTTCCAACTATTCTTACAACATCTGGACGTCTAAATTTATGTCCTGATGAAAAGTTAGAGGAAAAAAGGCTGAGGTAAAGCACGTAGGCCTCACTTCCCTCGTTGGTCTCACTGAAGCCCCAGGGAGGCTAGAGGCTGTAGGGCTGGCCGGGAGACCCCCGCCTGGGTGGTGCTGAGGGACCGCGGCTCTCATTGCTGTAAGTATATGAGTGCTCCTTCCTTCCTTGTTCCTGGTAGGGCGCTTGCAGACACGGCCGGAGCCATGGGCCTGTGGGTGAGTCACCGCGGGTCCATCAACGCCCATGTGTTTATACACCTGACTTCCTGCTGCACAGGACATACACCCTGAAGGCTGAGGGGCCGTCTGTAAGTGTCAGATTAGCGTGTTTGTTGAAGATTTTATTCATTTATCTGTGAGGGAGAGAGAGCGCACACGAGGAGGGGGAGCAGCAGAGGCAGAGGGAGGGACCCCGACGCAGGACTCGATCCCAGCACCCCGGAGCCTTGACCTGAGCCGAAGGCAGACGCTTCACCGACTGAGCCACCCGGGCGCCCTGTAAATGTCAAATTAAAACAGCAGTCAGAAGGGACTCGGGGAGCCTCATCCAGCAGAGCCCTGGGCGCTCCAAAGCTTCTAGTTTTAAGATTTGCTTCTTAGGCATTTTACCTGCCCCAGAGGAAAGCTGAAGGTATTCCCTGATTTTACAAGAAGGTTACGGAGATGATGGTGAGATTATCTTTAGGTACTCTGAGATTCTTTCATGGAATGGGCTTCACAAGAATCCCAGCATAGGCTATATTCTTGAAAGTAGATGAGCTCTTCAATTTATTATCCGTATCAGGTCACTTCTGAGAGTGGAAGGGACGCGCTAACCACTACTCCAGGCCGGCAAGTGTCAACGGGCGCAAGGTCTCCCTGCTCTCGAGCCAGATCCAGACTCTTGAGAGCAGCGTTAGCGGCTCCCTCGTGATTCCAGAACATGCCGCTAAGCCTGTACAGTGAGTGGGTTGTCAGGGGAGAGGCTGAGGATGGAGGGGTTCAGAGGCCTGAATCTGCTGCACTCACCCTCTGGCCCTGCCACTGACTTCCTTCCATGGAGAGATCCCTCCACGGAGCCCTTGCCTGTCGGGGTGATTCCAAAGGAACAGCTCCGGTGGCCCAAGGGGTCCAAGTAGATCGGGTTGTGTCAGATACGGAAGTACCAGTGGGGTGTCCCGAGGCTTCGCATGTGCCGTTGTGCCTCCCTGGTGCTGTTCTGTGGGTCCCCCTCCTTTGGATATGGAAGGATGGACCCTGCGTGCGTCCCTCTCCTCCCCAGAAGAGTCGCAGTTCCAACTGTGCAGTAAGCACCCGTGACAGGAAGCTTGCCGCCACCGGACGGACGCAAGAGCAGCCCACTAACATTCCCTCTTCGGTTAACCGGGCCAGGAAGCTGTGTTCCTCTGCCTGCCCCACATCGCCCCAGAAATAAGCCACCTGTCCCAACATGGACTTGTCATCTTAGAGAGCTGACAATGGGCACTGACCCTTTGGAACCACCAAACCACACCCGCGAGGGGGTCTATTAAATCTCCGAGACCTGCTCTCCATAAGAAGCTGTGTTTCTGGCAATTAATAATGAATGAATAAACCAGGGTCTGGAGCCCGACAGCCCAGATAGGAACACTGATTCTGCCCTGTGCAAACCTGAGCAAGGAACTTCACCTCCACAAACCTGGGCTTCCTCAGCTGTAAGAGGGAGGAACACCGCCATCTCCGGGGAGCAAACCCAGGAGGAGTGGTTACCCTGGGGCCAGTAGTCAGCACTCCAAAAAAAGCTAAAACGTTTTTATCTTAGTGTTATCTGTCCCCCCACAACTGTCGAGTTAGAAGGCAGCTAACTCTTGACTGGAAGTAACCCCTAAACAAATGGATGCGTAAGTGTTATTCTGAGACAAAGAGCCTTTTCCATGGCGATACAGAAGTGTCTCGCGGGTGTTTGATCCCAAATGAGGCTTTGCTCCAGTCCTTCAAAGAGATAAGGCTCAGAAAGAAGGTGGCCGGCTCTGAGGCTTCTCGGCACCCACCAAACGTGTGTCGTGTGCCGGTGGTATTCCCAGGGAGTTCAGGGGCCACACTCAGCCTCTCCCGGGGCTGCCCCGACGATGACCGCGGACGGTTCTCAGAGGCGGGCAGAGGAGCGAGCAAAGCTGCTTTCCATCAACCCAGTGAAGCCAGGCAAAGATGCGAAAAGTAGACAATCAGAAGCCATTTCTGTCCTCAGGGAGCGAGCACAGGTCTGCCCCACAAGTGCTCAGTGAATACGCCTCTCTTTGTCATTCATAATATTTATTTTGGAAAAATATTTTAAAATGGATTTTCTTCATTAACAAAACAGTAAAAAACTCAAATAACATTTGCACAATATTCCATAAATACATTTATATACAAAAAAATATAGTCACATAGACCCGAAGTGCCTTTGTACATATTTACCAAAAATTTAAATTATAAAAAATGAACATCACAAAATACTCAAGCTTTACAGATATCATGAAAAATATTTTTACAAGTCCAAAAAATAACACACATTTTTCCACCTAGAAAAAACACATTTTAGTATCAAAAAGGACGATAAAGGCAGTGTTTGTGATTCCAATTCAAGAAAAGACTGGCTCATAAGAATCCAAGATATACACTTCAGGCAGTGCATGCTCCGTATGTAGTAATTCAGTCCATTCATTTAAATATATATTTTTTAAAAAGCAACTGTCCATAGTGCAATGGAAACACCCTAAAAGGCAGTGCAACAGGCCCCCTTGGACGCTGCCGAGCTGCAGCCCGCGCCGCGTCCCCGGCCGGCCTCCGGGAGAGAACCGGCTCCGTCCGAATCGGTTCTCAGCAGCAGTCCGTGGGTCTCCCTCTCCTCTTTCAAGCAGCATCCTTGGGGCATATATCCTTGGAATTTTATTTATTTTTAAGAGAAACGGGGATTTTGCCATATCACTTCCTTTTTACACCTAGAGGGACCCACAAGATAGAATGGGAAGTTAGTTCCAGAGGGAGGTCAGCATCCTCTGACTTCTCCACCCGCTTCCGTCCTGAGGCCAGACCCGGACAGCCGCAGTCCCTCGCACTGCACACTGACCTCAGTCGCTATGACACACTCATCTTTCTCCTCTGATATGACGAACACCGACTGGTACTTTGTGTCTTTTGAAGTGGAATACACAGAGTCCGGCCTCTTTCTTTCAGATGCTTCTCCACTAAAAGGAAAGTAAAAGAGAACCACAATAAGCATGTGGAGATATTTCTGCATAAGAAAATGACCAGCACTTGGTGAAAAGACGCCAGTGGGCCCTCCTGCCCAGCCTGCAGCGCCCCGAGCGTCAGGGCCCCTCCCAGGCTGGCCTTCCCACGCGTCCCCTCCCGGCCCACAGCACGCACCCCCCACCCCCATGTCAGGGCCCCCTCCCAGGCTGGCCTTCCCACGCATCCCCTCCCGGCCCACAGCACGCACCCCCGGGGCGTTGGGGCGCTCTTCTCCTCCCCTGCAGAGCCCTGGGGCTGGCACTTAGCATCACGCTTGCTGTGAGGGTCCCTGACGGAGGCGGCAGCGTCACCCTTGAGGTCCTGCACCAGGTTATAATCCACAGCAGGGTAGCGGGCCTTCAGACCATTCTTATCAGCCCCATGGTCCCCGTGGAAGTCAACTTTCTTGTTGGTGTTCTTAATCTGCGTGGCCCCAATGACGCTGACAGAGATGTCCTTCTCACGCTGGCAGTTGGCCAGGTTGTTCATGGTCTCCGTCTCCCCACGGCACGGCTCAGCAGGGGGCCGGTCCTTCTGCAGCCTGAGCCGCACGCAGACCACCACAGCGGCACAGCCCAGCAGCAGCATGAGGACAAGCACCACGCCAGCACAGACGGCCACCCAGGGGAAGGGCCCAGCCTGGCCCTCCACGTACTTCTCGGTGAGATCCACCACCACCGGGCCTGGGGGTGGCTCAGGCAGCAGGAATTGGCAGTTGGGGCCCCCGTAGCCCCGGGCACACTCACACAGGTAGCGCCGGTCCCTCTCGTGGCAGGTGGCCCCATTGTGGCAGGGCGCGTGCTCACACCTGCTGACAGGGGCACTGCAGTTCCTGCCTGTGTAACCCGGGGGACAGGTGCAGGAGTACTCATTCACGCCGTCCCTGCAGGTGCCCCCGTTGGCACATGGGGAGGAGGCACAGTCGTCCACGTTGTCTTCGCAGTGCCTCCCGGAGAAGCCAGCCTGGCAGCGGCACAGGTAAGCATCACCAAGGTCCACACACTGTGCACCTGGAACACAGGACACATCTGTGTCTGCCCCTGCATCATACCCCAGAGATGCAAGACAGACCAGCCAGCCTGGGGCCTAAACCAGGTGGTAGCTACGTCCAACACAAGCCCGTGGGAAGGGTTCTGGTCTAGCTCAATCCGCCGTAAGACAGCTAGGACCTCCTGAGCGGGTCCGTTTTGGCAGGCACTGTGCACAATGCTTTGGCTGCACGATTGCACTCACCTTCCCAACATCCCACAAAGGCCCCGTTTGTAGATAAGGAAACGGAGCCTGAATGAGGCCGATGTGCTTGCCCACAGCTCCACAGTTAGTGAGAAGAGTGGGGTTGAAAACAGAAAGAAAAAGGAAGGAAGGAGGGAGTGGGAGAGACCTCTGTCCTTCCAAAGCCACGTCTGCTAAACCTCAAGCTATTCTGCCTCTAAAAATAAAGCATTCAGTGTTTCTGTTGGTTCCGTGGATAGAAACAAACAGGAGGCAAAGCTCGACCCCACAGGACTGCCACGCCTTCCATACAGCACGTGGGAAGCAAAGCTACAGGGATTCTTCTCCATCAGTTACGGTGGCCCAGCCTGTCTGGGGCCCAGCTTCACTCCTCTACCCACTCATACAGTAGCAGGGGGCCCGTCAACAGACCACACTTCGGCACACACAGACACACCAGACGGCGATGTTTGGGTGACAGAGCCCAGCCAGGCTTCCCTCCAAAAACAGAGTGTCTGGGTTGCCATTGGAGCACGACGTACTGAGTTATGGCCCAGACCCAGGCACCTGAGGTGCTGTATGACCTTGACAAGTCATCTCACCTCTCGGCCTCAGGCTTTCCCCGCAGAACGTGAGAATCCACTCTCCTGCCTGCCTTTCTTGCTCCCTGAGCATTTCCAGACTCAAGGATAAAATTTCTGTGAAGAGTTTCTGACTGTTTAGTTGAAAGGCTCCATAAACTCAGGGTAGCTTGCAAAATGATGTGCTTGGTTTGAAATTAAACGCATGTGCTTTTTAATGCGTTCTTATCAGTGTTGACCACTTGACAAAGTCTCAGAGCGGATGGGGCTGCCCTCCTACCATTAGAACAGGGTGAAGAGCTGCAGGAATCCACCTTCTTCTCACAGTTAAAGCCGGAGAAGCCCACAGGGCAGCGACAGGTGTACCCTCCCTCGGGGTTGTCTGAGCACCGTCCCCCGTTGAAGCAGGGGCCGTCGGCACATGCCATGGCACTTAGCTCACAGATTCTGCCGTAGAAGCCAGGTGGGCAGGTGCAAGAGTAGCTATTCTCAAGATCCTGTGTCATGGAGAAGAGAAAGAGCTTTCAAACATTGCTCCGGGAGACCCACATAGTCCATATCAAACCAAGGCCCCCGTTCAACAGGACGGCCCCCTGTGGCTGGACTCACCGTGCAGCTGCCTCCATTCCTGCAGGGGCTGGTGCCACACTCATCGATCTCTGTCTCACAATTGGCCCCTGAGTACCCAGGCCGGCAAGAGCAGGTGTAGCTCCCCTGGCCTGTGTTCGTGCAGGTGGCCCCATTCCGGCAGGGCTTGTGGTGTGTGCAGTAGTTCAGGTCTGCGAGGGGCAGAGACAGGAGGAGAGGGCAAGTCCTGGGTTAGACTCAGAGTCCTTGTTAAAGCCAGGGAAGCCCAGGGCTGCTAGATGGGGATGGGGGCTCACCCTGGTTGCAGAAGAGGCCACCCCAGCCCTCCTGGCAGTTACACTGCCAGGGCTGCTGACAGGTGCCGTGGAGACAGCCTGGGTACCGGATGCACTGGTCGCAGTACCTGCTCTGCCAGCCCACTCTGCACCTAGGAAGACAGCAGGACAGTCAGGTGGACACTGGCATCATTGGGCTCACAGTCACATGCCACCGACTCCTGAGACACTGCCTTCCAGCAGCTTCAACACTGTTGGCTCTCAAATGAGAGCCAGAACACTGTAATCTCCTTGGGGGCTTTCCAACATACCTAAGCCTCGGAGGGTCTGACTTCTGGGTATGAGGGCCACTAGGACAGCATTTTTAGAGACTCCCCAGATGGTCCTAATATGCCAAAAAGTTTGAGAATCCCTGAAGTGGACTCATTTTCTATGTCAATTCCTTGCAAACTGCTATCTATAAGTTTCCATATCCACTGAGGAGCTTAGGTGACTGACAACCCACGACTCTACATGTTTCTATATATTTACTAAGGAGAAACACCAGAATAACTGCTCCGACCCCTACAGTAGGCTAATCTTACCCGAGTTTTTCAAATGATCGCCTGGTGCTACTTTACAAACAGACTAGGTGTACAAGGGTAACCAGAAAAGGGAAACAGCACTTGTACAAACTTACTTGCACTCCCCTGGCTTGTCACAGAAGCCATGGTGCTCATCACATCCTGGCAAGCAGATTGCTACAAGCAAAGAGAACACACAGGGTCAAGCCCCACCCCAAGTGCCTCCCCAACATCACAGGGGCTGCTGCCACACGTGGGTGAGGCAAAACTTGTCCTGCTTGACTGGCGAACCCAGCTGAGTTAATCTCCATCTGTGGAGGACTGAAGGTCCTGCCCAGAAACTGCGGACTTCACTCAGACCCGGGATGAGCGTTCTTCTTAACACAGCGGCTCCAAGGACAAAAGAGCACGGAAGCCCCCGCCCCCACCCCATCCCCTTTTCTTCTGAGAGGGTCAGAAGTCCTTCCCCCTCCTCCTCCCCCACTTCCCAATTCTATGCACAAAGCTCCACCTCTTAATACCCAGAAAGTGTGTGTGTAGATAAGGGTGGACAGCTGGTATGCAGAGTACCAGGGCAGGACAGCTGCTCTATTGTCTCTGCTCCCCCGGCAGCTGCCCCAGCGCAACAATACCGCCTCCCCCGCCCCTCGCCCCCCACACCCCGGCGTGTACACACACGCGCGCGCGCGCACGCACGCACACGCGCGCGCACACGCACACACATAGGCGCGCGCACACGCGCGTACACGCACACACCCGCATGCCCGCGCGCGCTCTTTCCACCAATGGGAGCTGGCGTGCGTTCCTGCCGCCTATCCCCAGAGAGATCTAATCGATGGCACGCGCGAGCTGGGGGCGGGGAGAGACTCCAGTGTTTGAATAAGAAGAAAAAAGTTTAAGTTTATGGCTACCCCGCAGCGAAGAAGAGGAGGGAGGGGAGCACGAATGCCAGGCAGCAGCAGGCAAGCCAGAGGTCCCCGCGGGGGTGGGGGCTGAGGTTGAGCTGGCTTCCTTCACTGGGTTATGAAACTCCGCAAGTTTGTAAGACAACAGAGCCCGCTCGCGCCCAGGAGGAGCTCAAAACAATGACGCTGAGTGTGAAGACCTACCCTCACCCCAGGCACGGATCAACAGGGAGAAACTGCATCTCCCAGGCAAGACGTTCTGGGCCTACCGGGAGGGACTGGAGGTTCACCTGCTCCAGGGCAGGACAAGGAGAATTCCCAAGGGTTTCTGGGGAGCTCCAGGACCCACTCCACCCCCTACTAGAGGGAAACCTGATACCTGGGTGTGTGAAGCTTGAGCAGGCTGGAGAGAGGCCTACAGACCTGAGCCAGGCCCTGGAGCCGGCAGAACCCTCGCAAGCCTCCTACACTCCAGGGCATGGTTTCCTGCAACCCGCGCCACCACCCTGCCTGCCTGGAGAATACCCAATAATGGGGCAGGCAGGGCCTGTTTCATTTTGTGAAGGTCTTTCTTTGCCAGGCAGGATGCTATGTGAGCACCCACACAGGCAGATGGGTACGGTGCCCAACACTGACAGGTGGGCCCCTCGCCATCCTGCCCTTGCGGACCCAGGCCTCAACACACATTCTCTCCTGTCCACAGACCCCACGAGTGGAAAGGTCACTAACAATGTGTGTGCATCACGCAGAATATTTGCAAATACGCTCACTCTGCGAAGAGGCCAAGCACACCAACTCTGGAGAGAAAATGAAGCACTTTTCTAACGAGACACTGTCACAGCAAAGAGAACTGGTTTAAAGCATGCCCCTACACACACAAATGCTCCTCTCTGTTCCTCCCTTCCTTCCTCCCCTCCCTCTCCCTCAGGCTTACTTCCTGACCCCTGGCCCTGTCTCCAAAATCCTCCCTGATTAAGAAAGGCAGCTTCCCATAGCGGAAGTTAAAATGTCTGCGTTGACCCCAACCCTGCCACTGGCTAGCTGTGAGGTCTTAAGAAGTTTCTCCAGCTCTCTGGCCTTGGTTTCCCCATCAGAGCTCTACTCCAGTGCTGAAATCCCAGGATCCCACCAGCTCATAGAATACTCCCCCACTCCCCGGGAGCTCCAGCCTGGAAGTGGATCAAGGGAGGGAAGCAGAAACTCACGTTCAGTGCAATACTGGCCTTTCCAGCCGGGGTTGCAGACTTTTTCCCCTCTCTCCCCGCAGGTGAAGTGGCCAAAGGCATCATCTCGGGGTCGACAGAAGACAGAGCAGCCCTCCCCGTAGTAATGCTCATCACACACAAAGCGGTAGGAGTACTTGAGGTCTGTTCGGCCACTGCTGTGTAGGTCCTGAGACCACTCCTCACCCACAGTCAGGTGCCTCTGCGTGGCCAGGCGGCTGATGAGTCTTTCTGGGTTTTCTGTAGGAAGAGGATGCTCCCATTGGTTCTGACTAAGAATCCAGAGGCTTGGGACCTGGGGGAGCTGGAACTGATGTGTAATACAAGGGCAGGAGACCAAAGACCCTCCATCCTGGACCTCATGCAGGAATTTGCAGAATGAAAAGTATAGGAGCTCGTTTCTGGTGGAGATATGAAATCCAATGCATACTAACTGGGGAAGCAGTTTACTCAGTTTTGAAGTTTGGGGTTTGTTTTTACCTGTTGTGAGGTCATCAGGAGAATCTGTGTGGAGAGCTTCAATGATCAGGGAAAAGGTGCCCTGGAAGAAAGGGGGAGAAGACATAAGATAAAGCAGAAATGTTAAAAAACAAAACCAAAACAGAGGCACTGGGACAACCAGTCATTAAGGGCCTCCCATGCAGATCTGTGCGTGCCATGTGTCCAGAGGGGGGGGTCTCTGCACAGCTCTGGCCTGTTTTCACATTCCTCAAGGAAATAGAAGAACTTTTTAAAGAGTGGTTTCCTGACGTGTTTTTTCAGCCTGTTAGTACAGGATATCACATTTAAAAAAAAAAAGAGAAGAAGAAAAGAAAAGAAAAAAAGGAAAGAAAAGAGAAAAAAGAACAGAACAGAAAAGAACAGAAAAGAAAAGAAAAGAAAAAAGAAAAAAGAAAAAAAAAAAAGCCTGCGCAGGAGCAAAGGGCTGGAGGGGGGTTCTCATCAGTCTTGGTGGAGGGGGGAAACTACATGGAGAGCGCGAGGGCTGTCACGCTACCGGAGTAGCTCGACAGCCAACCCGTCTAGGGACAGGGACACGAGAACTCTCCCACGTGAAGAGGCCCATTTGACTTCGGGGCTAGGTACCGAGCCCAGATACGGGAAGGTCCCAGGTCCTCCGCCTCACCGTACCCCTGCCTGTCACTCTTCTGCCGCCTGAGGGGCATTCCGGGCGTGGAGGCAACGCTCCAGGCCTGGACCCGTCTGCCACCGCCCTGCAGACCACGGCGCCCACCTGCCCTGGCCTACCCCTCCGCGCCCCCGACGGTGAGCACCCCACCGTGCCTGGCGCGGGGCTGACCCGCCGCCGGGTCCTCCCTGTCCTCCCCGCACCGCCCCGCAGGTGCAGCGCTCACCGGCCAGGTGAAGCCGAAGGGGAAACGGATGGGGTTGCTAAAGGCGGGGTCGGCGCCGGCTCCATCCGGCAGGCTGAAGGAGTCGACGCCCAGCACCGGCGTGACGGCGCTGCCGTAGGTGCAGGGCGGCTCGGGAGACACGCTGGCCTGGTAGTGCTTGAGGCACACGCGGAAGAAGGTCCTGCAGGCGCACGGCGGCGGCCCCGCGCCCCCGCGGCAGCAGTTGCGGTTTCCCAGCAGCCCCTTCTTGTTGACGAACTCCTGCAGCTTCAGTTCGAACACCCCGGAGCTCCAGACCTGCGGGGGGAACGACGAGGACGTGAGGACGTGAGGGCGCAGGGCGGTGGGGGCGCGCGGATCCCGCGCTCCGGGCTTCGCTTTCGGGTTGACAGCTCGCGTCGCTGGCCCTGCTCTCCACCGCTCTGCCCGCGCGCGGCCTGCGCCCCGGGTGGCCTCCGGGGTACCCCCACTGACAACCTACCTGACAGCAGGGCCCTGTAGACCCCACCTCACAACTTACCTGACACAGCAGGGCTGACACCACGGCGAGGGCTAGGGCGCACCGACGGCCCATGGTGCACCGCTGGACTCGCTCGATCTTCTGTGCCCTCCCCCTCTTCTTAAAACAGCAAGGAGTGCACGGGGGTGGCCGTGCCCCGAGGAGCGTGGGCAGAGAAGCGCCGCCGCTTGGCCCCAGGCTGGGATAATCAGGACTTCTTTCTTCAGGAGCTCGTCTCTCTTTCGGAGGCTGCGGTTCTTTAGATCCGCCCTTCGGTGGTGACGGCAACTCTGGGGATGCACGAGAAAAAAAGGCTCGCTCGGAGAGATTGCTAGTGGAGCCGCAACTTTCGGTTTTCCTCCTCTTTCTTCCAATCCACGAGTAGGTAAGGGTCCTCTGCTTCCTGGTTTTGTCTCAAGCTTCTTTGAAGGAAAAAAAAAAAAGGGAGAGAGAAAGCGTCCAGATATTCAGCTTAATTCCCAAAGAGCTGCCGAGGCTTCCTCCGAGTCCGATTAGAAAGCCGCGGTCTGGAAATCCCACGGGCGAGGCGATAATCCCGGGGCCCCAGCGGAGCGCGCGCAGGGACGCCCGGCCTCCGGCGGCGGGTGTGCGCGGCGCGCCCTGCGGCTCGGGCCCGTGTCACTCGGCGGCGGCGGTCGTTCCGGGAGCGTCCTGAACTCTTGTCCCCTGCGCCCCCGCGGAGACACGCGTCTTCCCGAGGAACCCAGCCGGTGCCATCCACGTAAACAGCACGGGGTCCGAGCGCAGGGTGGCGGGTGGCGGGTGGCGGGCGGCGGGCGGAGGCGCTGCGCCACGGCTACGCGTCCTCTGCGCGCTCAGCCCGGCCGCTCTCCGCGGGTGCGCGCCGAGGTCTGCGCTCGCCGGCGCCGGCTGCCCTTATATCCAGCCGGCCGTCCGCATGGCTAATGAGATGCAAATGAGCAGCCCCCCAATCTGGCGAGAGCTGTCACAAAGGAGCCACTTTTCCAAACCCTCCTCTCAATGGATCGCCAAATGGTCAGTGAGCTGTAAAATGTGCAACCTCCTCCCCGCCCCCACACCTCCCCGCCCCCGGCCCTCCTCTGCCCCCGCCCCCAGCCCCCCGCCTTCCTCCGCACCACACAAAACGCGCTCATTTACATTCCTGCAAAATGTTCGCCGCGAGAATCCTCTCCACTCCCGAGGCGGGGGCCATCGCCCCGGCCCCTTGGCTCTCCCGCCGGCCACAGGCTCGCGGAGGCCCGCGGGGACACGCGGGGACGCGCGGGGGCGGCGCTGCGCCTCCAGCCCCGCCGACTGCAGCCGGGCTGGAGCGGCCGGACGCGGCCTGGGAAACTCTCCCGGCTGCAGCGGCGTCCGCCCGCCGTCTCCCCGCGTGGGCCGTGTCCCGGGGTCTGGGGCGCCGGGGCCGCCCCTTCTCCAGGGCAGCCTCTTCCTGCGGAGGAGCCTCGGGGGGCGGGGGCCGGGGGCACGGTAGGAACGGGGCTGGCGCGAGCAGGGGGCAGAGGGTGGCGAGAGCAGCGGCAGTTTGGGGAAGTTTGGGAAGAAGGTCTGACACCGGCAAGCCGCCGGCCGAGGACGGCGACTCTGCGTCTGGGAGCGCAGAGCCCGCATGCAGGGCAGGGCTAGGGGCGAGCGCGGCGCTCCACGGGACCCCGGAGTCCCCACGCCCACGGTGTCCCTGCACCTCTCCGAGGCCGCTGGTGGGGGCGGGGTCTGGGGATCGATCCCCACCCCCCAGCAGGGAGATCCCGAAGCCTCAAAGTAGTCCCCCCACCCCATCCCGCGCGCGCGCGCGCACACACACACACACACACACACGCGTCCTTCCCGGAGCGATTCTCGACTACCACCACCTTTCCTGGGTGTCCAGACCCTCTCTCCTGGGTATTCCCCCCTCGGCCTCCCTCCGCTTGGTAAAAAGTGAGTTTGGTGTGTGTCGTTCGCGTGGCTGTCATTAAGGCACTCTGTTATTGTGCGAGGCTGAATCAGTGGCTCTTTGTGCGCTCAGCTGTATGGTAATGCAGACCGCACCTGCTCCCCGCACAATGCCGAGAGAAAGAGCTCCCCTCCGCGCGCGCCGCGGCCTCTGCAACAATGTCCGGCACATGTTCTAAAGACCCTCCAGCCCGGCCCCCCCCCACCCGAAATCTTTACACAACCATCACCTTATTAGGTTTTTACACGTCCATCAGACACTAGAACTTTTGTTTTCATTTTTTTAAAGGGAAATGAGTTTATTGGGAGGGCCGAGAACACACGTATCACACAATGAATTATCTAAATTGCTCTCATGCTTTCAGGCTCAATGCAGAATTAAGGTGGGGCATAGACTCCTACTCTGGCATCCAGCTTTATGCTGGGCACACTTCGAGGTCTCTTTCCCAACCCTGTCTGCTCCTCCTCAGCCTCCCCCAGCACCTATGGCAGCTTCATGAGGATGGAAGGTGTGACTGTTGGAGTAAATGTCACTCTGTTTGCGGCACAGCCCCAGGGTTCCTGGCCACTATGGCCTCACTGCAGGTGCGCTACGGCCACCTTATTGGTGGGAGCTGGCACTGTCCTTGCAAAATGTGATTTTCGTTGCAGCAGGTGTGGAGATCACAAAGTATCGTGTTATGCACAGGAAGAGGGAAAATACCAAGTAAAACCACTCTAAACAGCAATCTAAAAATCCCTTGGTGAAGTCAGCCATGGCCATCCCTCTCTGGCTGTTGGGCAACAAGAACCTTGATTCTTTGGCTCACGAATACCTGTAAAGTTTCTGGATTGACAGATATGTACGCTTTAGGTTTTCCACTGCTGCCTCATAGAGAAGCAAAGAATTAGTCAAAAATAATGTGCGGGGTGAGGTGAGAAAGGCAGGCTTGGACTCCACCAGAACCCCCTACTGTTTGGTTTGGAACAAATGGAGACTTCAAAGATACTGCACCCCCAGGATGGTGGCAATCCCAGTGTGGCCACCCTTTGCGGACTTTGTAAGGGTGTGCTATATCCCCACAGGGCTGGGTCAGCATGAATCCTAATTTAATCTTGCCACCTAGTGTCAGCATCCTTTTTTCACTACATCCATGTTTCCTCTGAAAGCTAATTTCTGAGAACTTTGCTCTCTACAGCATAGAAGCTGGTGTGTGTGTGTGTGGGAGAGAGAGAGAGAGAGAGAGAGAGAGATGGGGGGAGAGAGAGGGATGGGGGGGTGAGAGGGTTCCAGGAGCAGGGGAGCCACAAAAGAAGAAAGGAATGTGAGCTCTAAATCCTCTGTGCCTCTGAGACGAAGAGTAGATTTCAGTAAGAAATGAAATTTCAGGAACCTTTTAATTAGAAAATGGAAGTGGGAAACAGTCTCATTTGAATGCCTGTTTAGAAAACTGGAAATAAAAAGTTCCACGCGCAAGGGCTTAAACCTTGGGGGAAAAAGACTTGCCCCAAATCTCTAACAAACCCCCCTCAGTATCAAGTATTTGTTAAATTGACGTGGCACAGATTTCTCGATTACAGCGGCAAAGCGGAACTGAAAGGCATCGTAAAATCCATCAGAATCCTGCCCAAAGCGCTCATTCTTTTCCAACTTAATTTATGCCACGCGATTCTGTATTGGGGAAATCAAGCAGAAAGCCCTTTTCTTCTCTTTCCTCCTCCTCCTGTTCTTTCCTCTTCTTTCTTCTTCCTCCTCTCTCCTCTCTGTCCTCCTCCTCATCATCATCCTTCTCCTTCTCCTCTCCTCCTCCTCCTCCTCCTTCTTCTTCTCTCTCTCTCTCCCTCTCCCTCTTCCCCCACCTCACGCTGGTCCCTCTCCCCCTCTCCCTTTCAAAGCTGAGCTAACGGGAGACTGTTTAACTTCTGTGTTTCTGTAGGGGCCTGTTGTAGTTTAACTCCTGCACACCAGTAGCTGAGATGAACAAAGGAGAGACTCGAGGTCCAACTATTCATCCTTTCTTTGCACTTTAATTTTCATTGATTGGGAAGACAAGGGGAGCCCTTAGGGATTCAGGCTGAAGGGGGATGACACGCCTTTAGACGCCATCAGCCCCCTAGCCAGCCATCTGCTCCAAACCAAATGGCGTTTTTTCACTCCCTAACTGCATGTCTCTATACTCCCGCAACGAAGCGCTCTGAACCCCCTAAATGCAGGAGAGAGCTTAAGCTAGAGTATGTTAAAAGGCTTGCCTCCACATTGGCCCTAGCAGCCAGATTCCCTCCTCCCTGCACACTATAAATCCTCACCTTGCTCATTAGGAAAAAGCAGGAAACTTTCTTTTAAATACTTTTTGATTTCTCAGCAAATTTACTGTACAAAGTGAGGCTCATTAGGGCTTAGAAGGCACCCAATCCATCAGGCACAGGAGAGGACAGAGAGATTTGCCGCCTGGTGGTGGTGGTTTATTTTTGCCAGGCGTGCATAGCTCATAGCCTAAATAAACCCAGTGGCTAGGGTAGGCTCAGGTTGTATGATCAGAACCATGGCCACAACTACAGCTAAGTTCTGTTTACTGAAGACCCTGATTATTTTCCCCACCATTTTATTTGGGCACTTGGGAAGAAAAGCTCACAGCTCCCATTTTATAAAATTAAATATGCCAGTCCTCAACCAAATGCCGTGGTCACCCAAACCTGATTCAATCCCCTTTTGCCCAAAGAAAGGTTCTATTCTCAAGGTATGTGTGTGGTAGGGGTTGTGGGTAGAGGGAGGAGGGTCAGGGCAGATTGCAAAAAACAATGCCCAGAATAGGCTGCAGACTCTAAGCCAGCCACAGGTTCAGTTTTCTGTGTAAACAAGCCTGGAGACTGGAGTGGTGTTTCTGTTTTCTTAGACCAACTGAATACTGTATACCCAACAGAGAGGTTCTCTTATTCCTAAGAAGAATTAAGGTCCTTGTTCTGAACAACAAAATAAAAAACTTCCAAGCAGCAAATCTGGTGTTGATCAAACATGCCAGGTTATCTGAAGAAGAAGTGGGGGGGAGGAGGCCTAAAACATGTTTATTAATCGGCATACATCCCCCACCAATACATCCTATCTACCATCCCTTCTCCATCAGTCACAGTTTGGGAATCTTTTTTTTTTTAAACCATACAATGCTATTACAGTACCATTGACTATATTCCCCCTGCTGTACCTTCCACACCCCTGACTTACTCCACAACCTCCCACAGCAATTTGGGAATCCTAAAGTGGGTAAAATCGCAGGGGAATTGGCCAGCTTGCTGTGAATATAGAAAGCTCTTCCAGGTATCTACAGTAACCCTCTACCTGTATGGTGTAGCTATTATGGACATTTACTTCTTACTTCTTAAGCTGTCTTGAGAACCACATCCCAGAGACATGTGAACATTTACAAGACACACACTGACCCCAGTGTCTATACAGATTTGTTTAGACTTGATGGAGCTATGTGTGAATCTCTCTAGTTGAAGGAACATTCTGACCTAAGCCACCATTCATACCCAGCTGGGAAAAAGAAGGGGGGGGGCGGGCTCACATTTAGACACCGGAGGCTTCCCTGTTGCTGGGGAATAAACACCACATCTCAAACCCAGTGAGGCCCCATCCCATAGCTTCTTCTGACCTCCTTGGCGGCAGCCCCCTCAAAGCAGAGCTGGCCCCACAGACAGCCAGGACAGCAACCACGGGCCCCAGGTTCATGTCGGGCGGGCGGGGATGGGGGTGGCAGGAGGACAGAGCCTAGCGGGAGAAGCAACGGCCCTGACAGTTTCTCCGAAAGCTTTCCCTTCTAAGCGCAGCCTGGGCCGCTGGAAACCCCTTGAGTGGGACGGTGGCCCGGCCTTCCCTGTGGGGCAGGGTCATGGCGTGTCATATAACCTTTCCTTTTGAATGGGGCCGGCGGCCGTGGCGCGGAAAGGAAGGAACGTCCCAACCCCACGTGGTTGGTTTGTTTCGTTTGGTTGTCGGGGTGCCGCGCACGGGGGACACCCCACCTCCGCGGGCGCGGGGGCGGCGGGTAGAGGCCTCAGGTCTGCAGCAAGTTGCAAAGGCATGTGCTGATTTGCATGAGAAAGGGCGAGTCGCGTGCTCAGCTGGCGGCCCCGGCGCAGATGACGGGTCCCCACCCCCCGCGCCGCTCCCCTCCCCCGCCCAGGGCCGCGGCCGCCGCTTCCCGAACCCGCGGATCATCTGCTCGGGCTGTCCCGCGCTCATCTCCATGACAAAGCGCGTGTTTACCTGGCCCAGCACCGGCGGGCACGCCTTTGTCCCGGATCGGATGACCGCGCAGCTGCTCCCGCCGCCGCGCGCCCGCCCCGAGTGGCCCCTCGGAACTTTGCAGCGATTGAGCGCGCCAGGACCGGGAGGGGGGCGTGGGGCCCGGGAGGGGCTGTGCCGGACGCTGGCGCAGTGCCGGAGGGCTTCCCAGAGGTGGTGGCGGCGCCGGGCCCGACGCTGGTTCCAAGCAGTGTCTGTGCGGGGTCTCAAGGGCCAGGCGGGCATGGACGTCACCCCCCCCCCCCGCAGCCACTGGCAGATGCGGCGTGAGGGGGCGCTGGGCCACCCTGCGGACCCAGGTGGACTGTGGGACGGTTCCACGCCCGCCACGTCCCTGCAGCGGGGAGGGGCCCTTGAGACTACCCCGAGGATTGGCGGGGACTACGGGCACTGCAGCCGGGCCTTGACGCGCCCTTTGTGCACTCCCGGAGAGGTGCTGCCCCTGGGATCCCGGACGCCGACGCCGGGAAGCGCGGCCAGGCCTGGGAGGCAGGCCACTCCCTATCACCTGCATTACCGCTCGGTCCTGGGCCCACGCGTCGCACCTGGAAACTGCAGCCTGGGACTTTAAGGACAATGAGGAAGGGAAGAAAAGGCGTCGAGGGACGTCTTCGGCCGGGCCTTTCCCCAGGCCTTACTCTCCCAGGACGCGCCCCCGCCCGGGGAGGTCTCGGGCACCTGTCGCCTGGTCCCTGGGGCGGCCCGTCAATCACCCGGCCGGCGGGGGAGGGGGCAAGTGGGGGCTTCGGCCCGGCGCCCCAAGGCTCTAAAACGGAGTCCCCCGGAAACGTGGCGCGGCCCTGGCCCTCCCCACGGAGCGTCCCCGCCGGACCAGCGCAGCCCGGGGCCGCGGCCGAGGAGCCCTGGACGAGGCGAAGCTTTCGAGCACGCTGTCCTTCCCTGGCCTCCCCACCTCCCCTTTTCTGTGAGCATCTGCCCGGGGAAGAACAGATGTGGGCACCTGCGGTGACAGGCCGCATATGTTCCATCCTATTCACAGGCATTCAGACGTGGCCACAATGAGCAGCCTTTGTGCGCACAGTCACTAAATATATTAATCTGCACTCCCCAGAGCACCGGGCTGTTTAATTTTTCACTAGCAATAACATCTGATCTAATCCTTAAATCGGCTCCCAAAAGCCTGCCCTCCCGCCCTCCTTTTTTTCCCCCTCTTTTCCCCCACCCCCTCTCCCGAAAAACGTGTGAAGCTATTCAACCTTCCACCTGTTGCCTGCTGAACTGGGCGTGGGTTCTCGCAACATCTGATGTTGGTTCGGGCAGGGGGTGGGGGGCGGGTGAGAG
>NW_024423675.1:70457763-70459337 GCF_017311325.1 Ursus maritimus
CCCCCCCCCCCCGCAGCCACTGGCAGATGCGGCGTGAGGGGGCGCTGGGCCACCCTGCGGACCCAGGTGGACTGTGGGACGGTTCCACGCCCGCCACGTCCCTGCAGCGGGGAGGGGCCCTTGAGACTACCCCGAGGATTGGCGGGGACTACGGGCACTGCAGCCGGGCCTTGACGCGCCCTTTGTGCACTCCCGGAGAGGTGCTGCCCCTGGGATCCCGGACGCCGACGCCGGGAAGCGCGGCCAGGCCTGGGAGGCAGGCCACTCCCTATCACCTGCATTACCGCTCGGTCCTGGGCCCACGCGTCGCACCTGGAAACTGCAGCCTGGGACTTTAAGGACAATGAGGAAGGGAAGAAAAGGCGTCGAGGGACGTCTTCGGCCGGGCCTTTCCCCAGGCCTTACTCTCCCAGGACGCGCCCCCGCCCGGGGAGGTCTCGGGCACCTGTCGCCTGGTCCCTGGGGCGGCCCGTCAATCACCCGGCCGGCGGGGGAGGGGGCAAGTGGGGGCTTCGGCCCGGCGCCCCAAGGCTCTAAAACGGAGTCCCCCGGAAACGTGGCGCGGCCCTGGCCCTCCCCACGGAGCGTCCCCGCCGGACCAGCGCAGCCCGGGGCCGCGGCCGAGGAGCCCTGGACGAGGCGAAGCTTTCGAGCACGCTGTCCTTCCCTGGCCTCCCCACCTCCCCTTTTCTGTGAGCATCTGCCCGGGGAAGAACAGATGTGGGCACCTGCGGTGACAGGCCGCATATGTTCCATCCTATTCACAGGCATTCAGACGTGGCCACAATGAGCAGCCTTTGTGCGCACAGTCACTAAATATATTAATCTGCACTCCCCAGAGCACCGGGCTGTTTAATTTTTCACTAGCAATAACATCTGATCTAATCCTTAAATCGGCTCCCAAAAGCCTGCCCTCCCGCCCTCCTTTTTTTCCCCCTCTTTTCCCCCACCCCCTCTCCCGAAAAACGTGTGAAGCTATTCAACCTTCCACCTGTTGCCTGCTGAACTGGGCGTGGGTTCTCGCAACATCTGATGTTGGTTCGGGCAGGGGGTGGGGGGCGGGTGAGAGCGACTGTATGGGGGACGCTGTTGGGCCACATGGGCATAGCTCGGGCATGTTTATCAGAAGGAAAATAAACACAAAGTGCGGAGTGCGGCTCCCCAAATGTTGTGCAAACAAAGAACGATAATTATTAAACAGCTTCCAACCCAACCCAGCATACCCACCCTTTCTGTGGGAGCACCCTTAAAAATGTACATGAAGTCCCCATTTATCTTTTTGTTTATTAAACTCTAGTGGTCATTATAAACACCGGTCAATAGGCCACACAGCCAAAAGGTAACATAAATCTCAGATGTAAGACTTAGATTTTTTAAGCAATTTTGTTGCATGACTCTTTTATCTTAGCATCCCTTATTCTGTTTTGATTTGTTTTCGGCCACAATGAGTCCTTTAGTGCTATTGTGGGTGTCACAATGCAGACGGACATCAGGCTGTGAATGAAGACAGAGGCAGTTTAAACAGAGCAGGCTCTTTCTTTCCTTCCCGTCCATTGTAATACGAATGGGCCTTC
>NW_024423675.1:70459347-70523315 GCF_017311325.1 Ursus maritimus
CCCCCCCCCCCCGCAGCCACTGGCAGATGCGGCGTGAGGGGGCGCTGGGCCACCCTGCGGACCCAGGTGGACTGTGGGACGGTTCCACGCCCGCCACGTCCCTGCAGCGGGGAGGGGCCCTTGAGACTACCCCGAGGATTGGCGGGGACTACGGGCACTGCAGCCGGGCCTTGACGCGCCCTTTGTGCACTCCCGGAGAGGTGCTGCCCCTGGGATCCCGGACGCCGACGCCGGGAAGCGCGGCCAGGCCTGGGAGGCAGGCCACTCCCTATCACCTGCATTACCGCTCGGTCCTGGGCCCACGCGTCGCACCTGGAAACTGCAGCCTGGGACTTTAAGGACAATGAGGAAGGGAAGAAAAGGCGTCGAGGGACGTCTTCGGCCGGGCCTTTCCCCAGGCCTTACTCTCCCAGGACGCGCCCCCGCCCGGGGAGGTCTCGGGCACCTGTCGCCTGGTCCCTGGGGCGGCCCGTCAATCACCCGGCCGGCGGGGGAGGGGGCAAGTGGGGGCTTCGGCCCGGCGCCCCAAGGCTCTAAAACGGAGTCCCCCGGAAACGTGGCGCGGCCCTGGCCCTCCCCACGGAGCGTCCCCGCCGGACCAGCGCAGCCCGGGGCCGCGGCCGAGGAGCCCTGGACGAGGCGAAGCTTTCGAGCACGCTGTCCTTCCCTGGCCTCCCCACCTCCCCTTTTCTGTGAGCATCTGCCCGGGGAAGAACAGATGTGGGCACCTGCGGTGACAGGCCGCATATGTTCCATCCTATTCACAGGCATTCAGACGTGGCCACAATGAGCAGCCTTTGTGCGCACAGTCACTAAATATATTAATCTGCACTCCCCAGAGCACCGGGCTGTTTAATTTTTCACTAGCAATAACATCTGATCTAATCCTTAAATCGGCTCCCAAAAGCCTGCCCTCCCGCCCTCCTTTTTTTCCCCCTCTTTTCCCCCCCCCCCTCTCCCGAAAAACGTGTGAAGCTATTCAACCTTCCACCTGTTGCCTGCTGAACTGGGCGTGGGTTCTCGCAACATCTGATGTTGGTTCGGGCAGGGGGTGGGGGGCGGGTGAGAGCGACTGTATGGGGGACGCTGTTGGGCCACATGGGCATAGCTCGGGCATGTTTATCAGAAGGAAAATAAACACAAAGTGCGGAGTGCGGCTCCCCAAATGTTGTGCAAACAAAGAACGATAATTATTAAACAGCTTCCAACCCAACCCAGCATACCCACCCTTTCTGTGGGAGCACCCTTAAAAATGTACATGAAGTCCCCATTTATCTTTTTGTTTATTAAACTCTAGTGGTCATTATAAACACCGGTCAATAGGCCACACAGCCAAAAGGTAACATAAATCTCAGATGTAAGACTTAGATTTTTTAAGCAATTTTGTTGCATGACTCTTTTATCTTAGCATCCCTTATTCTGTTTTGATTTGTTTTCGGCCACAATGAGTCCTTTAGTGCTATTGTGGGTGTCACAATGCAGACGGACATCAGGCTGTGAATGAAGACAGAGGCAGTTTAAACAGAGCAGGCTCTTTCTTTCCTTCCCGTCCATTGTAATACGAATGGGCCTTCTGCACTCGGCTGCTAGGAGACCAGCTTTGCAAAGCCCTACTCCAGCAAATGGGCTGGAGAGAAAGGGACCCCAATAAACAGCCTAAGTATCGGAGAAAAAAAAAGAGGGGACAAATTTAGGCAAATGTCTTTTCACCTTCAAATCAGCACATTTCTTAATCTCAAAATGTAAGGGATGCTTTTTTGAGCTGCATTCCTTGCTTTTCAACAGTTTCCTCCCTGCACACCATTAAATTACTAGTCCCTCCCCCCGTACCACCTCCCAGGAAACAGAGTGGGGGCAGCACTGGCACTCCATCAAGGTTTGCTTTCAAAATACTATTTTCTTTTAGGAAAATGGGAACAGGGCCGTGGCTGTTTATCAGTCATTATCACTAACAAGTAATGACTGTAAAGTGCTTTCAAACTGTATGCTGGTCCTTGCTGCTAGGTATGGAGGGACATGATTGGTGAGTCTGGATTTATTTTAGGAATAGTAACAAACTTTTGTTTCTTTCAATGGTAGTTGGAACTGTTCCTATTTACATTAGTAGGTTAATAAAGGCAACAAGTATAGCTGTTTTCAGGTTAAGGGCCCAGTGTGAGTGTCTTAGGAATGACCCACCACTACCTTCATTTCTCAGGGGCTCAAACTAAGTCATAGGTCACCCCTGAACCAACCACATTCAAGGCAAATGGGAAAACCGAGACTGGCTTATGGACATCTCTGTTTACAGCGGGGGCCGTGGTCAGACCTACTTACCCAAAGCACACGGCCTTTACTCATTTATTCATTCATGCACTCACCTGCCTTAAGGGCTAGAGGTCCAAAGTCAAGTTAGACCTGCTTACTGCCACTATGTGCATTACACAATGAACAGAGAAGTCTTCCATTTTCAGAAAGAGTTTGTATAGGATTAACATGTTTTCCCTCAATGTTTGATAGAATTCACCAGTGAGGCTACATGGGTCTGGAGTTTTCTCTGTTGGAAGGTTTTTACAAGCAGGGGGAGCAGGAGAGGGAGAAGCAGGCTCCCCGGTGAGCAAGGAGCCCCCCCGATCATGACCCCAGCCAAAGGCAGCCATTTAACCGACTGAGCTACCCAGACGCTGCTTAGATTTTCTATTTCTTCTTCGGTCAACCTTGGTAATTTCTTTGGTTCAGGGGATTTGTTCATCTCATCTAAAGTTGCCCAGATTTTAACACTTCAGTGTAGGTAACCCTTCAGTGTGAGTAAGATCTGGGGTCCCATCTTCCATCGTTAGTGTGTGATCCTTGTCTTCCATATTGTGGTCAATATGGCTACAGGCTCATCAGTTTCATTGATCTCATCAAAGAACCAGGCTTTCGTCTCACTAATTTTCTTTGCTGATCTAGGCAGAAAATCAGGGCAGTCACCAGATTGTTTTCCTTCCTTCAGGAATCTCCATCCTCCACTTACTGTTTCTACTGCCTGAAAATAGTAATTTCATATATTTTGTCTAGTTTTCTAGTTGTTTAAAGTGGAAGAACAAGTTCTGTAGGAATTGCCCCTTCATGGGCAGAAGCTGAAACAGGATACTTTCAGCAGCAAGTAACAGGAAATCCTATTTCAACACTCTTACCTATAAGGAAAGGACATCATCAAATAGAATTAAGAGGTAGAGTGGTCTTAGTGTGAGTTAATTTTTGGTTCAACCATATTGTCCAGGCACAAGGTGCCCTCCATCTTTCTGCTCCACTGTTCTCAGATTGTTGACCTAAATGTTGGGTTAGCTCCCTTCCATGACTGCATGAAGGCTGCTGGGGCCCAGAAGTCACAAGTGAACATAATGATGACCAGTAGAGGAAGAGGCACACTTTCTTTCTGTATGCCATTTTTACCAGCAATAAAGCACTTTGATAACATTTAAGGTGGATCAACCCTGTAGTAGTCGGTATGTTGTTATGGCTGTGGCTTTTTTCTTTCCCAATTTTTGGATGGTGAATTATTATTCAAATAAAACCATATCAACCTGGGGCGCCTGGGTGGCTCAGTCAGTTGTGTGTCTGCCTTTGGCTCGGGTCATGATCCCAGGGTCCTAGGATGGCACCCCTCGTTGGGCCTCCTGCTTCTCCCTCTTCCTCTGGCCCCCACTTGTGCTTGCTCTCTCTCTCTAGTGCTCTCTTTCTCTCTCTCAAAAAAAAAAAAAAAAAAAAACCCACATCA
Organism: Ursus maritimus; assembly: GCF_017311325.1. Classification (NCBI taxonomy): domain Eukaryota; kingdom Metazoa; phylum Chordata; class Mammalia; order Carnivora; family Ursidae; genus Ursus; species Ursus maritimus. The sequence goes on from NW_024423675.1 coordinate 70,463,090, forward strand.
ACCCATGTGGTTGTTGCATTCAAAGAATTTCAGTTCAGCATTCAGATAAAATTAAAGCTAACTCCAAATAAGTGTTGAAGGCTATTTGTTACCAACAGAAACCCGTCCTAATCCTGTCCTTCCCAAATTCATTTCACGCTCCATGTTTCTTCTCTTTCTCACAGTTGATGTGAAGTCTTTCTCTTCAACATTTTACTCTCCCTTAATTCCCTTCTCCCTACTTTCAACCTAGTTTCTTTTTTCTTCTTCCCTTTCCTATTTTTCTCTTTTACATAAATCTGCCATCCCAAGTTTAAATTCTCCCCCAAACTGATGTCTGTTCATTCTTTCCTTTTCTTTCTTTCTTTCTTTCTTTCTTTCTTCCTTCCTTCCTTCCTTCCTTCCTTCCTTCCTTCCTTCCTTCCTTCTTTGAGAAAGGGGAGGAGGGGCAGAGGGAGGGAGAGAATCCCCAGCAGACTCCACACTTAGTGCGGAGCCTGACCCAGGGTTCCATCTCACGTGACCCTGAGATCATGACCTGAGCCAAAAACAAAAGTTGGACGCATGACTGACTGAGCCACATAGGACCCCCTCAAGCGGATGTCTGATGTGCACAACAGGGCAAGGGAAGCATTTACGTGTGGTGTCAAGCAGGAGGTAGGGAAAGGATGTGAATAATCACATGTAACTTTTTTGCTTTTGTTACACTGATACCCATGGTCAACTTTTCTACTGTCCTGGGAAAGGAGCCTGCAAAAGAATCTTTGGCTTATCCTTTCCTTCACTGTCATGCACTGTGGTTCTAAAAAAGTTTTAAAAGCCTATAGAATTTAGACATATTTGAGTTTGAGTAATAATTGTGCCACTTACTACCACTTGTAGAAGTTACTTAACTTTTTTTTTTTTTAAAGATTTTATTTATTTATTCGACAGAGATAGAGACAGCCAGCGAGAGAGGGAACACAAGCAGGGAGAGTGGGAGAGGAAGAAGCAGGCTCATAGCGGAGGAGCCTGATGTGGGGCTCGATCCCATGACGTCGGGATCACGCCCTGAGCCTAAGGCAGACGCTCAACCGCTGTGCCACCCAGGCGCCCCACTTAACTTTTTAAAACTTGAAGTTAAATTTTTTCCTTTTATCGTATTAATACAGATTTTTAAAAGTCAAATGGTATTTCTAGATTTATTTAAAAAAAAATAGCAATTGCCCACACTAAGCATTCTCACTTTCAATTCCTTCCTCTAATTTAACTCTTAGCTATTTTTAAAATTTACTCTCATATTTCTTTTTTTAAAAGATTTTATTTATGTATTTGACAGAGAAAGAGGTAGCAGGAGAGAGCACCAGCAGGGGTGGGGCAGGGGTGGGGGGAGAGGGAGAAGCAGGCTCCCCACTGAGCAGGGAGCCTGTGGGGCTGGATCCCAGGCCCCCAGATCATGACCTGAGCCAAAGGTGGATGCTAGCCGACTGAGCCAGCCAGGCACCTCTACTCTTACATTTCTTTATAAAGGGTCTCTAATGCTATGTCTGTCTGTTTCACTTGCATATGTTGTCTGTGGGCTTCCCAGCTCTAGCAGACAGGGATTTAGCTCTTCCACTGGATTTCCAACACACACACTTTTATGAACACATAGAAGTTCACCTCCCATTTGTTCAAAAAGTAATTATAACATCCATTTATATAAATTACCATTCTGTATTTACCTCATTAAAACTATGTAATTATTCATAGCTGAAGAATGTTCTGTGATTACATTTTCTTTTTTGTACAGTTTTTTGTCTTTACTGGACTCGACAATTGCCTAATTTATTTGCTTGTTGACTTTTCTATGTACCTATTCCTTACCATCACCAAACTCCAAAGATCTTCTTTTAAAATATTCAGACGCATCAGGTACTCCACGGGGCTCAGCTTCCTGGAACTACGTCCCCGGGAGACCTCCTGCTCCAATTTAAAGGGTCTCTAGCTAGGACTCCCCTCCTCTCTCCTCACTTGGATTCCCTGCTACCCAAGTCCTAAACATTCCTCTTTCTTGACTTCTTAATTTTGGAGAGTATCCTTTAGCAGGTTTCTGAATAAAGTATTTGGTAGATAATATTTTTGAGCTGCATACCTCAATATAGCTTTATTCTACCCTCACACTTAACTAATAGTTTGATTGTGAGTAGAATTCCATGTTAAAATTATTTTCTTCAGAATTTTGAAGTTAACTCTCCATTGAATTTCAGCTTCTTGTGATTCTGTTGAGAATTCCCATCCCCTTCTGATTTCCAAAACTTAACATGTGACCTTTTTATTTTTCCCTATGGAAATGTTTAAAGATCTTTTCTTTATCCCTGCTGTCCTGATATTTTGTGATGTGCCTTAGTGTGGATCATTTTAGGTTTGTTGTGCTGGGCATTTGGCAATACCTTTCGCTTTTTTCTTTTTTCTATGTATGTATGTATGTATGTATTATGTTCAATTAGCCAGCATATAGTACATCATTAGTTTTTGATGTAGTGTTCAACGATTCATTAGGTATATATTACCCCAACCCCCCAACCCCCTCCCTTCTGTAACCCTTAGTTTGGTTCCCAGAGTCCACTGGCAACACTTTTCAATCTGAGCATATGTCTCTTAGGTCTGGTAAGTTTTCTTGAATTACTTCTTGAGTAATTTCCTCTTCATTTTCTGTTCTCTTTCTTGTAATTCCTATTTTTCACATGTCAAACTTTACTCTTCTAATTTTATGTTTTATCTTCTCCATCTCTTATTCTTTTTGTTCTAATATCTGAGAGATATCATCAGATTTATATTCTAACTTTAAACACTTTTTAAATTTATCATTTCTTGTATAATTTTCAAGAGATCTCATTTTTGGAATGTTCTTTTATATACTCCTCTCTGTTTCTCTCATGGATATATTATCTTCAGAGACTGCAGATAATAATGTTTTTAAAATTTTTCTTTTTCCTAGTTCGTTTTCTGCTTTTTTACTGTTTGTCTTCCTCAAATGTCTGTTGATCCTTGGTCATGTGTGTATATGTAGGAGGGAGGCAGAGATGCTTATCAGAAGCTCTGAGGTAGATAAGACTGCCAAGTGGTGGGACTCTCCCAAGCAGTCAGAGAGGGCTTTTTTTGGCCTGTTGCCCTCTGCCTCCTCAGCCTGGCTCTGCACAGACTGTGAGTGGTTTTCCTGCCGACCTCCATTTGTTTCCTAGGTGCTCCTTCTGCCTGCCAGACCTTCCTCTTCTAACTCTGAGATCCCGCTTCCTTCCAGGCTCAGTTCACAAGTTAGCTCCTTTCTGCCTCCTTCATCCAATGTTATAGACTTTCCACGATGTTTTACTTGTTTCCTAATATTTAATGTATGTTAATCTTTCTTCCCTACCACAATGCGTGCTCCTTAAGATTAGAGGCCACTTCACATCCTTCTTGATGTGTTACCCAACCAGTAGCAGGTGCTGAGCACTGTTGATTTTACTTAAAAAAAAAAAAAAAAAATCAACAGGAAAGGAGAGCCTTGTATGCTGAGTGGAGAGATTACTTCCCAAAACTTTTAATACATATATGTGCTGTCACTTCAACTTGGTAATGCTTTTTGAGCACTTGCTCTGTCAAGTGCTTTGTAAGAGACTCCGAAGAGAACAATATCTGGTCATTTTACTTCAACTGAAGCCTCTCGATCCCTAGGGCTTGCAGCAACCCAACTATGTCGTGTGTACAGACAGGTTTTGAGATGTAGCTTAAATAAATTGTTATTAATAATTTTACTTTGTCAGTAACTTACTTCAAAATAAATTAGATTGGTTAAAAAGCTATTCTTCTGCCATCACACTTGGCTACCAGGGGTCATGGCAGCTGGAGGAATGGGCAGTGGGTGTCATCTGGTATCTGAGCCTGAGGGAGCATGTCCTGAACGTGAACTTTACTGATCTTAAAGCGGTTTCAGAAATAGTGGATATGGTGCTTACACGCAGAGTCCGAGCGTGTTAACCTGAGATGAGACATTGCACGACCAGGTGATGTTATTCACCATGCAGTTTTATCTGCCACCACTCCCTCATGACCACATTACATTCACCCAAATTTCTCCAAAGCGTCATGCTTCCGCACCTGTCCCTGTCCTCCCCACAACTCTCGCACACTCCATTCAGACTGGAAAAGCTGCCCAGTAAAATAATGTGGACTCGAGGGTAATTATAATCATCGTCCTCTTCACGGCAATACCAACAAATGGCTCAAATGCACGAAGCGCTTACCATGGGCCAAGCGCTCTGCCCTATTCTTCGTAAGCACTGCCTGGGAAGCCCCATTATTCCCAACTTCACAGTTGAGGAAGCGGAGGGTACAGAGGTTAAGCAACTTGCCCAGGGTCACACACCCCATTCCGTACTCCCAGCGCCTCTCCCCATGCTTCACATGGAAATGGGCAAGTTCAGAGATGGTAACGTTTGCTACCCCACTTCCATTTTAGGAAGCTAACCCCAAGAAATCCGGAGAGGGTTTTCATTTGCATGAAAAAAGCCATGACTGCACGAGGGCAGGTTTTCGCTTTGCACTGTCCGGACTTCGGGAAGCTTCCGCAGAGCGCTCTGCTTTCGGACAGCGTGGGAACCGCCCACAGCCTTCCTGGACGGCAGCGCTCCAGGCGAGCCTGACCCTCTCCGGAGCCGGCTGCTGCGGTCCCCTGGGCCTTCGAAAACCGGGCTCCAGGGGCTCCGGTCACCGTCAGTCCCCACACGCCCGCAGGCGAACAAGCCCGAACAAGCCCGAGCAAGCCGGCCTCAAGCCACCCTCCAGACGCTAGCGCAGCACCACCGGGAAGGAGGGGAAAGAGGCTACGTCCTGCCGACGCCCACGCGAGGCCTGGGACCGCGCTACCCCGACCTCTGAAGCACCGCGCTGTTTCCGAGGCAACAGGCATGGCGCCTGCGCAGCTCGCGTCCCCCGCGCCTCGGGGCCAGACCGCGCAGGCCCCGCCCCCGGGACGGGGCGGTTCCGCGAGCGGAAGCGCTCGGAACGGAAGCGGAAGTGCGCAGGCGGCTGCTGTTCGGCTGAGGGCGGTGCGGGCGAGTCTCTGGCTGTGCTGGCGCATCTCTAGGTAGGGCCGGGCCTGCTGGGTCAGCGCCGTCTGGGGCCGTTCTCGGCCTGCCGGGCTGCGCTCGCGTTCTGCGCCGTCGCGGCAGCCCCGGCCGTGAGCCCCGTCGCGGGTCCTTGGGCCCCGGTCCGAGCCCTTCGTCCCCTCCGGGTACCTGGGACACTGGCCGCCCACCGCCTTTCCCCTCCTGGCCCTCTCCGTCCCTGTCACCTCACTCCCTGGCCGCCCGACCCCACAGTTGTGCCCCTTGCTTTCTCCTCTTTGGCGTCGTCCTGACCTTCCCCGCCGGAGATGTGTGCCAGTTCCGGGGCCACTCTTCTCATCTGTCCGGCCACTCAGCTGGTGTGATCGTCCCCAAAGAGGCGTCCTCTGACCTCTGCACTCGCGTCTCAAAACTTGGGTGCTTTTCCGCCCAGCCATCTCTGGGCTGTCCTGAACTGAGGCTCCAGGGCCCTTGCAGAAAGAAAGGAAAAGACGGGGTTCGCTGGCGACAAGGAACTTAGACTAGGGCAGGGGGGACGGAGAGGCCAGGGAGGGGCCGGGAAGCTTCTGCGCAGGACGGGGCAATTGAGCAGAATTTTAGAGAAGTAGGAGTTGGGAGGTGAAAGAAGGGCAAGAGGCCATTCATTCCTGCAGAGGAAACAATGTTTGAGGCCGTCTGAGGAAGTGGAGAAAAGACACATTGCTTAGAGATGGGAAATGGCAGGAAGCTATAGAGAATTTGGGGCAAGGAAGAGATGTGATCGGATCTTACCGTGGAGAGTCGGTCTGGCAGGTGTAGGATGATGGTGTGCGGTGAGTCAGTCTGTATCTCATGAGAAGAGGGCTTTTGCAGTAGTGCAGGAAAGAAGTTTTAGAAGTGAAAACCTGAATATGGTAGTGGAGAGAACTTGGAGGGGAGTTTGATACGAAAGACAGGAGGTGTTGGCATATCTAATGACTTCCAGATTTTTGGCTTGAGCATTTGAGAAGATGATTCAGAGAGTGAGAAAAGCTTGGGGAGCAAGTCTGCAGTATCAGGTTTCTGACCGTTCACATCCCAAGTATGTTGTTTGGTCTGCAGCAGTATTCCACAGTTTTCTGTAGTGTCATCCTTTTGTTTTCTCATGGCCTCACGTCTCCGTCTGCTCTTTGACCTGTCCGTGTGTGGACCTGGCTGTTATGGGCTACCCTCTCTGCCAGGGCACAGCCTTCACCCATTCTTGGTGTTCTGATTTTCTCACCACCCCATCTCTTGGTATCCCTAAGCTCTGCCATAGTGATTTTCCCCTGACCTTGTCATTCCTGTCGTCTCAGAATGCCACTTGTGCTCCCCTTACTAGTTGTGTTTGTGAAAACCAATAAGAAGACTTTAGCTGTGCCAAGCCCTACTGCTCACCTTTCCATACATACTATTTCTTGACCACCTTACCTCTCACTTCCTTTGTGTCATTTCCAGCGACCTAATCTTCTAGACATATGGAGATCTCTAATCCCTTCTGGGCTGCTGTTTTCGTAATCTGAGGTTCTGCCCCATTTCTGAACCTTAATCTGGGTGTCATTTATGGGGTAGATTTACTGTAAAGCTAATGAAGATCAGGCATCAGGGTTTCTCCCTCTCACGAGCCCCTTCCAAGGCACTGGGAAAGACCTCAGAGGTCTTGTGTTTATAATTTTGTGGTTTTTTTTTTTTAAAGATTTTATTTATTTATTTGACAGAGATAGCCAGTGAGAGAGGGAACACAAGCAGGGGGAGTGGGAGAGGAAGAAGCAGGCTCATAGCGGAGGAGCCTGATGTGGGGCTCGATCCTATAACGCCAGGATCACGCCCTGAGCCGAAGGCAGACGCTTAACCGCTGAGCCACCCAGGCGCCCCTCCGTTTTTTTTTTTTTAAAGAAAGATCCCAAATGTGTAGATTTCAGGCCCTACACAACTTGGATCCCTATGAAACTGGCCATTTATCTCATCCTGCTGTCTTGGTATTTGCACTCTTGTCCTTCAGACCTCCCCCTTCATGTGTGTGCTCATTATTGAGGCTTGGAGGGGAAATAGGAACCAGGGGAGCTGACCAAATTCCTGCTGTAACCTGACTTCAGTTTGTTCTTGGGGAGGGAGAAGCCAGAGATTGGCATCTCAGTGTATTTGGCAGAACCTTTGCAACAACGTATGTGTAGATTTATTTCCTTGCTGGATTCCCACCTCTTTCAATAAAAGGTTAATGGTAAGAGGGAAAGTCCACGTAATTGAGGTCATTAAAACAGATCTTATCTCCACAGAAGCTAGAGCTGTACACTGGTAAAGCAGAGAAATTCATTGCATGCTTTCTTTTATTAGTTTGAAAATAAGGCAACCCTAATGCTGTCAGTTATTTTTATAAAGCTTTATAACAGGCATAAATAACTTTTTATTTTTTATTCTATTTTATTTTTTTAAAGATTTTATCTATTTATTTGACAGTGAGAGACAGCAAGAGAGGGAACACAAGCAGGGGCAGCAGGAGAGGGAGAAGCAGGGGCAGCAGGAGAGGGAGAAGCAGGCTCCCTGCTGAGCAGAGAGTCCAATGTGGGTCTCGATCCCAGGACCCTGGGATCATGACCTGAGCCGAAGGCGAATGCTTAACCGACTGAGCCACCCAGGCGCCCCAATAACTTTTTATTTTAATTTGCTTTTAGATGTCTGTTTCTTTGTAAGGTGTTCTTTTGGAAAAATATTCATAGACTAAAAATATGTTATTTAAGGTTTAAGTTACTTATATAAAATAAGATATTTTTAAAGAATTTTGTAGTAGTAGTTTAAAATCTATCAAACTGAGAGGTAAATCATTATTTAAATTTTACTAAAAAGGAAATCAGTGATCTACAAAGAGATTAAATGATTTGTCTTCAGTCAGACAGTAAATCAGAGCCTTTGCCAACCAAGAAAAACCAGCTCCTGAGCGTCCTTTTCCATATAAACAAGTACTACTCAGTAAGTGGGAATCCACTGCTTTTATTATAGAACGTTTACTGTAGTGTGGACTAAATTGTCACGCCCCTCAGCATGCCTGTCTAGCTGCAGAGCCCACAGGTGCGTGCGAAGTGCCTTGAGGGCGTGCAACAGTGTACTGTTCCTGTTAGTGCTTTAGCCCGGACGGTGGTAAGTAACTGTGAAGTCACTTATAATGAGACCACTGCCAACCAGGATGAGAGAAAAGTAAGTCTTTTTGAAACAGCGGAGTTTTCTGGATAGTTCAGTTTTGGGTTTTTGCTCATTAAGCACCAAAATCTCCCATCTAGGATGGCAGTCTTTCTAAAATATGTTATTTCCCTGCTTTCTTAATAGAATGTGCAGGATGTGGTATAAACTTCTTTAACGATCTCAAGTAAACATTTTAAACATAATTTGTTATGTTGTGATGTAAATAGTATAGGACTGCTGAGCCATGGACAGCTGTTGCCGTTATTTGTTTGGAGTTTTTGTGCCTTTCAGATTTTAGTTTTCCTGTTCTTTTGCTTTCTCCTGGTCAGCTCTCAGCAGTTCCTACTGCTCTTGGTATCCATGTGCCTGCCTCAGAGGCCCTTTCCATATTTCTCTCTACTGTGGACTTAGGAGCTTACTGTTAGAACTGAACAGAAAAGAGTCCATAGATGATGAATAAGAGCCTGAAGAAGTCTCTTATGAATAAATTGTTTTAGCTTTAACTCATGAATTTACACTGGATTCTTATCCTGAATTCTGGATAAACAAAGCATAAATTTTTACAGGCATACATGCATCTTTATCTATGTTCACTGAGTGACACTGGTTTTCATATTATGTGTCATTGTCCTTTAAGGGGTTTTGTAGAGCTTCAGAATTAGGGAAAGGCCCAGTGTTCTGGGTTTCCCCTTCAATCCTGATGATTCGGGGAGAACCTTCAGGAAAGAGAGCTCTCCGGACTAAGGACATCCACGGGACAATTCTACAGTGAGTGGTTTGGCCTTTCCAGTGCTGGAGCCTGCAGCAACCAGATTACTCAGATGGGGCAGTTAGGTGGGGGTGTGGCCTAGTGAAAGATACACAGGCTTTGGAGGCCGGTGGGCTCAAATCTGGGCTTTACTGTTCCTGTGTGTAAGAACTCAGGCAGGTGCCCGAACATAGCACACACTGCTGGCTGCTGCCCGTCACCAGCTCTCTGTCCTTCTCTGCTGGTACAGCATGGCATGCCTTTCATGAGTCTGAACAAACTGATCATGGCCCGGTGGACTGCAGATGACTGCGGTGGGGCTTATAGATTAAGTGTACAACATGGTGCAGTTTGACATGTGTGCACACTGCCAGACTCTCTTTTCTGACGGACCCTGTGCCTTTCACTTCCACTCTCAGGGCCCATTTCTTCGTCAGGGACTTTGTCTGGTTCATTGGTGTGTCCATAGCTGCTAGCACAGGGCCTGGAGCAATTTACTGAGCAAATATGGGAATTTAGAATTCTTGTCGTTGGTAGGTGTGTGGGGGCCAGAAGAGGGTCTCTACCTCCTTCATCTTTGCAATAGGGATTAGGATTCTGCATCCCTTAGGGTTCTTTCAAAATAGGTGTTTGGGTATTGGGCAACCAGGACAAGAAGTATCTACCAGACCCCCTCATTTATCTCCAGTCTTGCCTCTATCCTTCCTCCACAGTCAGGGCAGTGTTTCAAAGATGTATTTGCTTTAGAGCCTTGACCAATATCTCATTTCTTTTGGGGTGAAGTCCAGATACAGGTGCGTGGCAGACCCCTTTGCTGTCTGGCCCTGTCTGCAGCCTCATCTCCTCACTCTTCTTCCCTTAAATGAGAATTCTAGCCATACTGAGAATTGGTATTTTGTTTTGTTTTGTTTGCTTTTCTTTGTTTGAGGAACACATAATATAAATAAAGTTGGAGGTTAAACTACTTAGTAGAACAGGTATTTTAAGCACCATAGAAACATCCATTTACTGATAAAAAAGATATCTTACAGACTTTAAAAAAATCCTCATTCCTTGTGACTCTTGTGCCTCCCATCTGCTTGCCAACTCATCATCTCGCTCTGGCCGCACCTGTCCTTCCTGCCTTTTGTCAGGCTCACTTCCAGTGCCCTTGCTCAGGACAGCCATTGTGGATCCTGGATCTGGGTTGGGTCTCCCTGCTGAACATCCATCCCCCCCACCCTACCCCCAGCTACAGCTCTGCCCTAATGGTTGGTGTGGGTTGAATGTTTTCCTGCGGGAGTGTGAGTTGCTAGAGGGCAGGGCCCCCATGTTTTGTTCATAGCTAGTGTCTGCTCTAGTGAATGACCTAAAGGTACTTGCTAAAGGAGTAAACCAGATTCATGTTCAAACAGGATCACCTGGTACTGTTGAGGAGAACTGAGTATTAATGAGTGGCAGCTACAAATGACATGCTGTTGAAGAAAAATGACCACCATGTGCTCTTACTTGGACTCAGCAGTTTCATATCTAAGCTTTGTCCCAAGGAAATGCTCAGCATGTACTCAAAGACTTACGTACACAGATGTGAGACACACTTCCGGCAGTGCGCATCCATTAAAAATCCCACTGCAAGAGAAGGTTAACACAGTGATTTGGGAAGATATTCATGATAAATTAAGACACAAAAGTAGATTACAGAAGAGTACCCAATTTTTATAAAACAATGAATAATAATAAAGACTAGAAATATGTACTCTAAAATTGTTGTAGTCATGATCTTTGGAAGATGAGATTATGAGTAGCTTTTTTTTTCCCTTTGTGCTGTCTCTGAATTTTCTGCAAAAAGCATGGCTACTTTTAAAATCAGAAACAAATTTTTACAAATAAATGCATTCCTGATACTAAAGTAAACTAGCTTAAAAAATCATAAATACAGTAAAACCTCATTAAAACGTACATGGCTTTGTTTTAAATTTTGAGATAATTTAAGAATTTTGACTGATGCTGGGCTGATTTTACTAAACTTTAGGCAACTGATAGTGTGTTTTATGAATAAATTTGTAGTATAAATGAAATTGCATCACAGTTTATGAAGTAGGTCTTATAAACCTCTTTTTAGATATGAAAAATGAAGCTTATAGAATAAAGTAACTTGCTCAACATTTTACCACTATTAAGTAGAGGTTAGAATTTGAACTCACTAGAGCCTTTCCTTTTATCGACTGTACTGCCTAGTTTCTGTCACTTCTCCCTAGGACACAGCTAAGAGGAGTCATCCTACCGAGTACTGAGTGTCTACATTAGCCATGCACCAGTGACCATGGCCTGTGTTCTGGAGGGTCCTCCAGGACACCCCGAGACTGGGCATCTATACCTGGACACCCAGCGTACATCATAGTAACTCTAGGCTTTCCATTTCTCTTTTGAATAAGCTTCTTAGAGATGCAGTGTTGAGGAAGAATATTCTGACACTTGCTAAAACAGTAAGGAAGACTTAAGACTGTTGCACGAGGGGAGAAAACTAGGGCTCAGCTTTGAACACAGCAGACACCTGGGGATTTGTAGCCTGCCAGCAGAGGGAGGGGGTCCATGAGAACCAAGGGCATGCAGCCTTTGATCAGATCTTGACCGTCTATCAAGGGTAGGAATTTTCTCCAGACAGACTCAGCAGGACTCTTGCTGAAACTGGACTCAGCCAGGAAGCCCAAGGTTGAGGCCTAGTTGAAAGGAGGGCCCAGAGGAGCCTGATTGATATCTGGTTCAGGAGAGTGTCTTGTCAGTAGTTTAATGAGCCCTGGGTGGTGGTCCTCTGAAGCTTGGAGACCAACCCAGGTGGCAGCCACTCTTAGCTTACTCATTCATCTGGTTTGTGCATTCATAAATACTCAGTAAACCCTGAGCTAACATGGCCCCGTATGCTGGTGTGGAGTAAGCATTCATTTCTTGGGAGTTTTTAGTCCCTGGTCTTCCCTTACTGTCTTAAAGGGGTCCCATACACTTCTGTTTGTAGGGGAGGTTAGTGGGGAGGCAGGGGAAGAAGAACAGACCTCAGATGCTCCACGTCAAGCCACAGGAGGCCCTCCCTGAGGGCGTAGGCCCAGCCGGCGTGTTACCAGGGGAGGAAATATTACCTAACACTTGGAAGTGAAGCCAGGGAAAAGGACTGCATGTTTTTATGTTGTCACTGTCACATGGGCCATTGTTCAACAGAGTCACCCAAGGCTGTTCAGTCTTCCGACCAAATGTAGCTCTCTGACTTTGCTGGTCACTCTTGATTAGAGCCCAGACACTGATGTTACATGTTAATTTGTTGATTTTTACTTTATTTATTTTATTTTATTTTTGTCTGATAAAAATAAACCCAAAGGTTTTGATTTCGTTGCTCTGTAGGACTTCAACCTGATTTGTCTCCAACCGAAAATACTTATTTCAGTCAATTACAGCTCTTTAGCGCCCTCTGAACAAGTTTCCCATCTTGGGGCCTCCCTCATTAATTTATGTGTGCATGGGTTGTCTTTTAGCTTTTGGAAATTATGCTTTGACACTGTTGGATGCTGGGTGTGCTTTCAGGTGGTCACTGCCGTTGCTACTGATTGTCCTGCAAACACTGCTCTCTGCATGGGAAGTATGTATGTGGTCCGTCACCCCCCCCCCAATCTGTGGGCTGCCATGAGTCCATTTGTCGCTGTGTCCAGAGGGACTCTGTCCCCTTCCATCCGTGGCAGACAGGTTGCTATGTCTGTGCTGAGGCATGGCACTCTTCAGCGTTCTGTCAGGTGAAAGATTGTGAATAAAGGAGCTTCCGGACTTCTCTTTCCTCATTTTATGGTAACCCAGGATGTTGGGATTGGTCCAGCTGTACAGAAGGAATGGTGTCTAGGAGTGAGGCCCCTTCCAGTGTGACTCACTCCAGCTCTACTCCTATGCCTGCTGGCCCCTCCTTCATAAGCTTTCCTGCATTGATGCTTTGTTTCCCAAACCAGTTGTCAACTACTGGAGGGCAGTGACTGCTTCCTACTCTTTCTTTGCCTGCAGTCTGTAAACTTATTGATTCCTGATTTCTCTTTATACACCTGCCCTTCAGTGCCTTCATTTAGTCATTCATTCACAAGTACTTACGGGGCCCCGGCCATGCTGGAGACAGTGCTGGGTATTGGAGATATGACAGAGTGATGTCATTTGCCCTGAGAAGGCCCAAATTAATGGAAGTGATTCCCAGATTCCATTTTGGGCAGTAAGACTCCTCCCTAATGAGACATCTGGTTTTTTCCTACACAACAATTATCTAAATAATGAAAATTGTATATATGTGTACATTTGCAATATATTTGCAATGATCTTTTAAAACTACCTTTAAAGAATAAAAAACTTCAGTGGGGTTGACTGTTCAGCAACGCAGAAGTTAGGGGCATTGGCCCCTTCGCACAGCCAAAAATCCACAGATAACTTCTGACCCCTCAAGAACTTAACTACTAACAGCCTACTGTTGATGGGAAGCCGTGTTGATAACGTCGATTCACACATTTTATGTGTTACATGTATTACATACTGTATTCTTACAACAAAGTCAGCAGGAAAAAAGAAAACGTTATCAAAATCATAAGGAACTTATTTTTTTAGGCATTTCATTTCACACCACACTAAGTGCATTGAGGGGTGGGTGGCGTGAGCACTGGAAGCTTTGAAGAGCTGCAGTACCGGAAGGCATCATCCAGTGTCACAAGTTCCCAGGTCTTTGCTCATCCAAAATTTTTTTTGTAAATGCCATAGAAGAGCACATTGTAACGTAACATTCCTGAGGTAATTTGTGATTCAAAATGTGAGAAATTGGCAGTGTGAAAGAGGAAAAACCAGTACATGTTTCATTATAATAGTGAGCTTTTCACTGCTGGGTGGGAAAGGAGGAAAACATTTGAATAAAATCAAAGCAGAGGCTGAGCCTGACTTCTCCCAAAATAAAGAGGAGAGTGTTTTGAGCAACTCAATGTTGTCACTTGCAGTTTTAGTAGAAAAATGCTTGAAACAAAAATCCCTTTTTATCGGTAAGGGAAGGCAGCCAACCCAAATGTGGCAGAGCTGCTGCCCAATGGGAACCCACGTCTGTGTGGGAGCTGGGACTGAAGGCAGGTTCTATTTTGCTTCAGCTTTATCTTCATGTGTGTCTAGAGCAAGCCAGTGACTAACAAGGAGGGCCCACTGGCCACTGGTGGGCTTGGTGGGCGGATATCCCCAGGTGCTGGCAGTGGGCTCTGTCAGATGCTTAGCACTCACTATGGAACCTGTGGAGTCTCATCTCACCATAGAGAAAGAGTCCAAATCTGTAAGATTTGCCTTTGGTCCGTTCATCATCAGTACACCGTGCAAGCCTGCTTTTTTCAAAGCTAGGCATAGAATAATGGCCTAGAGTTTGTGCAGTCTAAGCATTGTTTTTTTTATCCACTCTGACTCACCCTTCTTTGTGCTCTTCCATTCTCTTTCCAAACCTGTGCCAAACTACTGTGTTGGAATATCGTGAGAAAAACTACCTGTCTTCAGGAATACAGTGTCACCTTAGTAAACATAGGATCCATACCCAGAGGCCCAAACTGTAGAACTACCTTATAGTTGAACCAATCATGTTATGAAGTCCAGTTTCTGCTTCAAAAAACTCACCTTGGTAATGTTCCCAAGGTAAATGCTTTGCTGGTGATAGCTCTCCAGTGGTTTGGGGTCTATAGATTGTGTCTTTCATTGTATTTAATAACTTAACGAGCAAGATTTCTCTAAAGTTCAACTAAAGTGTGTGAAATTTATGTCCACTCCATGTTTATATATTTTCAGTATTAGTGGCTATTAAACAGATAACTTCAAATTTTTTTTAGGGGCCAGTGTCCATTAACAGACAGTAAGTTCTTAAAAGATAGTCCTGTGTAAGTGTACCTTTTCTCAGCATAGTAAATTTTTGCGGTTTCTTTGTGAAATGGAGCTTATAGTTTTTTGCCTGTCTGAGTTGTTTTAAAGCCTGGAGATGTTGTGTCTTGAGTGCCCGGTGCTGTCTGGTAGGAAGTGTGTGCACCATGAGGCCAGAATCATCATTCGCGGATGTGTGTCAGCAGCTGATGGCTGCTGCCCTCAGTCCCAAGCCTGGACAGGCTTCGTTGGTTCTGGAGCTGTGTAGTATGGACTTTTGTTTGTTTTATCAATGGATGTGAAGCCCTGATGAGCCTTAAAGAAAACCAAAGTGAAAATCATAGGCTGTTAGAGATGTCATCATGGAATTTTTTCTGACCAATGACATTTAAAGTACCCTGCTTAGTTTTTTTCCAGATTTTGAGTTCTGACTCTTTGAACTACCATGTTTCTGTGTTTCAGAGTGGGCAGTTTTCCATTCAGACTCAGTCAGTCACCAATTCGAATGTTACAGAAATTTGGCCTCGTGAATTTTTATGTATTTTTCTTTTTGATACCTTTATTCAGGTATACTTGATAGACAGTAAACTGCACTTTTTTACGGTGTACAGTTTGACAAGGGTTAGCATGTGTTTGCCTGTCAGCCCATGACCACAATTGAAGTAGTGAACATATCCATCATCCCAAAAGTTTCCATTGCGTAAGCCCCTCCCTCCCGCCTGCCCCAAGCCAGACCACTGCTGCCTGCTCTGTGGTGCTTCCCATCAGCCCCACTCAGTGAACTAGAACTGCATACAAATGGGTCCTGTGGTGTGTACACCTGCTTGGTCTTTTTTCATTCAGCAAAATTATTCTGAGAAACATGGATATTGAATGTATTTATATATGTTTTAGGTTTTCAAAATTAACTCCTTTCTGAGTTCCTAGATGGAAAATATTACTTCTTTGAAAACTGTTGCCCTGTTTTTAATTTGGTTGAGAAATCCCTTGAATAATAGTCTTCGTACAAATTTTAGCAGGTTGCAACGCTGTCACGCTCGCGAAGGTGGGCTGCGGTGACTCGCGCTTGGGTAAAGTGCCTCTTCGTCTTCAGTGAAAGCTCTTTAGGCTCCTAACCTGTATGTCATGTTCCATATCTTGTTAGTGACTAGAGTGTTTTGCAACTAGAGAGTGAATATTAAATACTGTCTTGTGTTTGCTTTAAAAGGTATTGTATGTCGAGTAGTAATGCCATAATTACTAATTTATTTTCCTTTCCAGATCCTTTCCAGGAGTTGCTATGGGTGTGAGAGGTTTGCAGGGATTTGTGGGCAGTACCTGCCCACATATATGTACAGTAGTGAATTTCAAAGAACTGGCCGAACACCACCGAAACAAGCATCCTGGATGTACTCCTACCATTGTGGTTGATGCCATGTGTTGTCTCAGATACTGGTATACTCCTGAATCTTGGATCTGCGGTGGCCAGTGGCGGGAATACTTTTCTGCTTTGCGGGATTTTGTTAAGACTTTTACAGCTGTTGGCATCAAGTTGATATTCTTCTTTGACGGCATGGTGGAGCAGGATAAAAGAGATGAATGGGTGAAACGAAGACTCAAGAACAATAGGGAGATCTCCAGGATTTTCCATTATATCAAGTCCCACAAGGAGCAGCCAGGCAGGAACATGTTCTTCATCCCATCGGGGCTGGCCATCTTTACACGATTTGCTTTGAAGACCCTGGGTCAGGAAACCCTGTGTTCCTTACAGGAGGCTGACTATGAGGTGGCATCTTACGGCCTCCAGCATAACTGTCTTGGGATTCTTGGAGAAGACACTGACTACTTAATTTATGATACTTGTCCTTACTTTTCAATTAGTGATCTCTGCCTGGAGAGTCTCAGTACTGTCATGCTCTGTAGAGAGAAGCTCTGTGAGAGTCTGGATATCAGCCTGGCAGACCTTCCTCTTCTGGCCTGCCTACTTGGCAATGACATAATCCCAGAGGGCATGTTTGAAAGCTTTCGGTACAAATGCTTGTCTTCCTATACCTCTGTAAAGGAGAACTTTGACAGAAAGGGTAACATAATCTTAGCTGTAGCAGACCATATATCTAAAGTTCTTCACTTGCATCAAGGTGAGAAAAAGCTAGAAGAGATGCTACCTTTGGGACCAAACAAAGCTCTTTTTTATAAGGGCGTGGCATCATATCTTTTGCCAGGACAGAAATCTCCGTGGTTTTTCCAAAAACCCAAGAGTTTAATAACTTTGGACAAGCAGGTGGTATCCATGAGTTCAGACCCTGAATCCAAGCAGGGAGTTCCCATGTGTACAGATCCTGAACTCAAGCAAGGAGTTCCCATGTGTACAGATCCTGAATCCAAGCAAGGAGTTCCCATGTGTACAGATCCTGAATCCAAGCAAGGAGTTCCCATGTGTACAGATCCTGAATCCAAGCAAGGAGTTCCCATGTGTACAGGCCCTGAACCCGAGCAAGGAGTTCCCATGTGTACAGGCCCTGAACCCGAGCAAGGAGTTCCCATGTGTACAGGTCCTGAACCCAAGCAAGGAGTTCCCATGTGTACAGACCCTGAACCCAAGCAAGAAGTTCCCATGTGTACAGGTCCTGAACCCAAGCAAGGAGTTCCCATGTGTGCAGGTCCTGAACCCAAGCAAGGAGTTCCCATGTGTACAGACCCTGAACCCAAGCAAGGAGTTCCCATGTGTACAGACCCTGAACCCAAGCAAGGAGTTCCCATGTGTACAGATCCTGAACCCAAGCAAGGAATTCCCATTTGTATAGATCCTGAATCCAAGCAAGGAGTTCCTATGTGTACAGACCCTGAACCCAAGCAAGGAGTTCCCATGTGTACAGACCCTGAACCCAAGCAAGGAGTTCCTATGTGTACAGACCCTGAACCCAAGCAAGGAGTTCCCATGTGTACAGATCCTGAACCCAAGCAAGGAATTCCCATTTGTATAGATCCTGAATCCAAGCAAGAAGTTCACCTTGAATCCAAGCAAGGCGTTCCCAAATGTACACACACTGAAATCAAGCAAAAGTTACCTGTAGGGGCAGATTCCGAATTTAAGCTAGAAGCACCCATGTGTATAGACCCTGCAATTAAACAACAAGACCTCATGAATATGGAACCTGAAGTCAAACAAGAAACCTTGGTTTCAGACCCTGAAATCTTAAAGGTACGTAGATGTGCCCACCCAAATCTGGGTGTCATGATTGAAAATATATCCACTGGTGGATTTGCCAGTGAATATTGACTACTTGTCATAATTAAGGCACTGTGGGGAGCACAGAACAGGAAGCTAGGAAGTGTAGTTAGGAAGTATGACATATGCATTGGAAGCTCACATTATAAGGTATGTTTGATACTGGTGCATGCCTGTCATAGAAGAGAGCTCTAGGAATTTGAAGGAGAGTGATCACTGTGGGTGAAATACAGAGAGACATTCCTGAAGAACTGGAAGTGGAACCAGACCTTCATGGGAGCTGAAATTATAACAAATAGGCAAATATCTGTTGCTAGGCTGGAGTACGGGGTCTGAGGGGAGATACGGGGAGAGAGGTTGGGAAACGTGGAGTGTAGCCAGATTGTGAAGATTATTATATGCCCCACCAGGAGTTGGCACTTAATTCTGCAAGTGACATAGAGCCCTGAGGGTTTTTATGGAGGGTTGCTATTTATTAGCCACCTATTATGTGTGAGGTTCTGTACTAGGCAGGCTACACGTGTTATCTCTTCCCCACAGCCCTTCTGTTGTTCCTCACAGTGTCCCCATCCTCCATCCAGTTACACAAGTTACAAACCTGGGACTTCTCTCTCCTGTTTTTTATAACTATTCTCTCCCTGTCTTGTTACTGGTACCTATTCAATTAGTCTCACCATCGTAGGTATAAGCTGCCTCTTTTCTGGATTACTCAGAAATCTCTAACAACTTTTCTGTATAGACTTTTGCCCCTTCCAATCCACTTACCGTGCTGCATGCAGAAATAAAGCCCTTTATTTTCGTTCCATAACCCTTCGAAGAGTAGGAACAGTAGCCTTAAGCAGGCAATGGCCTGCCACCACCTCACCACTGCCACCTCCAGCTGGTCAGTCCCTGCTCTAACATGGCCCTACAGGTGCTCTTCTGCCTCCTGGGAACCCCCCTGCCCCTGTGCTGGTCAATGCTTACTAGTCTTTTCTATCACAGTTGGGTGGTCACCCACTCAGAGATGGCCCCTGGCCATCCACCGTGTGGCACCTGCTGTGGCTCACCCCTCACTGGAATTTCATGCTTGTGACAGTGCTGTGAGGACAGTCTTGTTTGTTTTTCTCACTGCTGAGCCCCTTTCGCCTGTCACATTGTCTCAAAGTAGCTGCTCACTAAGTCTTGAAGGCGGTATTCCCTTTCTCTTGTATCCTTAGGGCCTTTCCTTTAGTGACGTCTTCCCTTCTTCTTGTACAACTACGTGGCTTCTCCTGTCTTGAAAAGTCTTTCAGCTCTTTCTCTATTACATACAATGTAGCAGATAAGCTAATTTACTAACATAAAAAATTATAGTAAAAAGTAGGATGTGGGGGCGCCTGGGTGGCACAGCGGTTAAGCGTCTGCCTTCGGCTCAGGGCGTGATCCCGGCATTCTGGGATCGAGCCCCACATCAGGCTCCTCCGCTATGAGCCTGCTTCTTCCTCTCCCACTCCCCCTGCTTGTGTTCCCTCTCTCGCTGGCTGTCTCTATCTCTGTCAAATAAATAAATAATAATAAAAAATCTTAAAAAAAAAAAAAAGTAGGATGTGAACACATGTTAAGAAAGTTACCAGTGAAAAAGTATTAAGGGGTTAAAATTATCCTACCTGGAAGCATCCTTAAGTGCTTTGTAGAAGGAAAAGAATGTGGGTTAGAAGTTGGAGGAAAGGCAGAATCAGAGCTGCAGGTGGAAGTGTGGTGAGACAGTAGGAAAGAGGTGGGGGGTGGGGGGAGGGGAGGCCAGGTCTCAGCAGAGAACTAGAAGTCACCTGAACAGACTTGTTACTCAAAGTCAGAAAGATGAACAGAGAAGAGCTAAGTCTAACTTTGCTTAAACTTATTTGGTTTTATTATGAGGTTGGATGTAAAAATGCTAGTTTAGATGATTCTCCTCTAAGACCAGAGGGTATTCTTCATGTTATTTCCCTTAGTCGTCATATAGCTCTGATTCTAGATGCGCTTGCCTCTGTGACCACATGAGGACACAGGTGTGAAAAGGCTGAATGACACTGTCGGCAACCACACAACTAGTAGTTGGCAGAGCCTGGATTTGAACCCAGGCAACTGCAAAGTTTGACTTTACGAGATGGCACATGGAGGGGTGAGACAGTCATGGTCAGTAGCCTAGAAGCATGGGCATGGAGGAATTTGCCAGGAAGCCACCCTGCTCCTAGACTTACACTTGGCTTCAGAGGTGACACGTGATGTAGGCCTTGGAGCCACTGTAACAGTTTGCCTGAAGGACAGGACATGGAAAGGCACACAAGTGGAGGAACAGCAGAGCAAAAGTAGAGCATGCAGGGTGCCTCTCACTTCCTGGGGGGGGAGGCAGGGTCTGCTTTTCACCTGGCCCAGGACTTCTGTTGAGCACGAGGCAGCATCACCCACCAGCATGCACGAAACTACTCTGGGCCCCTGCTTTTTCTGTTTTGACTTGGCCCTTGCTGGTTCCCAACTCACACTCATTTCCCATTTGTGTATGGCCTTGCACATGCCCTTTCTGGGCTTGGGCTCTTCACAAACCCTGACTTGCATTCACTACACCAACAGGACCCATCCTTGGCCTTTGCTTTTTTACTGGACATGCTGGCCATCTCACCCAGTTTCCTTCAAAGAGAGTTCCTACAGATTGGGTGAGACCACAAAGGGCAGCATGTGGAAGAATTTAAGACTTAGTTTTTATACACATTGAGGAGATATTGGATATCTTTAAGCAGGGATGTCCTGTGATCAGGTATTTGTTTTTTGAAACATTGGTTATACTGCAGAGAATGGACTAATGTGACTGTTGCAGAAACCAAGGTGGAAGACAAAAGAGCTAGAATTGGGACAATGGCAAAGGGGAGGAAGAAACATTAAAACGTTAAGTCTTGCTATGGAGGTAAGGGTCCTCTTGCGCTCTGGGATGGGTGTTGCCATGACTCAAGGAGAGGTGAGGAAGGGTTTGACACAGAGGATAACATTGGAAAACCATCTGATGCTTAGAAAACAGGCCTCAAGTTCCATTACTGGGCGGGAGACAGATATCTGAAAGTCATCCGACTGTACGTGGTAATGGAAACCCTCCAAGGAGAGGACTACGTGTAGGATGGAGCCTTCTGAACACAAGGACTGAGAGAGGTGGTCAGACAGGGAGGGGAATGAGAAGCGGTGACCCCAGCAGAAACCCAAGGAGGTACGTTTCAAGAATGAGAGGAGAAACGGCCAGGAGTGTCAGGCGCTGCAGAGTAAAGTAGAACTGGGGCTAGGTGGCTGTTGGGGTTGGCAGTTGGGAGGGTTTCGTGGCCTGAGAGAGCCACTGTCACACGGGCCTGGTGGAGGTCAGATGGCCAGGGTTTGAGGAGTACCGTGGAGGCAAAGGCCGGAGCTGGGGAGTGCTTGCTCCTTCAGGAAGTTTGGGGTGGGAAGAGCCTTGGATAGGGAACAGGGGAGGAGAGTGGTGGGAGGCCTGCCTGCAGGGGAAGTTGGACCATTGTGGAAGGGCGGATCACTTGTTGTCCACACTACAACTCTCCCATTGATTGACTTCAGGATATCTTTGAAAACAATCGTGCGAAGTTTCTTCAGTTCCCCTTACATTTTTCCTTAAAATTTGTTTGCAGTGGCATCTTCCAGCCCTATCAAATAGGTAACTGCAATTCCACATGTATGTATTTCAACCCCCCAAAGTCCCCGAAAAACCCTTAGGTAGAAGGCTGTAGTGCACAGCAGTTATCCTGGGCACGTATCACAGCCAGATATCTGTGTTTTCTTCATAGCAGAATATTTTGGAAAAATCAGTTAAATTTTAAGAGTAAATTATATGTTTTCCATAATGTTGGATAAACTGACTTATTAAGTTAGAATTTTTAGATTAGGTGGATATGTTAAGGTTTTTCCAAGTGTGGAGTGCTATATAGATCTGTAGTTAAGGGCAGAGGTAAAAGGTACTTATTAGATAATTCTGCTCTAATTAGTGAATTACAATTCTGATTGTAGAGAACGTATCTGAAAAACCCTGTATACACCCAGAAAATACCTCAAATTCTGTACAGTTGCCAAAACTATAGATTTCTTGGTAGGGTGAATATAATTTATTACAACTTTCTAGATAGATTTGTTAAAATACCATCTCTCTTGAAAGTCTCAGAAATGGAAGAGGGAATGGGAAAATAAGTCAGAAGCTATTTTGCCTCAAAAGGATCATAAAAAACATATCTATAGTGTTTCTGATAGATTCAGTATCAAAAGGGCACATATAGAAATAGCTCATTTCCGATGATCTTCCGTTAGAGTTATCAGATAACAATCCTTTAAAAAGTACTTTTTAACCTTACTGACCTTAAAGTTGCTAGCTTGTCTGCCATCCTGATTTCAAGACATTTCAGCAAGGAGATAGACATGTTATAACGTGTGTAGCCTCATGACAGTGGCTGCAGTGGGTCCGTGTGCAGCGTGCGAGCTCTCCTTCACCATTTGTGTTGACCCATTTAATCCTCAGGATAGTTCTGTGAGGTTGGCACTTTCATTAAACCTACTTTATATCTGAAGAAAGGGAGGAATAGGAAGAGACTCAATTCTACAAAAATGAATCAAAATAACTAGAACTACTTAAAAGTATGTATAAATAGAACACTGATTCACAGAGTTTTCGACATTCCAAATTGTCCTAACACCACATTTTAAATGCCTTTTGTGGCAGACTGTTTGGATTTGAATTTTGAGTAGTTGTCTCGGTAAATCACTTCCTACACTAATAAGAATGTTCTTCACAGAAAAAATAAAACCTGTATGTAGGTTATTATAGGCCTCTGATCTTAGCTCGTTTTTTTTTTTTTTTTTTTTAAAGAACTTATTTGTTTGAGAGAGAGTGAGCACAAGCAGGGAGAATGGCAGAGGGAGAGGGAGAAGCAGACGGAAGCCTGCTGTTGGGCTCGATCCCAGGACCCAGAGACCATGACCTGACCCAAAGGCAGAGGCTTAACTGACTGAGCCACCTAGGTACCCCTTAGCTCCCTTTTTTAAGGAGAAAGTGGAATACAGCCCAGTATCTCATCACCTACCTCGTGCCAGCGTTGCTGGTTGCAAGGCAGAAACGGGGTGTGCAGCACATGTGTTTTGCTCAGCAAGGAATTACTGAACAGGTGAATGACTGTGACGCAGTTTGTTTGTTTCTTTCAAGATTTTGATTATTTATTTGACAGAGAGGCAGCGAGAGAGGGAACACAAGCAGGGGGAGTGGGAGAGGGAGAAGGAGACTCCCCGCTGAGCAGGGAGCCCGATGCGGGGCTGGATCCCAGAACGCTGGGATCATGACCTGAGCTGAAGGCAGATGCTTAATGACTGAGCCACCCAGGTGCCCCTGGACACAGTTTCTGATCCCAGGGAAGTTTAGTTTACCAGAGGAGATCAGATAAGATAACTACTATAGGGTAGATGTGGGATGTGTCCCATTAGGCAAGGGGAGGTGAGTCCTGGTTGGGAGCAGAAGACAGGGTGACACTTGAGGTGAACCCTAACGGGAGAGGAGCTTATGAAGTGGGAGGGTGGGAGTGCCCTGAGGGGGTACATTTCCTGGAGCCCAAGTGAGGATGGAGAAGGATTGAGTATTCCTGAGGAAGTGAAGGTGTCCATTGTGACTGGTTTCTGTGAGGTGGGTTGGTGCCATAGGAAGAGGACTTTGGGGCCTTGGATGTTAAGGGCGAAGATTTGTGGTAGCCATTGAGATGCTTTGAGGAGGGCAGTGACTGGACCTCTTTCTAAGAAGACAGGTTGTTGGTGCTGTGGAGGGTGGGTTGGAGAGGGGAGAAGTGGACTGGATTCAGTTAGAGTCTTCGTGGTGAGGCCTGTCATGAGGTAGACAAAATGCTGAGATGCTGCAGAAGTCAGTATGGGAAGTCTGGTAGGCAGTTGGAGGTTGGAGGTGGAGGAGGAGAAACGGACAGTTTGGAGCCTAGAAGCGCCGAGGAAAGGAAACAATGTCAGCTCAATGTCATGAGTTTGAGGGACCATTACTCTTATTTCTCAGTGCCTAAAAGCACTGGCATGGGATAAAAAGGTGTTGAATTTTCTACCGAAGGTCACTGTTTTGTTTTCAAGGAGAACGCAGTTGTATTTGCATCTTGTGCAGGTCGCTAGAGCGCACCACGTCCGGGCGGAGAGCTACCTGGTGTACAACATCATGAGCAGCGGGGAGATCGAATGCAGTAACACGCTGGAGGACGCCCTCGACCAGGCTCTGCCCAGCCAGGCTTTCGTGTACCGCCCGGTGCGGCAGCGCGTGTACTCCCTCCTGCTGGGGGACGGGAGAGGTGAGCTGGTTGGTCTCTCAGCAGCACTGCTGCTCCGAGCTGGGTTCTGAGAAACAGGCCAAATGAAGTCGAATGCATTCTTTCGGGACACAGATACAATTAAAAAGGGTTTTGTTTCTCTGTAAAATCTGTAATTGAGAATGCCACTTACATCTGTACAACATTAAGGGTAAACGCCGTGGGACATCTCTAATTAGCAAACAGTTGATCAGTATTCATTAAAAGAAGAGTGCATTGTTTTTATGAAATGTTTAATTTTTATTCCTTAAAAGGATTTGTGTTTTCTGAAAAATGTGAAAACCCTTTCCTCCTGCAGAAGTGTAGGGTATGTTTATTATTAGAAGACAATGTCTACTTATTCTTCTTCCAAATGTGATTTTCATAAAATAATTCTGTAAAATCTAGTACATCATATCTTAAAGTATTAACAAAATTTTCCTTTAGAGTGTTTGTATTTAGGTTTTCCCATCTGTGTTTTCCTTGTGCAGTAACAGCAAGAGTGTAGAGAAAGGACTGTCAGTGGCCAGAGCAGGAAAGTTGGGGGGCCTTCATCGCCAGTCGGAAAATTAATTAGGCCCTACTGCTCTCTTTTCAGAGGGGGGGTGCCATTGGAAGTGGAGAAGAGCACTTCAGAGTAGAGACTAGTGACGCTTCACATGTGTAGTTACTTCTTAGGCAAGGTCCTGCTCACCTGTGACTGGCATCCTGGGACACTGGTCTGACACTGGTCTGAGAGTGCTTTGATGAGAAATGGGGCCACGCACACTGTGATTGTGACGGGAGACAGACGCAGTAAGATCTTGATGAAAAGGTGTCTGCAGTCCTTTTACCTAAACTCCATTATTTCCAGACGTACCAATATTAGGATTAATATTGCTCTATTATTCCAGAAAGTAAGCATTTACATAACCTGCCTGTGGTGACAGAATCGTCCAAGTCAAATGCTGTCATTATTCTTTGCTTTGGCAGGGTGTGGAGTGGCAAGGTTCTCTGAATCCAGTTTTTATTAGATTCTCAGCATACACTGCCTTTTCCCACGTGTTGTCAGAATCCAGAGGCTTCTGTGCCCAAAGGAAGACATGAGACAGATGTTTACACTAATTAAAAGACAGAAACAAAAGAACTTATGGTGTAAACTTTGGGACCAGATAGTATTTAAATAATTTTTTTCTGGGGCGCCTGGGTAGTGCAGTCATTAAGCGTCTGCCTTCGGCTCAGGGCGTGATTCCGGTGTTCCAGGATTGAGTCTCACATCGGGCTCTTCCGCTGGGAGCCTGCTTCTTCCTCTCCCACTCCCCTGCTGTGTTCCCTCTCTCGCTGGCTGTCTCTCTGTCACATAAATAAATAAAATCTTAAAAAAAATATTTTTTTTCTATTTCTTTTTCTTATGTGCTTCTCTCTCCACATTCTTTCTTAACACGAGTGATTTCACATTGGTTCTAATGATTAAAAAAGATATCTTAATCATGAAAAAAATTTTTACATTGTAGAGCATTTGCCTAAATTGTTTTTATTTATTTGTTATTGTTTTTAATTTTTTAAAAAGATTTTATTATTTTGAGAGAGAGATAGAGAGAGCATGAGTAGGTCATGAGTTAGGGTTAGGAGAGGGAGAGGCAGGCTTCCCAACGAGCAGGGAGCCCAACACGGGGCTCGATCCCAGGACCCCGGGATCATGACCTGAGCTGAAGGCAGATGCTTAACCAACTGAGCCACCCAGGCGCTCCTGCCTGGAATTGTTTTTAGTTTATTAAATGAAGTCCAAATATTGTAAACTTCACTAACTTAAACTTCATACTTTGTTAATGCAGTTTATTTGCAGCCATATTGATAACTTGATTACTTAACTAGAATAACAGGAAAAATTACTCAAATTGAACTTGACTTCACAATTGATCTTTACTTTCTTCTTTTTCGATTTTTTTACTTTCTCCATGAAGTTTACATTTTTAGGGTGTGAACATAAAATGCTGCTGTTGCTGGTTTACTTATGGTGATGAGGCATATTCTGTGTTGCTTGCCTGGCTTGGCTTAGGATCCCATGTGTCCTTGAAAATGATGTATGTTTACAGTTGCTGTTCTAAACTGAGAGCAGGGTTAATAGGGCTGTTCAGGTCTTCTCCCCATTTCCTTTTTTACTTAGTTCTTGAGAGCAGACTGTTGAGATCTGCAGGTGCTCTTGTGGGTGTTTTTATTTATTCCCTCAGTTCTGTTAGTTTTGGCTTCAGATATTTTTGAAATTCCACTGTCCGGTGCATATACGTTCTGTTACTTAATGAATTGACCCTTTTAACATGATGAATTTCCCTCTAAAAAAAAATCTGGTGACAGTCCTCATCTTGAAGTTGGCTTTGTTTGACACTAACATGTGCACTCCAGTTTTCTTATGATTAATGTTTGCATGGTATGTCTTTTTTCTGTCCTTTTATTTTTAACTATTTCTTTAAACTTAATGTACATTTCTTTTAAGCAGCATATCCAGTTTGACAATCTTTCTTTTATTTTTTCTTTTATTTATTTATTTAATTTTTTTCAAGCCCCCAGTGTGGGGCTCGAACTTACTACCCTGAGATCAAGAGCCAGACTCTTAACCTAGGCACCCCTGATAATCTTTCTTTTAATTACAGAATTTAGTTCACTTACATTCATTGTAATTATTGTTATGATTGGGTTTAAGTCTTTCATTTTGCCCTTTGATGTCTTTTTTCCGTTACTTTCTCCTTTTCTGACTTTTTGGACTAATGGAATTTTTAGTATTTTGTTTTATCTCCTCTCTTGGATTATTAGATTTACGTGTTTTTTTGTTTTTGTTTTTGTTTTTAGTGGTTACTCGAGAGTTATTAATGTTTATCTTTAAGTTATCACATTTGCCTTCAAATAGTATCATAATGACATTGTGTGTGATGTAAATACCTCATAACTGCGAACTTTCATTTTCTCATTATTTTTGCTATTGTTGCTTTATGTCTTCTGTATATTTTTTAAACTTCTAATTTTGAAATAATTATACACTCCTGGGAGTTGCAAAAATAGTACATAGACTTTCCTGTACCCTTGCCCCAGACTCACCCACAGATGACAGACAGCTTGTGTAATAAAGAACAGTATCAGAGCCAGGAAATTAACATGAGTGCAGTTTTATTAACTAGAGTACAGACAGTAATCAGTTTTATCATTTTTTACATTCGCTCATTTATTTGTGTGTGTGTGTGTGTGTGTGTAGTTGTATACATTCTGTTTGACGTCAACATACAGAATTGGCCCGTCCCCACAAGGAACTCTCTCATGCTGCCCCTTTGTGTCCTGCCCTCCGGCCCTGTCCCCTGTTCACCACTAGTTTGTCCTCAATCTCTGTATCTTGGTTTTTGCGAGAACGTTACATAAATGTTTGGTCATGTCAAGAATGTTACATTTGTGTAATCTTTTGAGATTATGCATACGTTTTAAATCCCATATGATTCTTATTTGTACTTTAAACCAGGGGCTGGCAAACTTTTTCTGCGAAGGGCCAGATGATAATAAATATTTTAGGCTTTGAGGGCCCCTGTAGTCTGTGTAACAGATCTACTCTGCTGTTGCAATGTAGACACAACAATCTGTCACACGAGCATAGCTGTGTTTCAGTAAAGCTTAATCTACTTTTCCCATGTCACAAAACTTGAATTTTGTTTAATCTTCCTGTGTCACAGAATATTCTTCTTTTGATAATTTTCTAATCATTTAAAATAATGTGAAAAGCATTATAGCTTGTCTTGTCCAGCCTCCCTGAGTTTTGCTCTGGACACGTTAGAGCTCTGTTCTCCACTAGGACCTCAAGGGCACCTCTGTGCAGATTTTGGAAACCCCCTCTGCACAGGGCCAGCTCTGGTGTTCTGTGCTACAGTCCCTTGACTGTCACCACAGTCTTGACCTGCAGATTCTGTCTCCTTGTCCCAGAGACTTTCTTGTTCTGGTAGGGCTTTCCCTCCCTAGGCTGTAGTCTACATGGTGCCTTTGTGCAACTCAAGAAGACGGTGGCTACAGAAATTTGTCCAGAAATAGAGGTGTCGGTGGGAAGACTGGTCAGGCAGCTCTGCCCCTGTCTCGGCTATCTCCCGCCCTACTCTAACCCTGCTCCAGCCCCTGCTCTCTGCCAACCCCCATGTGTGGGACAGATATTTTTCTTTAAAAGCCTGAGGGATGGTTTATTAAACTTGAAAATCCCAGCAATTGAGCAGTTGTAATCGACGACTTCTCGCTCTCCCCTTGCCTGCTGCTGCCCCCAGCACACCCCCACAGACCCTCTCGGCCCCTCCAGGCCGAGTGAGAGTGGTCAGTGTAAGCTGGGTGAAGTTTTCGTGGGGGAGGTGCTGCAAGTGTGTACAGTTTCACAACTTTGCTCCCAGGGGAAATGTCTTCGTTACATACAGGAGATTGTACAAAGTGGATCCGTGTGTCTGTCCTTTGGGAATAGCAGAAGACCAAGTTTGATTATGTCGTTTTTCTGTTTTCTGTATAAAATGTTACAACTTGAAGGGAGTTAGACTAGCAAAGAACTTTTCTCAAGTTCTTTACTCCTTTGAATGTAGAGCCTAGCAAATTGAAAGTTTGAGTGAGAAAATCAGGCTTTTCTTTTAGGAATTGCCAAACTCAATTTTCCTCTTCTCTTTTTCTTGATTTTTAGGCATTTAAGAAGACGAACCAAATTGCTGTAAACATTTCTGCTGTAGTTTCAAAGTGCATGCCAGAGTAAAACCTCCGAAATTTTGTTTTTCCTATTTAGGCAGTTTTATTTTTAATTTTTTAAATGTTTAATTGAAGTATAGTTGATGTACAATATTATATTCGTTTCCGGTTTACAACATGGTGATTCGACATTTGTATAAATTACAAAACGCACATAATGTTAAGTATGGTTACCATCTGTCAGCATACAGACTTACTCCAGTATTATTGACTACATTCCCTACACTGTACTTTTATCATGACTTAGTTATTTTATGACTGGAAGTCTGTACCTCTTAATCCCCTTCCCTTATCTTCGTTCATCATCCCACCCCCCCCTTGTCTCTGGCAACCACCACTTTCTTCTCTGTATTTATGAGTATGCTTTCGTTTGTTCATTTGTTTTGTTTTTTAGATTCCACATATAAGTGAAATTATGTGGTATTTGTCTGTCTGGCTTATTTCATTTAGCATAAGACCCTCTAGGTCCATCTGTGTTGTTGCAAGATTTCATTCTCTTTTATGGCTGACTGATACTCCTGTGTGGGTGTGTGCACGCACGCGTGCCAGCTCCTTATCCATCCATCGGTCGATGGCCACTTGGGCTGTTTCCATATCTTGGCTATTGTAAATAATGCTGCAGCAAACATAGGGGTGCATATATCTTTTCAAATTCGTGTTTTCATTTTCTTCGGGTAAATGCCCAGAAATGAAATTACTGTATCACGTGGTAGTTCTATTTTTAATTTTTGAGGAACTTCCATACTGTCTTCCAGAGTGGCTGCCCCAGTCTGCATTCCCACCAACAGTGCATGAGGGTTCCCCTTTCTCTGTGTCCTCCCCAACACCTGTCGTCTTGTGTGTTGTTAATTTTAGCCATTCTGACAGGTGTGAGGTGGTATCTCACTGTGGTTTTGATTTGCATCTTCCTGGTGATGAGTGATGTTGACCATCTTTTCGTATGTCTGTTGGCCATCTGGATGTCTTCTTTGGAGAAGTGTCTATTCAGGTCCTCTGCCCATTTTTTAATCAGATCGTTTGTTTTTTTGGTGTTGAGTTCTATAAGTTCTTTATCTATTTTGGATACTAACCCTTATTGGATATGTCATTTGCAACTGTCTTCTTCCATTCACTAGGTTACCTTTTGATTTTATTGACAGTTTCCTTTGCTGGGCAGAAGCTTTCTATTTATTTATTTAAAGATATATTCATTTATTTGAGAGAGAGAGAGCATAAGCCGGAGGAGGGGCAGAGAGAGAAGCCGACTCCCTGCTGAGCAGGGAGCCTAATGTAGGGCTCCATCCTGGGATTCGCGACCTGAGCAGAACGAAGGCAGGCGCTTTACCAGCTGAGCCACCCAGGCGTTCCATGGCGGAAGCTTTTTAGTTCGATGAAGTCCCAATAGTTTCTTTTCGCTTTTTTTTTGCCTTTGCTTTTGTTGCCTCAGGAGATAAATCCAAATTGCTGAGACCAGTGTCCAGGAGTTTATTGCCTTTATTTTCTTTAAGGAGTTTTATAGAAAAACCTCTGAAATTATGTGGTACCCTAGAGAATAGGCTAAACTCTAGGATTTTTCAGCAATATCTGTTTATTTATTTATTTTTAAATAATTTTTCCTTATGTTACGTTAGTCACCATACAGTACATCCTTAGTTTTTGATGTAGTGTTCCATGATTCGTTATTTGTGTATAACACCCAGAGCTCCATGCAGTACATGCCCTCCTTAATACCCATCACCGGCCTATCCCAATCCCCCACCCCCGTCCCCTCTGAAGCCCTCAGTGTGTTTATTTTAATAGGCTCTCAGGTCACACTTTGCCTCTAGCTCTGGGTTTTGAAGGGCTGGGGAGTTTGTGTCTGTAGGAGGTTAGTCTGGGTTGGAAGTGAAAATGCTGCCGCCTGAATATTTAGGTCTGGAAAAGTCCTATCCAGACTGTAACACTTCTTTCATCTTCTAGCCACCGTGCGCTGTGCTTTTACCCTCCTATGGGAGAGGAAGGCGTGAGGGCACACTGAGGGTGCCCCTGTTGCCCAGCAGCTCACAGCAGGGAGGGCAGAGCGCAGGAGACCTGCAGGACCCGTGGAGTGATTCATCACCTCTACCTGCCCTGCACCTCACAGAAAATACTCAGTTTTCATATCTCTGCCATTTCCTGCATCCTTGCTTATAATTTCAGATAAAATTTCCTTTAGGGAGTAAAAATTCCAATCTGTTTTACCTTCATCCTCTGCCTGGTTGATTTCTTATAAAAATTATAGGTTTTCATATTCAAGCCTCTGTTTTCATATTCAAGCCTCTGTTAGTAGCTGTTAGGGAACGCATTTTAAGCAGAAGACACGCTCTTGTTCTGTGACTGTGTTGTGTGGTCATTGAAACTCGTTGGAATTAAGTCAGTCACCTCGAAAGCAAAAGCTTTAGTTCTTTTGTTAATTAGGAGAAACTGTAGTTAATATGGACTTAACCCTCACTGGTCTAAATTATGGAGAAAGGAAGGAATTTTCTCTCTGTGGTGATGTAAATTTTGGAGAAGAGGGAAGCTGGTGTCCATGCTGGTCTTGGGCCTGGTGTGTGCCTTGCACAGAAGTGGGGTTTATAGATCCTGGTGAGCTGGTCTCAGTGGGCAGCTCTTTCTTCCTGGGTTGTAGCTGAATAACTGACTAGTGTGTGGCATTTCCCTTGGAATATTTGTCCAGAACCTGACTTCTCTAGGTCTTAGTAGGAAATCTACCTGGTGTTGTCTAATAAACAGCAGCAGTGCCTTCTTCTCACGTTACTCAGAATTAAACTTGGAGAAGTCAACCCCAAGTCTCGGGATTTAGAGGTTTAGGACAGTTTCAGTTGAAAGATGGTAGAAAATGTGGTTTTGTAAATGTTTCAGTAATTTCCTAAGGAGACAGCTGGCAGACTGATGGACAGCTCTCATCCGTGAGATATTGAACCTAGTGAGGTCTGTCTTGGATGTGAGAGAAGGCTCTCCTTTCAGAAACAGCAACTTAAAACACCGTTCACTCAGTTGATTGTTTTTTAGTATAATGAATACCTAGGCCAGGAAGATTACATAGAGTGCATTGTTGTTGTTGTTGTTTTAACAACTGTAAGAATACTCAGAATTTTCTTTCTTTCTTTTTTTTTTTCTTTTTGCGTGTGTGAATTTTAGGTTAAGTTGAGTGTGTTCATCAAACTTAGAGTTAACAGGCGTCTGCCTGGGCCTCATGCTAGGGACTGAGGACTATGAAGAGGTCTCAGTTCTGATACCAGGAGCTCAGTTGGGTGGGCAGTGAGGGGAGTAAGTAGGCATGTGCAGTGTTGGCCAAAGAACCGTGGTGGACAGCATAGAAGTCTGGGCGTGGAGAGAAGCGTGCCTAGAGTGGGTGGAGGGAAGGGGGTCTGGACCGAGCAGGTGAGAAAAGGCATGGTGAGTTTGAGGATGCGAGGTACTCCAGCCGAGGAGCAGGATGTGAGCCAGAGCCGGGTTCCCTGGGGACTGGGAAGTCAGAGACCCGGGAGCCCTCCAGGTCACTGTGTACAGGTCTAGGTGAGGATGCTGGGGCAGACAGCGTGCAGTGGGGTGGGAGCTGGGGAGCTCGGTGTGCTCCCAGGTCTGCAGTCTTCTGCTGGTACAGTGGGCTGTTGTTGTGGGATCTTAAATTAGGACCAGCAGCCTGGTCACATTTTCATCGTAAAAAAGAAAAAACCAAAAAGCCTGCATTTACATGGAGAATGCCTTGGATGGGGTGAGTCTGAAGATGGTCTAAGCAGGGCCGGGCCGTGTGAGGTAGGAAGCCAGGTCCCAAAGGGCCAGGGGGTGGTCTTGGGTACCCTGGGGGAGGGGAGGCAGGGGGTTTGGGTGCTGGAGAGACAGCAGCCTGATGACCCCAAGCTAGGTGAGACTGTCGAGTAGGAAAGCCACCTTCCACCTTTTCTCACTGAGGAAGATAGAACAGAAGACAAACTGAATTTTTAATAGCAATTAACAATCCAACATACAGAAATGCCTTTGTTCTAGATTATTCCCACTAACTTTTTGAAATGTCTAATGTAGTAATAGTCTTGATAAGTACATAAAACAGTGAACTAAAGACTAGAAAGGACTGTCCTACTCCCAGTTTTCCCTAAATGTTGTGTGGAGCAGTGTGAGGGCTCAGGAAGAAGGACATTGTAGGAACCATCTAGGTGCGATCTCTGCCCCCCATTATTGTTTACTGACCCAGGTTTTCCTGCCATCTCCCCCACCCCAGAGGTTATTGCTTTTGTTGAAGTGAGATCGGAGGGTAGGGGGCCGACTGTTGGATGCCTGAGGTCCCTCCTAGTGACCTTGGATGTGAGAACTCATTGTATTCACCAACTTGAAATTGGTCCCCAGGGGAGCCGGGTCTGTTCCCCTGTTGGCCTGGTGACGAGTGTTGGTACTCACTCACGTGCATCTATTGATCCTGCTGTCTTTACTCAGATGGTGCCAGCACCTGCCCCACTGTCAAGGAGTGGTTTGTGTATTCTGGGAACCCACTGAGGCACCCGGACCTCGTCAGGCCTCTGCAGATGAACATTCCAGGTACAGACGGTTTTGGTTTAAATACATCACTCATTTGTTCACCATACACTGCAAGTCCGATAATGGATCCATTGTGGGAACATATTTATCCAGAACTGCACATATACTAATTTTCATGTCAACCCTGGGCTCATAAGGAGTGTATCTGTCTAATAATGTTCTAAAACAGCAGAGGAATGGGCCTTCGTTCCACAGAAGGACCCTGGGCCGGTCTGCTGTGTGCCCTGCCTCGCTCCACCTGGGTTCCTGTTCAAGGTCTGCATCGGGGGAGGACAAGACACACCAAGAGGAACGTGGCTGTGGGCCCGAGCCCATTGCTGCCTGATCCCCAGGGCCCAGTACCCGGTGTTGCTCAGTAAATGTCTGCCGAATTAACAGGGCTGGATTCTTGGTATTCTGCTTGAATCCATTCTCCTTCCTACTACTGGAAGTATGTTTTGATGACCTGGAAAGGGAAGATAAAGGGAAAGTTATTTCAGCTGGAAAAATAAGTTTGCTCTTCACGAGTGTTATCTTAAAACCTGTAATAGAAGGGAACGAAAGACAAAGTTCACCTAAAAATTAGCTGAAGCCTTTCTTCCTGCGAGTTCTCAGTACCTGAAAACAGTCAGAATTCGAGTGGGAGGTAGTGGTGTACATGAAGGCAAGTTGGAGAAGAGGAGCGTGCTGCGGGCTTATCTTAGGGCTCCTTGCCATTGTTTTAGGGGCAAGTATCTTTTCTGAAACTTGGATATTCCCGTTTTGTATGCGTTGAACTCTCTCATGCCACTGTTGTTCCCATCACACAAGCCTGCAGCTTACCAAATAAGGGTGTGAGCACTGCAGAATAATTTTCTTAAAAATACAAAAAATTGTATTGGGAGAGAAGGTGAGGCAAGTTAGTATAGGGAGTATTTCCTTATTCCCTCAACCAGTGATACACTGAAACCTAAAAAGCTATTTATCAGAAAAACAAATGAAGATGTATTAACATCTGTTTATACAGCAAGAGAGATTTTTAAAGGATAGCCAAAATAATTTTTCAGAAATGTCTTATTATATATGTGATTTCCATCTTCTTGTATCTTTCCAAAAATAATATGAAGAGGAATTATAGTTTTCTTCATGGTTTGAATTAAAGAGAATATTTGGCTGTTCATCATCATATTATGAGTTTTAAAGGCCACTTCCTAAAATGTTTTCATAAACTCTAGAAGCCATATCATGGTCACAGAGACTACCTCTGGGGCTTATGCAAGCATCTCCTGGGCACTGCTGGACCCTGAAGGTTCAGCGTGTAGCTGCCCGGGCTGCATGTCAGGGCTGAAGGTTCTGTGTGTAGCCGCGTGGGCTGCGTGTCAGGGCTGAAGGTTCTGCGGGGCTGCGTGTCAGGGCTGAAGGTTCTGTGTGTAGCCGCGTGGGCTGCGTGTCAGGGCTGAAGGTTCTGCGGGGCTGCGTGTCAGGGCTGAAGGTTCTGTGTGCAGCCGCGTGGCCTGCGTGTCAGGGCTGAAGGTTCTGTGTGCAGCCGCGTGGCCTGCGTGTCAGGGCTGAAGGTTCTGTGTGCAGCCGCGTGGCCTGCGTGTCAGGGCTGAAGGTTCTGTGTGCAGCCGCGTGGCCTGCGTGTCAGGGCTGAAGGTTCTGTGTGCAGCCGCGTGGCCTGCGTGTCAGGGCTGAAGGTTCTGTGTGTAGCCGCGTGGGCTGCGTGTCAGGGCTGAAGGTTCTGCGGGGCTGCGTGTCAGGGCTGAAGGTTCTGCGGGGCTGCGTGTCAGGGCTGAAGGTTCTGCGGGGCTGCGTGTCAGGGCTGAAGGTTCTGTGTGTAGCCGCGTGGGCTGCGTGTCAGGGCTGAAGGTTCTGCACGTAGCTGCGTGGGCTGCGTGTCAGGGCTGAAGGTTTCGCCTGTAGCCACGTGGGCTGCGTGTCAGGGCTCGGCTCCAGAGCTTGCGAGAGGGCAGAGCCATCTTCCATTGCTGGAAAACCAAAGTATGACCCTGAGCTTTTGCTGCAGATAATTTACATGAATGACTCTCTTCGTTTGTGCTCATGTTAATAAGGGTACGAAAATGACAAGATTTTAATATTTCAATACTTTTCTGTATCCATGAGGAAAAATGCCGATTGGTTTTGAAACTAAAATGGAGACAGACCATCCACATTTGTGTCCTGGGCGTGCTCCACTGCTCAGACAGCATGTGTTTAAAACCATAGCACCTTCTGAGTGGTGCTCTCCTGACATCTGTCTCAGGAGACCTGACGTGTGCAGGTGCCTCCAACTCGGGTGCGAAATGCCCTTGTTGAGCAGGGGGAGCCATTGTTCCCAGGTGAGGCCAGTGGTGGCGTCAGTAGAAGGGGCGTCACCTCAGGACAGAAGTCTGATTTTTCTTGTTCTCCTGAGAGAGTTTCAAGCAGGTTGATTTCATAAATGTTGTATTTTCAATGAGTCTCCTCATAGAGTGGCCGGAGTGTTCTTTTAAAAAAAAGGCTTTCTTCTTTTTTTTTTTTTTTTTAAATTTTATTTATTTATTTGACAAAGATAGAGACAGCCAGCAAGAGAGGGAACACAAGCAGGGGGAGTGGGAGAGGAAGAAGCAGGCTCACAGCGGAGGAGCTTGATGTGGGGCTCGATCCTATAACGCCGGGATCACGCCCTGAGCCGAAGGCAGACGCTTAACCGCTGTACCACCCAGGCGCCCCAAAAAAAGGCTTTCTTCTAACAGCACATTTGATTTAGCTTGTTTTCTTAAACAGTAGAAATGTAGAAACAGAAATCACAGATATTTTTCTACGAAATGGGAAGGAAACACAGGGAAGCAGAAAAATTACAGAGATTACCTAAAAAATAGGAGAAAGAATTAAAATTGACCAGGCAAGGAGCAGGAAAGTAAATTTCACGACTGGTGTGTTTTATTCTGGGAGCTCACTTACATCCCTGTGTCCCCTCTGTGTTCCTGTGGGTGTGTGTGGGTGTGTGTGCACACAGGTTGTATGCACATATTCAGACGTGTACGTCTGTAAGCTGTAAGCTGCATTCATGTATCTAATCTGTATTCTGTGGATAATAGCACATCTTTCACTTACCTCACAGTGTGTCCTGAGACACGATGTTTCTGACGATGCAAGAAGGGTGTACGTTGGAATGGAGCTTCCTTTCCCCAGACACAGCTCTCGAAGAGCCCTTGAGTTCAGCACATAAGTGCTTATTTATTCTCAACACACTTGCAGCGCCTCTCTTCCCTCTTCCTCACTTAGTGGTGCTCTGCATGTTGTGGCGTGAGTCTTGGACAAACCACAGGCAGGCGTTTGGAATGGCGTTTTCTTCCCCAGAATTGGAGCTGCTTCTTCAGATGAAGCAGAACTGTGTTTTTCTCTCCTCAGTGTCAGGTTTTAGTTATCATAAACGTATCCTCGTTTCAGAGACCTAGGACAGCTAGTTAGCAGTTGGTGTACCTAGAATTTTTTTTTAAATTTTTTAACTTTTTAAAAAATATTTATTTATTTAAGAGAGAGAGTACAAGCAGGGGGGAGAGGGAGAAGCAGGCTCCCCACTGAGCAGGGAGCCTGATGTGGGGCTCTCGATCCCAGGACCCTGGGATCATGACCTGAGCCAAAGGCAGAGGCTTAACCAGCTGAGCCACCCAGGTGCCCCTAGAATTTTTTTTTAACGGTTGTTCAAGAATCAGTAAATAAGTATAGTTATTTCTCAGCTTTACAAGGATGTTTGACTCACCGAACTCTCACAGGTCATCTTAGAAGACTGTCTCACAGCCTGAAGTGAGATGAAGTGATACGTTTCCTGAAAAGAAGTTGCCATGTTTGATTCAGGCCCTCCTTTGCTGGGGCCGTCGTAGTAGAGCTTTCTTATTTCAGCCCCTCTTCGGTATACTCTCGACAGCCTTCATCTTGACACCTGATGTGTACGGATCTAGAAAGTCTCGTCAAGTCCTAGCAGTTTCTGTGGGTGGTAAAATCAAAGTCCCCAGCTGGAGTCCGGGTGCACAGACGCACATGTGGTGACAAGACAATGGTGTGACTGCCGCTTCTCGACCTGCCTGCCTGACATCGTGGATCGAGAGACATGGCTTCAAAACCTCAATGCTGGTTTTCTTTCCATTTGTAAAAATAATCTGAAGATTTTTCAAATAACTGTGTTACAAACACATTTGAGTCACACGCCTACAGTTGGGTTTCACTGTTTAGAGCCACATTCACTGTATCTTGAGTGCCTTAGGTGGGGTGGCACAACAGTGCCATTTTGCAAGCACAAGATGAGACATTTCATCCATGTACACTTAGAGCGTAATATATTGAGATATTAATGCATTCTACTCTGTTTATATCTGAATGGATTTTTTTTTTTGCTTATTATAAATAGGCTCTTGAAGTTTACCCAGCCAGACTGAAGATTCAGTTTGCAAGTGTGAGTTGTCAGCGTTTTTAATTTTGTTTTCTTTTGGCCAAGAATACTCTACTAAACAGAGAATGCTAATTAAAATATTCATTTAGGGGCGCCTGAGTAGCGCAGTCGTTAAGGCGTCTGCCTTCGGCTCAGGGCGTGGTCCCGGCGTACCGGGATCGAGTCCCACATCAGGCTCCTCCGCTGTGAGCCTGCTTCTTCCTCTCCCACTCCCCCTGCTGTGTTCCCTCTCTCGCTGGCTGTCTCTCTGTCACTCTGTCACATAAATAAATAAAATCTTTAAAAAAAAAAAAATATTCATTTAAATCAAACTGATGAACCTAAAACCTTCACAGGTAAACTTAAGACATAAGATGTATGCATGTTAATTTCGAGACCTCTCACCAGTCATATCCTGACAGTGGACGCAAGCCAGACACGTGTATGGTTTTTCTCACCCGAGCAGTGTGCAAGGGAAGTAATCCTAAGAAAACTCTAAAACCCAGCTATCGAAATATATATTTCCATATAAAAAGCATACAGACTTGCCGCAGTCTTAGGAGTGTCTTAATTCACTCACTTCTGTTTACTGCTGCAAAAACACAAACAGAACCATTACTTACATTGCTTTGTTACGAGGCACGCAGCAACCCTCTGCCAGCAGTGGGTCCTCCAGGTGTCTCTTGAGAAGGTCTCTTATCATTCACAGAAGTGACTTCCTTCCCTGCCCGTCTGCACCTCCTTCTGTGGCCTCAGGTCCCCCGGAAGGATCCTAGGTTTTCCTGTCCATCTGTTCACACAAAATTTTTTACCAAGTTAATGTAATTAGGTTTTTGAAGCTGATGTGTTTTAGATGTGTTGGTAGTTGGTGACCTAGAGATGAGATCGATTGTTTAGGTCTGTAGCTCTTTGAAACATCTCAGCTGCCCAGAGCTCTGGGAGAAGTATAGGGGCCATCCTTTCTGGCACAGTCTTATTGATCCCCAGGAGCAAGGGGGTGTGTGTGGTGGAGAAGAGGAGCTCTGAGCTGATCTGCCTTTTAATTCTGATCAAAATAGATTTCTTTTATTTATTTTTATTTTATTATTTTTAAATTTTTTTAAATAAATTTATTTTAAATTTTTAAAGATTTTATTTATCTGGCAGAGGGAGAGCACAAGCAGGGGGAGCAGCAAAGGGAGAGGGAGAGGGAGAAGCAAGCTCTCCGCTGAGCAGGGAGCTCGATGGGCTCAATCCCAGGAGCCCAGGATCATGACCTGAGCTGAAGGCAGACGCTTCACTGACTGAGCCACCCAGGCGCCCCAAAATAGGTTTCTTTTAAACTGAAATTACTAATGGTGTCTTTTGTGTTAGGTAGTCTCAGCCCTCTTGGGTTATCACCATGTTTAAAAAGCACTTCTTCTAGAGTGAGTTGAACAGTGGAAGAGAACTAATCTGAATGATCCTTCAAAGAAATTCACAACTTCTGGCTTAAGATGATGAAATCTATCAACTGAGAAGTAAATCTCTGTGGGCGCTAGTTAGGAAAAGAACCAGCCTTATAATTAAGGCCATTATGTAGGATCATCAGAGGGTGCCTTGCAGCCTAGCATGACGTAAAATGGCCACAGCCCCAGAATGTGTTCTCTTGCATTGAAGACAAAGACCCTCAGTCTCTGGGGAGGGCTGCAGAGGTGTCACGTCTCTTACATTAATACGCAGACAGGTGTTCAGTACCTTGTTCTCGACAAAATAAATTACTGACTGAATTTAGGATTGAAATTCTCTGATTAAAATAGAGATTTTTGAGGACGTGGTTTTTCAAACTGGTGGTTTTCTGGAATCAATTTTATCATTAGACCTCAAGAGCCAATTTCTTTATTATTGGCGAGTTACTCTTGTCTGTGTAAATGATTTCTTAGCTGTTTTGTGGAAGAATATTGAGTGGTATTCAAACTCTGCCTGTATCCAAACTACCTGGAGAGCATGTTAACAGATTGCTGTACCCCTACTAGGCCTGGGGTGCGGCCTGAGAATTTGCAATTCTTTTTTCTTTTTTTTAAAGATTTCTTTATTTTAGAGGGAGAGAGCACACGCACACAAATGAGCATGAACAGGGGGGAGGGGCAGAGGGAGAGAATATTCAAGCAGACTCCCCACTGAGCGCGAGCCCAGTGTGGGGCTCAGTGCAGGGCTCAATCTCACATCCCATGAAATCACCACCTGAGCTGAAACCAAGAGTTGGATGTCCAACCGACTGAGCCACCCAGGCGCTCCAGGAGTTTGCAATTCTAACCAATTCCCAGATGATACCAAGGCTGGGAGTAGTGGCCACCAGCATGTCACTGTTCAGGACATCTCGTGTTTATTGCTGCCACCACACTGGACTCTCAGTATATCTCATGAATCTCATTCTTTTTGTATTAAACTCTTATGTGTAAGCAAATGAAATGCAAGCTACAATCTTTCCACTGTCCATCCCCACACATTCTGATGGGGACTTGGCCTCTCAGCTGTGTGCATAAATGTTGTATATGCAGTGAAAAAAGGACTAGAAGCTATATTTTAAAATATGGCTATATGTGGGTGGTGGGATCGTAAATGTTTTTATTTTCCTAGGCCTTTTTTTTCCTTAGTTTTTTTTTTACAATGCGTGACTTTTAGAGTTAGAAAAAGTGTTTTTCAACTACTTGAGCGTGTTTGAAACAACTGTGATAATGGGGCATTCATCACTTACCTTAGATCAGGGCTTGGCAGACTTCTGTATTTTAGGCTTTGGGGGCATCGTGGTCTCTGCTGCAGCAGCCCAGCTCTGCACTTGGACTGCGTGGGGGCCACAGACAGCACAGTGAGTGTGGTGGTGCCGTCGTGGTGGCACTTTATTTAGGGACGTTGAAATTGGTATTTCACATGATTTTCTCACATTGTGAAATACTATTTTTAAATTCTTTTGATTTTTTTTTCAATCATTTAAACATGTGAAAACCATTCTTAGTTTATGGGCCTACAAAAACAGGCAGTAAGCTGGATTTGGCCCCTGGGCTACAGTTTGCTGACCCTACAAGATGATGATTTTTCTGAACAGTGTGTGTCTAAGAAGTCGTGGCTGACCTTCATGATGGTTTCGGAATGACAGCTCCATCTTATTAACTGGTGCCACAGATTGTTGTTTGCCAGTTGTTTTCACTATTTTCTTTCTTTCAAGAGAAAAATGGTTTTTTTTCTCTCCAAAGTAAACAATGAAAAAGTTCTTTGATGGAGGAAACACTTCAGCCATCTCAGAAGTGCAAGTGACTTTTGCTGGGTTGTTGCACTTTCGGTGGTGGGAGCTGTATGGCCGAGAATATTAAATGATACTGTGAGAAATGGGGAAAAAATGGAAAAAAGGGAAAAAGAGGAGAGCTTCTTCTTTGAGTCCTTTAATACTGATACCGTTTGGTTCCTGGGTTTTGTTTCTGTAGTAGATGTGTGAGACATTCCGACCTCAGCCGTCCTGGCTCTTGCGGCATGGTGTTGTAGCTTCGTGACCCTGCAGAAATCACAGCAGCTGCCCGTAGCGGGACCTGGCTCAGCCCTGTGACCTGCCTGTGTCTGCAGCTGCCAGCAGGACCCCCGCCTGTATTGTGATTTAAGGAAATGAGTAAGGGTTGTGTGTGTTTTTTTTAACTTTAATAATTTAAATGTAAATATAAAACATAGAAATGAAACACTGGAAATTACGTTTTAGGAATTTCTTTTGTTTGATAGTTTTAGGGACATGCTTTCCAAAGCCTGGGGCCCACAGATCCTGCATCCAAGTCTCTAGGTTGTTCAGTGAAGACTCCTGGGCATCATGCTTGGTAAAGCAGGCTTTCTGCATGCAGAACCCAGGAAAATGCATCTTTTACAGTCTCTGCAGTGGATTCTTTTTACACTGAAGTTTGAAAACTGCCGGTCTAGGGGAATAAGAGGGCAAGCTAACAGGGTAAGTTCGTGGTCTTTGCACCAGCATTCCACTGTGGCTGTGTTCTTTCCCACACTCGGAGACAGGACCTTTTAAACATACTCTGAAAAACATTCTTAACAATGCAGGATGCAGCACAAGTAGGAAAAAAGCCCTAGTTTCCCTCAAAACAGAGTCCTTAAAAAAGAATGTTCTCAGTGAAGTACATACATGCTGGCCTTTGAGGGTTTCTTTCTTTCAGCCAGGTAGGTTTGTTCGTGTTTACTTTCTAGTCCTTTACACCTTCAAGCCCAAGGATGTCACAGAAGAGGTTAGTGTCTTCTATTCTTTTACTGTATTTCTACAAGAAGCATGTGATAACTTGCTGGTGCAAAGAATAATGGTAAGTAGACTTTTTTTTTTTTTTTTTTTTAACTAGGGGGAACACCTAATTTGAAATTATTATGGCTGAACCAAGAGCCTGGAATACAAGCCCGGCGCTTGGATGCCCTCCTTGGCTGTTTCGACCTTTCCTCCTCAAGAGAAGAGCTGCAGGCAGTGGAGAACCCCTTCAAGGCGTTGTGCTGCCTCTTGATCTACCTCTTTGTGCAGGTAACCTCAGCTCCTCGTTCTAGGTGCTGCACTGGCTCCTCACTCCTGTCCTTGCCTTTTGTGAGCTGTGGCGCTGTGGGGTCTGGCCCTGGGCCCGTTCCCGTGTCCTCCTGTCCAGTAGCTGCCCCATAAGCGTGAGTCCCTTGCAGCTGTTGAGCTGAAACAGGGATCCCTGGTGGCACACATATTAGACGCTTGTCTGTGTTGGACGTAGAGGCTTGTAATGCATGTAAGTGTAGTAGAGGCATGGGAAACCATGCAGGTTTATGTCTGCTTTCCGAGCACTTTGAACCATGTAGTGCCTCCCTTGGTGCTGTCACTGTCCAGGAAGTTGCTCCTATCGAGGGTCCAGTGTTGTGGTGAGAAGGCCTGGTGGCTTCTGGCCGGCGCCTTCCAACGTCACTGCTCGAGCAGTTGTTTACTGAGCACTTCCCTTCACTCTCCAGTCTAGGACAAGGCAGTGGGTACCTCCTGGGGTTATTGGGGCATTGCATTATGGAAAACATGAGATGTGTTTACGGAAGTGCCCAATAAAATGTCTGCTGGGGTCATCATCATCATGGTCTGTGTCTTCCCTGCCCCATTAAACCAGGGGTTGGAGGCCTCACATGAGGAATGCAGTGCTAGGCCCTGATTGGTAACCCTCAACAAGCTAGGCGGTTCTGTTTCATTAGTTTTACACTTAGGTTATGTGTGAAAATGATAAAGACCCATGAGAGTATTTGTCTTTTTAATAGTTGCCCCTGTGCAGGATAATGTTTGGACACCTCAGTGAAAGAAGGCCCAAATCACTCCCTCTTCCAGTCCCTGTTCCTCGCACTTCCTTTTCTTGGCTGTATTATTTTTAGATGATTTTGTCTCACATTTGTCACAACAACAGTAAAAAAAAAGTCCTTTGCAATCATGTCTGTATTTCTTCAGCCCATCTAGACCTCCTGTCCTCTTGACGCCTTTGAGCTGTCTTGCCTTCTGCTCTGGTCTCTGTATGTGGTGGGTCTGGGGACTCCTTTAGCATAAATGTCCAATTTTCATTTGCCTGGAATAGAGAGCTAGGTGACTGTTTCTCAAACCTGAATTCACTTTATGAATTATTGATTGTCTTCAAGAAACTCACTCTTACCATGGAATTACATTTCAAGGGAGCTTTATACTGATTTTTCTTTTCCTTTTCCAAATTGTTCTTTTCTCTTGGCTCTGCCAATCTATAGCTAGTTCTGCGTTTTGCATTTTGTAAAAATGTAGTATGGCTAAATAACTCTTAGAGATTTTATTGCTTTGTTATTGGTTTCACATGCACCGGCGTAAACTTTAGTTTTTGCTTTACCGTTTTTGAATAGAACATTTTGTTATTGGTACCAGACTTCGCAATATAATTGAATAGAGGATGGATTTTTAAGTGTAAAACTGCCTTTCTTTTGATATCATGTACTAAATATGCAAGCATGTATCAGTTAATATTTTCTGTCCATGGTTCATTAGTGTCCAGATGGCCAAGCTAGGGCCATCATGGGGATTGGGAATGGCGGATAGCCATGAGCTGAGGTTTCTCCTCCAGAGAAGGAAGTGTGTTTTCTTCTTAATACTGTCTGTGTGCATACGAACAGTCACGCCTCGGACACACATTTTGAATTACTCTTTCCAGTAAGAGGGTTGTTGAACCTGTTTGTGTTCATCACTTGTGCTGGTGACTGTCAGTTACGAAAATCCGTGTCCAAACCACAGAACAGTAGCTTCGCATTTCCAGTATCTCTATAAACCCGAAGCAAGAGAAGCATCAGGAGGAAAATTTCCACCTTTACCTTCTTTCTGATAACACTAATGATTACCTTTAAATGAACATCTCTCTATTGTGAGTCAGCATGAGGCAGACATACGATGTTGGTTTTACTTAAAGAGCATATTTTAATTGGAGCTTTTTGAAACTGAAAAACAGTGAATTGACACATCAGTGGCATCTCTGAGATTAAGAAGGAACTGTAATATTATTCACGGGGTTAATTATTCTCTTAGGGTTCCATAAGGCTAAAAAGACAAATTTATAAAAATATTATACTTTTCTGTGGTTAAGCTTAAGTTAGATGTTTTGTTGTGTGACGTGGGTACAGAACCTGTAGAGAAACGAAATGCTCTCATAACCTCCCAGTCAACAACAA
The DNA here is from genome assembly GCF_017311325.1 of Ursus maritimus. Taxonomy (NCBI): domain Eukaryota; kingdom Metazoa; phylum Chordata; class Mammalia; order Carnivora; family Ursidae; genus Ursus; species Ursus maritimus. Next base: position 70,507,740 of record NW_024423675.1, read on the forward strand.
CACTTTTTATTAACCGCTTCTCTGAGAACATTCTCTGGAAGGGAACGTTTACATCATAGGAAGCGTACAGTTTTTATAATCTCTAGTTGAGCAAATGCTTTAAATAGTAGTATCTGTTCTGTGAAATCCTAAAAAAATCTGGTGTTATTAAGACTCTGGCACCCTCTGTGGTGGTTTAGACCTGTTACCTGCTGGAGTGGATTACCTGTGAAAGCAATGGTACATGAGATAGTTCTCTTTTCTCATAAGTTGGTGCTTTAAAATCAGCCTTCTTCAAAAGTTACTGATGGCAAGAAGTCGAATTACATTCCAACAAAGCCAGTCTAAACGGAGGGAGATGGGGTTTATGGAATAAAAAAACATGTTCTCTGCTCAGTCTTGCTTCTGTAGACTGGAGTCTTTTTTCTTGGATCATCAGTACTACATATCTGTGGACTCTTTTGTTATTCCCTGAAATAGTTACACCTGTAATTTATACCAAGGCAATAAGTACTTCAGAATGGAACAGGGCAGGGTAGTGACAGGGTTGGTGCCTCCCGTGGGGCCGAGATGACGAACGCCAGAAGTACTTGCTTTTCCAGGAGAGGTCAGCGGGTCCTGGCCAGGGAGAGCAGGAGTTCCCAGTGAACTGTCTTTCTGGTTTATGGTGGGGTCATTTTTATCAGGAGTAAACATTAACCACTTTTATCACTGAGGAAGAATCAGAATTCTTACCCATGCATTTGTGGTTGTCATCCTGATTTTTTCTGTTTAAGCCTTTACTTGCCACAGGACATTGTCCTCTATGGAAAGAAGTTCTCGTATTCTTGTGATGGTGGTGGAAACACTGAGCAAGGGAACTGCTGTGCTTTCTCTGGCTGGCAGAATTTGGTGGCTGAGCTGGAAGAGTCACCACCCGGTAACCTGGGGAGGAAGTGTTCCCCTGGAGCAGCCTACTGTCCACGGTGCTCCCAGGCCTTGTCCTCATTCCCATCATTTTCTCGAGACCCAGACTTCCCCCATCTGTCGCTCCAAATCCCCGCCCTCTTAGTTCTTGCTCGCATTTTGGTTGGACCCCTTGATTCCACAGAGGATTGGAGGGGCTCATATGTGGGGGTCCTGGTTTCCATTCAGCTGGGATCTAAGTATGCAAGTATCATCAGGGCTGGTGAAAGTGAAAGTTTATCCAAACCGCCTTGATCACCCCGGCTCACGCTACAAACCCCTAAATTGCCAGCTCTGGGAATTGGTGCCCGAAACAGCCGCCTGTGTTGCTCTAGGACTCGGGCTTGGTTGTGGCTCATGGCCCCTCCCAGGCTTTCTAGCGCTCCCCCCCCCCTTGCTGCAGAGTGACCAGGGTCCTGTCCAGAGTGGCCCTGGGCATCATGGACTGTGGCTCTGGACAAAGAGGCCCCGCTGACCTCCATCTCTGGCTCGTCCACAGCTCCTGCACACGCCTGTGTTTAGTTGTTGAGTCCACGTGCAGAGTGTGGGGTTTCTCCCAGAGCTAATGCTGCTTCTCTCTCTCTTTCTCCCTTTCAGGTGGACACTCTTTGCCTGGAGGATCTGCATGCTTTTATTGCTCAGGCCTTGTGCCTCCAAGGAAAGTCAACGGTGCAGCTTGTAGACCTACAGGTACTGCCTGACTGATTGATTGTCATGGTTCTGGAGACCCCTGCCTATCGAAGGGTCCGTGCTCTTGCCAGCTTTTTCTTCCGTTGTGCTTTTTAAAGTTTTGGTTCGTGTTTCACAGAAAAGATAAGAAGGTGTATTTAATTAAGGTGTTTTTGTGATGTGCTGTGGCTTCATCTCTCACACAGCAGAGCCCGGGGTCCTGCCGGGTTAGTGACGTTCAGACAGAGCTGTGTACAGATGGCGTCCCGCGTTCCTTGAAAGTGGCCCTCTAGACCTCCGTCTCAGCTGGGTCACGTGCTCACAGGAGCTGCCTCATTCCAGCGCTGAGAAATGTGTCGGTCTTAATCCTGTCTCAGTATTGTGGTAACCTGAGGAGAATAGTCAGTTTGATCCCTTATAAGCCTTGCTAACTTTAGGAAAATAGGACACCTTTTTGTGGTGTTCGTGATTTTGGCCCATACACATTCTGTCCTGCCTGTTTTGTCCGTGGACCTGGTCTCCCAGATGTCAGTGACTGCCCTTTGGGGCTAGGCCACGTCCCACCCGCCCTGTGTCCTCTCCCAGTGCCTTGCTTGTGGAGTGTTGAGTAATGGAGATCACGCAACCGTGTTGCTTTTATTCCGATGTGGCCACTCACGGGCGTTTATTCCTTTAATTTCACGAACGAGCCATTGGCAGCTGACCTGGCTCCTCTCCTCTGTGGCCACACCCTGTTGGGTGCCATGGTTGTTTCATAGAGGAAAACCTGAGGTCAGGTCTGTTGTTTATGGAAACTGAAGACTTTGCTTTATAAATGCCATTGGATCATGATAATGAGTTTTATCTGTAGATTCTAGTTTGATTGAATTAGTTTTCATTTGTGTTTCTAGTGAAAAAAAAAACTAATAAATTTCATTTATAAACTTTTGATCTAATCTCAGAACTCTTCGTACTACGTTTATTCCATGAACTAATCCTTGTAGCAGCCCAATTGAATACGGTGTAGGCTTTGTGTGTGTGGGCAGTTTCATTACATTATATTCAAGAAAGTTTTTTTTTTTTTTTAAGATTTTATTTATTCATTTGACAGAGAGATAGCCAGCAAGAGAGGGAACACAGCAGGGGGAGTGGGAGAGGAAGAAGCAGGCTCCCATCGGAGGAGCCTGATGTGGGGCTCGATCCCAGGACTCCAGGATCACGCCCTGAGCCGAAGGCAGACGCTTAACGACTGAGCCACCCAGGCACCCCAAGAAAGTTGTTTTTAAAAGTGGATTTTTTCCTCCTTTTGGCAAGACACAGTTTTAAAAAGTGAATTTTGGGTTAGTACTAGGTTAATGCTGATTCTTTTTTTATTGAGGTATAATTGACACATTATATAAGTTTCGGGTGCTCAACATAATGATTCGATACGTGTATAGACTGTGAAAGATCACCACACAAGTCTAGTTAGCATCTGTCAGCGCCCCTAGTTACAGAGTTTTTTTTCTTGTGATGAAACTTTTAAGATTTATGCTCTTAGCAACTTTCACATACGCAGCACGGTCTTATTAACCGTGGTCTCCATGCTGTACGTCACACCTCGTGGCTTATTAATGTTATCACTGGACGTCTGTACCTTCTGACTCCTTCACCCATTTCAGGCACCCCCTGCCTCCGGTGACCACCCATCCTCTGTATTTAGAAGCGTTTGTTTTGTTTTGTTTTTTTAAAGGTTGCACATATAAGTGAAATCATACAGTATTTGTCTTTCTTTCTCTGACTTATTTCACTTGGCATAATGCCCTCAAGGTCCATCCACGTTACCACAGATGGCAAGATTTAGAGCACTCTCTTTTTTTATGGCTGAATAATACTGCATTGTGTATATCCACCACATATTTTTAATGAACTCATCCGTTGATGGACACTGAGGGTGTGTTCATATCTTGTCTGTCGTGAGTAATGCTACCTTGAACGTGGGCTGCACGTACTCACAAGACAGTGATTTTACTTCCTTCAGATATATCCCCAGAAGTTGGGTTGCTGGACTGTAGGGCAGCTCCATTTGTAGTTTTTTGAGGAGCCTCCGCACTATTTTCCGCAGTAGGTGCACCAGTCTGCGTTCCCACCTGCAGTGCACGAGGGTTCCCCTTTCTCCACATCCTCGCCAGCACTTACCTTTTGCCTTTTTGATGCTGGCCCTTTTAAGTAAGTGTGGGAAATCAATTGGCCGTCTGTGCATGGGTTTACTTGTGAGCTCACTGCTCTGTTCCATTGACCTGTGTGTCTGTTTTTATGCTCATACCATACTGTTTTGATGACTCTAGCTTTGTAATATGGCTTGAAATCAGGGAGTGTGACAGAGCCCCCAGCTGTGTTCTCTCTCGGGACTGCTCTGGCTGTTCAGAGCCTTTGTGGTTCCATACACATTTTAGGGTTGTTTGTTCTATTTCTATGAAAAGTACCATAGGAATTTTTATAGAGATCACATTGGAGCTGTAGATTGTTTTGGATAATACGGACATTTTAACAATATTTGTTCTTCCAGCCCATGAGCATGGGGACTGTCTTTCGTTTGTTTGTGTTGTCTTAACATTCTTTCATCAGGGTTAATAGTTTTCAGAGCACAGGTCTTTCACCTCCCTGGTTAAAGTTATTCCTACCTATCTTATTCTTTTTGATGCAATTGTAAATGGGATTGTTCTCTTAGCTTCTCTGATAGTTCCTTATTAGTGTATAGAAATGCAACAGATTGGGACGCCTGGGTGATGCAGTCAGTTAAGCATCTGCCTTCAGCTCAGGTTATGACTCCAGGGTCCTGAGATCGAGTCCTGCGTCAGGCTCCCTACTCAGTGGGGAGTCTGCTGCTCCCTCTGCCTGCTACTCCCCCTGCTTGTGTTTTGTCTCTCTGACAAATAAAGAAAATCTTAAAAAAAAAAAAATAAATCTTAAAAAAAAAGAAATACAACAGATTTCATCCTGCAACTTTATTGAATTCATTTATTAGTTCTAACCATTTTTTGGTGGAGTCTTAAGGATTTTCTGTGTAGAGTATGATGTCATTTGAAGACAGTGACAGTTTCACGTCTTCCTTTCAGTTTGGATGCCTTTTTTTTCTTTTCCTTGCCTGATTGCTGTGGCTAAGACTTCCAGTACTGTGTTGAATAAAAGCAATGATAGTGGACATCTTTCTCTTGTTCCTGATCTCAGAGGAAAAGCTCTCAGCTTTTCATCATTGAGGATGATGTTAGCTGATTGCATTGAGTATGAACAACTGAGTATGAACAACACAATTTTAAAAAGTGAGTTTTCAGTTATTAGTAGGTTAATAAAATTCTTAATACTGGGTGGTAGCCCCAGCTGCATGGCCTCCCCCACAGACTGCTGTCCTGCTACCACGGGCCTGTCTGTCCCTTGACCCTCACCTGCCTTCCTCTTCCTCCGTCCTAGTAAAACTAAACAGGAGATAGAAAGAGGAAGGGACGTGGAGGTCGTGCTGTCTCCTGCCTTGTTGGATGGTGTGGCAGCAGAACAAGCCATAGTTCAGGGTTCTCTCACTTGCTAGCTGCATGACCTTGAGCAAGTTCTTAGGAACATATAGCAGAACGTAAGTCCTCTCTTTGGTAAATACGAGGGGACTTCTTACATGCCTGTTTCCTGGATGGAGCATGGCACCGTGTGGGATGTCCTCTGTCTGTTGACATTGAGTGCATGATCCCACCCCCACCTTGTCATTGGCAGAGCCAAAGTGGGATCGTCTCTTGACACCCAGCCAGTGGTCTTTGCTATGAGAAAGGTGCCGTTTCTGGGAGGAAGGGGCCTGAGGGAAAGCGTGAGATAAAAGCGGACCCCAGCAGGAGCGTGCCTTGTTCTGTCCTCTCCCTTAGGCCCCACGCTTGCCAGTCTGGCAGATCTGAGCAGAGCGGGTACCTTCCCCGGGGCTGGAGCTTCACCAGCAGAAGTGGGGTCTGTGCCAGCCGTTACTGACAGTGGTTCGCTGGGAGGACTGTGACTGGGCAGCTCATGTTCTCCTCATGCAAAGGGCTGCTCCCAGGGTCCACCAGAGCCCCTGTGGAGAGTGTCCCAAGGAGGCTGGGGGTTTTTACCAGCAGGGGGACTGGAAGCAGATGCGATTTCAGAGACCTCTTGGCTGTCCTGCTTGATGGGGTTGGTTGTGGAGATGCCGTGAGGCAGGATGCTCCCAGGGTCTCACTCCACTCCCTCTGCTGAGGAGCAGCTCACCTGGGACTTAGCTGTGGCTTTGGTTCCAGACCCTTGTCTTCACCATAAGCTGCAGGTGAACCTAGTGTCCCTGCTCACTGGTGCTCGTGGGGAATTTTTTAAATGCCCTGTGAGGTTTGCACCCAGCATTATTTTTCTTGTCCCAACAGCTCAAATACAGCTTTAAAATGGTATACAGATTTACATTTTTATTAAAAATCCAGGCAATTGGATTATCTGTATAAAGATTATTATATAGATGCATGTTCACGTATAGACACGGAAGTTTGCTATCTATGATAAGGAATACAAGAACTCTTAATCTGCAACAGTTCTATATAAAAAAAAAGAATAATGAAGAGAAGCAGGATTACTTGTAATTAAGAAAAATACAAAGACAGCTTGCTTTCATCACGCACAGAGGGCAGTCGCATGGGTAACAGGAGACGCTGGCCCCCTCAGTGCTGAGAACATGTGCAAGGAGCTGAGCCATGTGTAGGGAGTATTACTGTCTTCCTGGCTGGAGCTGTGTCCTCTCTGAAAGCTGGTTGTGTGTTTGCTGTTTTCCTGTTCGTGTGTGTGACTGTCCGCGAGTGTGTTCTAGGGGATGCGGTCTGCCCATTGTACTTTACGTAGCTCATGGGGTCCTTTGATACTTGGCTTGTACAGCCCCTGTGAGAACACTCACGGAGATAGGGGCGTACCCAGGACGAAGGTGGGATGTCTGTACAGTTAGGAGGGAAAGTCCGCTTAACGGTGGACTGGATCACACAGCGAACAGGTAACCTGTGAAGCACCTCTCTAAGCAGCTCTGGGTAGGGGGGTTCTTGGGTTCTTACATCTGTTGAATTTAAGACGAGGTTGCAAGGGTAGAGGAATAGTCGTGTGCCATGAGGTGTCCGTGGCGTGTGGCAGGGGGAGCCCTGGGCGCCCGGGATCCCCAGTGCCTGATGTGGGCGTGCGTGTACTTGTATAGGAATGTAAAGGGAGCAGCCGCTGCCTCACTCACCCAGTGGTATTTTGTCAGATGTGGGTACATGCCCAGAGCATTTTGTAAAGTCCTCTAGAAAATAAGAGGTATTGGGGTTGTCACCCTGCTACTGCTGAGCCAAATAGCGTGCACAGCAAGCAGACCGGCGCCTGCTTGCAGAAGCCTTTGGCTCCCCCCTGCCCCACCCTGCCCCGAGCAGGGCAGTTCCTTTAAATCCCTCTTGGCACTCTTTCTGGGCAGAGCCAAAGGAACCGTCCTAGTCTCTTTGCTCATCAGTTTCTCTGCTGTGCTAGGTCCCCCTCCTGGCTGACTCCAGCCTCCTTCGAGATGGAAGGCTCCCCATGTTTAGAACATTCCTGATTTCTCTCTTCTGTGCCAAGGACTTGGGGAGCATTGTCTGAGCGTTTTCAGAGCCACCTTTTCTGATACTCATCACTGCTCATTGGAAAATGCTTGGTCATCTTTGATGGGGGGATAAAAGGAAAGAAATATGAGTTAATGGAAGGAAAATTCTATTATGAAATTGGAGCTGTACCTCATCAGAAACTGACGTGTTGTAAGCATCACATTTCATTGCCACGGTGAGGACTTTCCAGGATTTACCGGACGCACAGTTCTTGGGGCGCACGCGCGGTAGTGGTATTGGTGTGCACCGTGAGTCAGACCTTGTACCAGCACCAGCGGCACGGTGCACATGCGGGGAGCACGGTTTGGTCCATGGTGGACCAGGAGTCTCAGATGGGTGAGTCGTGTGCACAGTCCTGGAGTGTGAAGGTCAGTCAGTGTCCATGCCAGCAGCAGCTTCTGGTGGAAATATCCCCCAGAGGCCTCAGGCAAGACCTGACTTTACTGCCATCTTGCTTGTTCTGGGCACTCAGCTGCCTGAGTGGCGCCTTCACTGGGACCGTGGTTCCCACCAGCTGAACATGGCACTCACAATGAGGTTCCGTCATCATGGCTTCTCCACACCATACTCTTTGTCCCTTTCTTGCAGGGTCTCTGTTGTATGAGTTAGAATAGCCACCCTCAACCTCCAAGACTCTAATAGTCTGTGAGTCTTCATGATCTTCTAGTGCAGCATGTAGCTTTTTAAAGCTTCCATACTTTCATCATTTAAGTTGTGGAATTGTAGAAATAATCTGGAAGATTTTACTTAAAATGGCTGTGCTGTTCATGACAGGTGCCAGGGCAGCGCCACCCTTCACCCTGGGGCTTCCTAGCGAGGCCTGTCTTTTCCACCTGGGCCTGGAGCCTGAGCCCTCTGCCCTCCCTGGGGGTTTGCTGTGCTGACGGCCCCTCCCTCTGTCTTTGTCTTCGTCTTCGTCCTCTGTCTTTAACTTGGTCTATGACTGGCTCTGTCCTCTAGTGGATAAAGTCAGATGTCCCTCCACTGAAAAACACCAAAAGCTTCTGCAGTGAACATTTCCAGCCCATCGCTTGCCCGTCTCGTTCTTCAGAGGACGCTCGCTGCAGGTTTGCTTGGTCTGCTCCGCCCTCTCGCCTTTGGCCCTCAGTAGAGTTGCGCCTACGTGGCACGAGGTCACTGAAGCAAAGGTTAGGAAATACTCAGCTGCCAGCCCCACTGGGCACAAGGTCTTGTGCTGCCTTCTCTCCCCTTTTGAGCCTGTGGCACACCATTTATTTGTCTTTGTTATGAAACGATACCTTTCCCATTCTAGACTTCTTCCAGATATACTCACTGTGCCTCACTCTGGCATGCCAGCGATGTAGCTGGGGAGTGGAGCCCAGGGCAGGCTGTTATGGTGGGGACCTCGGTGGGAAAGCTGCGTGTCCTGTGTGGGATTTTCGTGATCTTCTTCCTCTCCTAGATGAAGGCCTCGTTGGAGGAAGAGATGGTGCTTTTTCCCATTGCTTTCCAGTGCCCAGCACCCTGCTGATATGACTGGAGCCTGCTTGATTCAGCAGAGTGGTTGTGCAGGTGTGGCCCCTGTGGAGAAGCCCGCTTCGCAAAGCCCCCTCTGCCTCTGACACATCTCTCATGGAGCTCCCAGCAGAGCTGAAGAGGCAGCTGTGGTGTGTGGTCTGCCCTGGGCCGTCCCCTTCAGGTAACTGATGACTTGTAACTTAACCGCTATGGCTCATAGTCTCTGGTGGGCAAGCCAGAGTCATGGAAGCCGCAGCTCCTGTGCACACGTGGGCATGGGTGATTGTGGAATGGTTTGGGATTTATGTGATTAGCTCCTGGCTTGAAAAGCAAAGCTAGGACCCTACAACTTACGGCATCAAAGCACGGAAGTAGAAGGCAGAGCAGAAGTGGCAGAGAAGGAGGACGCAGGAGAGAGGGCTCTGGGCCCGTCCTGTTTTCTGCCTTGCCTGCTGGGAAGGCAAACACCATACCATCTCCTATCTCCCGCAGCTCCTACTTGCTGCCTTGTTCATGTGGAGTTGAATGCCTATATTTGTTTTTGTGAAGCTCTTCACACTTTGCGGCCATTTGGATTTTCTGAGACCAAAATATGGTAAGCCGAAGCTAACAGGAGACTTCCTTCTCGATGTTTACATCTGAACAAAGAGACAGGGATTCAGATTGAACATCAGGACTCGCCAAGAGTGACAGGCCAAAGAGATGTCCGCACTCGTCTTCTTCCTGGCCTTCTACACTGTTCTTGCTATATGAGGTCTTCGTCAGTCATTCTTGGCTCATCTTGTACAGGAGAGATTTGTTTCTACAACTAAACTGTAGGCTCTGGAGGGCTGGGACTGTATCTTATTCTTGTTTGTAATGCCCGGTAGCTAGCTTAAAGCAGTGCCCAGTAAACGCTTGGTGAAGTGCCTCCTGGCAGCGAGGCCAGGTTTTGTGGAGCAGATCTACAGTGTGTAACTTTATCTGTGCGTTTCCTGAATGTTCATGTGAGGCCAAGTCATCTTGCTGGAGCACTGTCTGATGTCTAACCGGCAGAATATGAAGAAAGTAATACGGCATTTTAGCATCTCTTCAGGCGGTTTTCAGAGTCCAAGTTGGATCTTGGACTTCATCCTTTGATCTTGTTCCTTACTCTCAAATAACGTCCATCTGAAAAACGTTTGCAAGCAATGTTTTAAATGATAGCAGGTGCCAGACCACGAACCCACAGAGGAAAGAATCCCTGTAGACGAGGGCCTTAATGTGTCCATTTATGAAATGCAGGCCTCCTCGGAGGGAGCCTAGGTCAGGGACCTGCTGGCGGACCTGGGAGGGAGAGGTGGGTGGGCCACGAAGGCAGGGAAACACGCATGCTCGCGCCCCCATCAGAACCACAGAGCGTCTCCCTGTGTAGTTCCCGAACACCTTCTGTGCTCCCCGTTTGCTGGAGTGACTGTGACAGACTCGGCAGTACTGCCCAGAAGTAAAATGGGGACTGATAAGTCCGAGGGCCTGTTTCTAGCAAAGGAGCAGGAGATTCCTCGCTTTGGTAATGGTGATGACCCATCTCTGGGAAGAATGTAGCTTAAATCATTTAAGGAAAAATAAGTAAATAAACAAAGCGTAGGTTCAGTGGAGTGCCACCGTTTGGTGACATGTTAAGAGCGGAGATTGTTAAGATAAAATAAAGCCTCTCCACGACTGTTAGGGAGTGGCACTAAATTACTTTTGTTGGGGAAGAGGTTCTTACCTGCTGAAGGTGAGGTACACTCACCGGATGAGACCTGTGGTCTGATGGGCGCGTTGTGGCCGGTGGGAGCCGGCTGCATTCTCACACGTAGGGGCTGCAGTTTCTCTGAGAGGCTGATGAGCCCCCACTCACCCGGCTTCTTACCAGAGCCAGCACTTGCCTTAAAATAGAGGGTTTTTGTGGACTTGGAAAGGGGAGGTTAGGAGTGGTGTCTGCCTGGTGGTGATCTGTGCTCCATGTGACCGGTGGTACTGGGCAGGGTATGGGGGGCAGAGGTGCACACACCTGCTTGTGCGTGCTCCTGGCCACCTGCACCTGTTTGGAAGCCCACTCACCATTCCCCAGAGAGGAGTGCGGGTGCCTGGCTGGGGCTCCAAGAGCCAGGGTGCTTGCGGCTTCTTCCCAGAAGCACCTCGGCCTGGGACCGAAGCTGGAGTACGAGCTTGCCGAAAGGTAAACGACCAGGGTGAGGAGTATCCTCGAATTGCAGGCTCTTGAAAAAACATTTTACACCCACAGGTAACTCATGAAACTGACTGCATAAAGTGAACAGTGTTGCCGGGCCTCTCGTGGGGCAGGTTGCTGCAGATATGTGTCGGAGCACAGAGGTCACACAGGTCATTGGCTTCCCGCGACCCCCGTGAGCGAACGCACGACCCTGACTGTTCTTGTCACCTAGATCGGGAGAGTATCCAGAGCTGGACTGTAAACGTGGACTAAGCCCCTGTGAAGTTTGTTGCGTTGACAATTCTGAATTAAGCAGGAATTGTTTTTTAGGTTATAGAGAAGCTGTAAAGCTCACCAGTAGAAATTTAAAGTCAGTCTGTGCCATCGACTCTCCAGATCACGTCTGTATCTTGCCAGCGAAACCTGAAATGCACTCTCACTCTGCCGAAAGCTCACACCCAGCCTTAGCCAGCCTCGGCCCTTAGGCCAGATCTGGCTCATCACCTATTTTTGAATGACCTGTGAGCTCAGAACAAGGTTTACATTTTTAATTGGTTAGGAGAAAAATCAGAGAAGAGTCTTATTTCGTGACATGTGGAAATGATATGAAATTCAGATTTCAGTGTCCCAAAGTAAAGTTCACACCATGACAGCAGAGTTGAGAGCTGTGACAGATACCGTAACGCCCCCAGAAGTATGTCGCTCTGGCCCTTTGCAGAAAAGCCTGCTGGCCCCCTGGCATAAATGAGCAGGCAGGTCTACAGGCTTTTCTGTGAGAAGGAAAGTCACTGGACAGTGCATTTCTTAAGGACAGAGACCATTCCACTAGTCTTTGTGCTGAGCCTCGAACACACTCAGAAGTAAGGACGGTAGTAATACCTTGCAAAAATAGGGCAGTTTGGTTTTGTTTGTTTGTTTTTTAGAGAAATTAAGAGGGCTTCATAAATATTGTACAGTTAATTTTATATCATTCCATTGAGGGAAACAAAAGTCCTGTCTTGTTATGTTGTTAGAGAAATGAAGACAAAGATTGGTGTCTTGGCTGAGGCCCCTTGAAGGGGTTGGTGAGGATGCACACTGCTCTGGAGTCCAGCCCACCCGTGATGAAGTCTGGATTTGGGGTCTGGCAAGGGGTGTCAGCGATGGTGGCTTGTTCCTTGTTGGACCCTCCGTGTTGCCTGCTGGGTGCTGTACGAATGTCAAATGCTCGGTACGTTTTAATACTGAAGATAATGTCTGCTGGAGCCGGAACGAATGGGACCTTGGAGGTGGTGCAGGCAGGCTCCAGCAACAGGCTCGGTCCGAGGGTGGTTTGCCCGAAGTCGGCGCACCAGTGCGTGCTGCGGCCACGTTGAGAAAGCCGGAGCTCCGAGAGACACCAGTTGTTGTCATGCTTTGTATCTTCTCCCCAGACGGCCTCCCACATGAAGAGCAGACACCGCGTGTTTAAAGCAAATGTAGAAATCTTCCTTTAAAAGATCTTTAGTCAATATTGCCCTGCTGGTGAACCATCACTTTCCAAATCAAACACTTGAAATTCCGGTGATAAAATAAAAATGCTTCAAGGACATACTGAGATCACATTTGTTATAGCACATGAAAATGAAGCCCACGGAACAATGCTTTACTGCTCAAACCACTAAAACAGCCAGAGAAGCACAGCATTGTGTAAATGTGTGTTAAAAGAGATATTTAGAAAAAATGCTTTTATTATTAGGCACTCAAAAAGTTGATGAATGAATGAATAGAAGTAGAATCTTTTGAAACTTAGTAGACTTTTAAGGTTGATCTGTGAGCACAGAAGATGAAGACTCCCCGGACGGATTAAATCAGATAAACGTGTCAAGGAAAACAGGTGGCAGACCTGGTCTGATCCTCCGTCTTACCTGTGTGCACACGTAGGACTTTGACATGCTCTTCCCCAGTGTGGGCAGGCAGAAGGTCATTGTGTGCCTGGGAGAAAGAGAGGATGCTCTCAGGGCCCCAGCTGCCCCTCTCAAATCTGGCAACTGATGCCAGTGTCACTTCCTGTGCCTGTGACCCCGTGGTCATGGTTACACGCGTCACACTGTGTTTCCCCGGTGCGCAGTTCGGCGGATATGAGCTCCAGCGAGCAGGCACATTTGTGGAGGAACAGGAGAGGGCTCTTGTGACACTGGCGAGTTGTAGGCGACTGCCTGGCCTGGGCACAACCCTGGTGCCTTTCTTGCGCTTCTGTCCCTCGCGCTTACGTGAGCCCCGAGGGAAGAAGTCCTCGGTGCCTGCAGCCACCCCTGAGTGGTTCTGGGAACAGCGTTCCGTGAAGACACGTTGGTCTCACTAAGGACAGCAGCTGGGCTTCCTCATGGAAGTTCTCAGGGGAGCTCTCTGACCCCGCAATGAGCCGTGTGCCCTGCCAGATGCCTTTGAGGAAGAGAGCTGCCTGAGTCATCTGCAGAGTCGAGGCATAGAGTACGGCAGCCCAGACCTGGGCCACTGCCGCCTCCGTCAGTGAGGCTGCTTGGTGCACAGCCTTGCTCGTCTGCCCGTGTAGCGTCAGCGCAGGCAGGCCACAGCAGCAACATCGGCATTGTGAGGCCTCAGTATGGAGCCTGGGGGCTGCCCGTGGGTCTACACAGACGCTCAGGCCAGCAGCACCCAGAGGAGGCTCCTGTGTGTGCGTTCGGGTACCATTCACAGCTGTGGAGCTTCAGAATCAAAAAACTGTGCAGAGTTGGGCCTCAGTCCCCCTCCCTTTGTCCTCTGCTCTCCCTACTTCATCCTGATCACACGGTCGCTGCCCTTCTCCCTGTGAACCCGTCCCTGGGACTTGGGAACTGGCCTCTGGCCTCTGGCCTCACCCTGCAGGTCTCTTGCACCCAGGGCAGAGGCGAAGGACTGATGCTCAGAGGTTTCACACTGGGCCATGGCCTCACTGCCTCCTCCATAAACCATCCACAGAGGGATTCCTTTCCCTGCTGGAAGGGCCTGCACTTGCTCCTCGATACCCACACGTGGCAGTCGCCTGTGTGCCAGGGGACGCCTCACCAGTGTTAGCAGATCTGCTTCAGGGCCTGTCCCCTTCTTCACTGTGTGAGCATTCCTTGTCCTCTGCGTGAGCATGCCTGCCCCTCTCCTGGGGTTCGTGCTCCTCGGGACCCGACACTCGGCCTCCCTCACCCTGTGTCTTCTCTAGTACCTGCACTTTCTGGCAACTTAGCAGGTACTCAGCTGGCGGAGGTTTTTGTTTTTTTTTATTTTTTTTATTATATTATGTTAGTCACCATACAGTACATCCCTGGTTTCTGACGTAAAGTTCGATGATTCATTAGTTGCGTATAACACCCAGTGCACCATGCAATACGTGCCCTCCTTACTACCCATCACCAGTCTATCCCATTCCCCCATCCCCCTCCCCTCTGAGGCCCTCAGTTTGTTTCTCAGAGTCCATAGTCTCTCATGTTTCATTCCCCCTTCTGATTACCCGCCTTTCTTTATCCCTTTCTTCTCCTACCGATCTTCCTAGTTCTTATGTTCCATAGATGAGAGAAATCATATGATAATTGTCTTTCTCTGCTTGACTTATTTCCCTTAGCATTATCTCCTCCAGTGCCGTCCATGTTGCAGCAAATGTTGAGAACTCGTTCTTTCTGATAGCTGAGTAATATTCCATTGTATATATGGACCACAACTTCTTAATCCAGTCCTCCTTCCAGTCATGTTGAAGGGCATCTCGTTTCCTTCCACAATTTGGCTATTGTGGACAATGCTGCTATGAACATTGGGGTGCATATGGCCCTTCTCTTCACTACGTCTGTATCTTTGGGGTAAATACCCAGAGTAGTGCAATGGCTGGGTCATAGGGTAGCTCAATTTTTAACTTTTTAAGGGACCTCCACACTGTTTTCCAGAGTGGCTGTACCAACTTGCAGTCCCACCAACAATGTAGGAGGGATCCCCTTTCTCCACATCCTCTCCAGGAATTGTTGTTTCTTGCCTTGTCTATTTTTGCCATTCTAACTGGTGTAAGGTGGTATCTTAGTGTGGTTTTGATTTGAATTTCCCTGATAGCTAATGATTTTGAACACTTTTTCATGTGTCTGTTAGCCATTTGTATGTCTTCATTGGAAAAGTGTCTGTTCATATCTTCTGCCCATTTTATGATTTATTTGTTTCTCGCGTATTGAGTTTGAGAAGTTCTTTGTAGATCTTGGATACCAGTCTTTTATCTGTAGCATCATCTGCAAATATCTTCTCCCATTCCGTGGGCTGCCTCTTAGTTTTTTTGACTGTTTCCTTGGCTGTGCAGAAGCTTTTTATCTTGAGGAAGTCCCACAAGTTCATTTTATCTTTTGTTTCTCTTGCCGTTGGAGACATGTCATGAAAAAGGTTGCTTCGGCCGATGTCATAGAGGTTGCTGCCTATGTTCTCCTCTAGGATTTTGATGGATTCCTGTCTCCCATCGAGGTCTTTCATCCATTTGGAGTTTATCTTTGTGTATGGTGTGAGAGAGTGGTCAAGTTTCATTCTTTTGCATATAGCTGTCCAATTTTCCCAGCACCATTTATTGAAGAGACTGTCTTTTTTCCACCAGATGTTTTTTCCTGCTTTATCAAAGATTAGTTGCCCAAAGAGCTGAGGGTCCATTTCTGGGTTCTCTATTCTGTTCCATTGGTCTATGTGTCTGTTTTTGTGCCAGTACCATGCTGTCTTTGTGATCACAGCTTTGTAGTACAGCTTGAAATCCAGCAA
>NW_024423675.1:70525939-70547231 GCF_017311325.1 Ursus maritimus
GAGAATTGCTACCCCAGCTTTCTTTTGAGGTCCATTGGCGTGCAAGATGGTACTCCATCCCTTCACTGTCAGTCTGAATGTATCTTTGGGTTCAAAATGAGTTTCTTGTAGACAGCAAATGGGCTTCACTGTCAGTCTGAATGTATCTTTGGGTTCAAAATGAGTTTCTTGTAGACAGCAAATGGGTGGGTCATGTCTTTTTATCCCATCTGCAACCCTGTGGTGTTTTATGGGAGCATTTAGGCCATTTACATTGAGACTGATTATTGAGAGAGATGATTTTAATGAAGCCATGTTGCCAGTAAAGTCTTTGTTTCTATCGGTTGTGACTTTCTGTTCTGTATCACTCTTGGGGCCTTTTTACCTTTATAGAACCCCCCTTAATATCTCCTGTAGGGCTGGTTTTGTGGTTACGAAATTGGTCAGTGACTGGCGATTCTGGAAGGTCTTTTATCTCTCCATCAATTCTGAATGACAGCCTTGCTGGATAAAGGGTCCTTGGCTGCATGTTTTTCTCTGAAAGAGCTTTAAAAATGGCTCCCCAACCCTTTCTCTCATTCCAGGTCTGTGTAGACAGGTCTGACGTAATCCTGATACCTTTGCCTTGGTATGTGAGAAATTTCTTTGCCCTGGCTGCTTTCAATACTGTATCCTTGGATCTAAAATTTGCGAAATGCACTATGACGTGACGTGGTGTAGGTCTGTCATGGTTGAGCTTGGGAGGGGTCCTCTCTGCCTCTTGGAAACGGATGTTTGTTTCCCTTGCTAGATTAGGGAAGTTTTCAGCTACAACTTGTTCAAATATCTCTTCTAGACCTCTGTTTTTCTCCACCCCCTCGGGGATGCTGATGATTCTGACATTGGAACGTTTCATTGAGTCAGTAATCTCCCGTAACCTATATTCCTGAGCATGGATTTTTTTGAGTCCAGATTCTATTTTAGCTTTTTCTTCTACTAACCCATCTTCCAATTCGCTGATATGTTCTTCTGCCTCATTCACCCTGGCTGTCAGACCCTTTAGTTTTGACTGCATTTGGCTCATAGAATTTTTAATTTCTGCCAGGTTCGCCTCCATTTCCGCCCTTAGAGATTCTATATTCTCATTAACATTTTTGTTAATACTTTTTTCAAGTCTACACATCATCTTGACCATTGTTACTCTGAATTCCGTTTCTGATAATTTGGTTATATCCATATCCATTAGTTCTGTGGCAGAGGCCACAGACTCCTTTTCTTTTCTTTGCTGGGGGGGATTTTTCCTTCTCGTCATTCTGACGAGGAGAGGTTGCGGGGTTGTCCAGAGCCCAAATTATTGACCGGGACCCAGGCCGTGCACCCTTGTTTTATAGGGATCTTAGTGATGTGGGGTTCTTGATTTTTCAGCCTGCCTTCTGGGGGTGGGGCCTGCTGCGCCGATACTCAGGCAACCCTGTTTGGGTAGAGTCTCTGTGTCCCCTGCGAGGGGGGATGGGGATGGTCACCCTGTGAGCCTGTGTTTCCAGGCGTTTGTTCTCTGGCGGCTTTTTCCTGGTGGTTTGCTGTGCCTCTTCTGAGAGTCAGAGCAGCAGCGGCCGAATCTCAGCCTCTGTCTCAGAACAGAGGGATTGTGGACCGTTCTCCACTGATGTTCTGGCCACTGTTACTGTTGGTGCTGCTCAACCCTGCAGCATCCTTGGATGTGTGCCCCACACCCGGTGTCCCAGCCCTCACTTCCAGGGCCGGCGTGTCTCTGTCCTTCGTGTTTCTAACACCACCAGCCGCTCCCGGATCTCCCGGTCTCAGTCTGGTTCCAGTGAGCGCACCGGAGCTCCGTTTCAGTCTGGTCGCACGTGTTCCCCCGGCTCACGGTCTCAGTCTGCTCTCCCGCGAGTCCACCTGCTCCCCCGTGCAGGTGGCTACCGCTTCCCGGTGCCCAAATGCGGCGGCTCCCTTCCCCTTCCCTTTATCTTCCAATATCCGTGCGTGGTTTCACGGCTCCCCGCTTCGTACCTCAATACTCAGCGCTAGAGATGTTCATTTGTAGAGATCCAGATGTATCTTCCTGCGTCTTAGGCTGATTCCGTGAATGTTCAGGCTGGTCTGGTACCTATCCACCTGGACTCAGGGGACTGGCTGAAAAAGGGGTCCCCTACTCCTCCACCATCTTAACTCCTCAGTGAGGACTCCATTTTGATCAGCTAGCGGATTTTTTTATAACTTTTATGGAACCTTTGTGCATTGTTGGTACTCAGATTTTGATTTGCTTAATACTTTTATCAGTCACTGTATTTATGTTTAGGCTAGAGTGCTTGTAGAAGTATTTTGTCTTCGGGGTGCCTGGGTGGCTCAGTCGTTAAGCGTCTGCCTTCGGCTCAGGGTGTGATCCCAGGGTCCTGGGATCGAGCCCTACATCAGGCTCCTCCGCTGGGAGCCCGGTTCTTCCTCTCCCACTCCCCCTGCTTGTGTTCTCTCTCTCTGTCAAATAAATAAAATCTTTAAAAAAAAAAGTATTTTGTCTTCATGAATCAGAATGTTCAAATAAAATTTATTTTTCTGTAGCAGAAACAAATCTAAGGATATAATTTCCATCTAACCTTTGTTTTTCAAAACCCATACTCAGGTTGGCAGAAATGTACCCAGGGTTGAGGGGGATGGATGTCTCTGAGATGTCCTTGTCCTGCTGTCTGTACTCTGGATCACAGTACCGGCCCACAGGACATGGGTGCCCGGTAGAGCTCATGCACTGCTGTGGGCGCGGGGGGCAGTCTGTGCCCCTCCTCTTCCTGACCTATGGGTCCTGTCTCCTCACTCTTGCTCTGACACTTCATGCCTGTGGCAAATCTGAGCCTCTAAAGCTCTCCCGGGGGCCAGACTTTTGAAAGGCAGAAGCCGGAACTTGATTTTACTCTCTGTTGCTCCCATGTATTGATTGTAGGATGTCTTAGGTGACTAGAGGTCCAGGCAGTAAGGGGAAGAATGGTGCAGTTGTGACTAATAGTTCAAATATTATCTCGCTGTGTTTCTTACAAAGATTAGTCTTTTATCATTCTTTTAAATCTGGTTCTTTCTGTAATTTTACACTTTTGAGTAGAATTGTATAATCTCGTGGTGGTTGTGGGTTGACTGGGTGGACGTGTTGCCATGATGTGTGATGATATAGGAGGGGAGACCAGTGGGGGTTTAACTGAGCCCATCTTTGGAGCCGTAGGATGGTGTGGGATGCCCCGTGGGCTCTGTGGCTCAGACTGGAGAGGGGATGGGGCAGGGAGAGTGGTGAGCGGTGTGCTTGCCCACGGCAGCAGGAGGCCACACGCCACAGGATGCTCACGTGCTGTGCAGTTCCCATCGTGGTTTCCTCAGGTACCTGAACTTGTTTCCGGTCTTCACGACTTTACACTTGGCTGTGCTTTCTCTTCTCTCTGCTCTTGGGTCCTTTCTGTAAGCCCTCAGAAGACACAGAGAAGTTGTTTTTCTTGTTTGTTGTGTGTGATCGTCAGTTCTGAACCTCAGGGGCATGTCGGGAGGGCAGCTGGAGCTTCGAGCCCCCAGCCCTGCTGACCCCCGCACTTCTGGGATAGCACCGCAGCTCAGTTGGGTGGAGAGCATCTTTTTGTGCATGTCGCGTCTAGTGTGGACATTTTAGGGATGTGTCCAGGGTGCTGCTGGCAGCCAGACCCTGTGCACAAGAGCGCTGGGGCACTGAGCACCTGCTGTCTTGTTCCTCTGTGCAGGCGTCTGTCCACGTCCGAAGAGCACCTCTCACACAGTGATGTGACACGAACGAGGCACTGGGTCTGAATGTGCTCGATGTCTCAAGGCAGGTGCCGTGGAAGGGTTGGCCCTGCTGTTGTCACTGGCACAGTGTTGGTTCTTCCCATCCCTGCCCCTGTGCGTTAGGAGAAACATACGGTCTTGACTTTTCATTATTTGTTTACATGTAAATTCAACAACTATTTTTATTTTTTATTTATTGGCCTGTAACTGACATACAATGTTGTGTTAGATTCAACAAGTGTTTTCAAAGTCCCTGCCGTATGCGCAGTGAGGGGCCTCGGTGACAGGTGTCACCACACACAGTGAGCAGCCTGGCACGTTGAACCTCTGCTGGGTTCTCGGAGGCTCCCATGTGGGTCAGGCAGACCTGCTGTGCTGTTCCTCCACTTTGCAGGGCCTGCCAACTGTCCCGACTCAGGAGGGCCGAGGAACAGCCGGGCGTGAGTGGATCCCAGCCCTGCCCGTCAAGGTCCACGCAGTGCCCTTGAGGGTTACTTTGTACGATTGTGCCTCACTACAACCAGGGGACCTTACCAGTGAGCGGGACCTTCAGCGTAGAGCCTCTGAAACCTGACCTGCAAGTTCT
The DNA here is from genome assembly GCF_017311325.1 of Ursus maritimus. Classification (NCBI taxonomy): domain Eukaryota; kingdom Metazoa; phylum Chordata; class Mammalia; order Carnivora; family Ursidae; genus Ursus; species Ursus maritimus. The sequence continues at coordinate 70,530,279 of NW_024423675.1, forward strand.
TGTTGTTCTGTCTAATAGTGCTGTCCTCCACCCAGGTGGGATTCCACGTGCTCATCGGACAGTCGCCCTGGAGCCACGCTCTCTTAAGCTGAGTTTAGGTTGGCTCAGGGGCTGCAGCTTGCCAAGAATGGTAGTTTTGTTCCATTTAAATGTCATTTTGCATAATTGCTGATAAGCCCCAGTTAATGGACATTCCTTGGCGAAGGAACACCACCAGTCGAGCCGTTTACTCTTCATTATTTCCTGTGAAGCTTTGGAACGTTGGACCTGGTTTTTCCAGTTTCTGGTCCCCATCAGACGCTCCATCACCTGGGCAGGAATCTTGCAAGGCTCGGCTCCTCCTCGTCTTTACTCCAAAGCACCTGACTATTTCTAAAATATGGGTTGCTTGTCTTTATAAATTTTATTTGTAATGCCTCACCTGTTAGCCACATGGAACTCACCCATGCTTGTGGATGACTGCTAGCCTGGAGCCAGGCCCAGCCGTCTGGCCATGCTGACCGGGGCTCCCTGGGTGTCCCCTCAGCGCCTCTTCTTGAGGAAGAGGAACAGCTGCCGTGGGATTTCTCTTGCTGGAAGATGACCTCAGAGCTTGATGTTAGGCCTACAGCCTGTGACCACGCTCTGCTCTCCCCTTGTTCTTTTCTGTGTTCACTGAGTGACAGGGGAGTGATCTTGGTCGTCGAGCTTCCACAGGCCCCAGTCTCTCCACTCTGTCTTCCGTGCATCTTCAGCCTCTTCCTTAATAGACTTGTCGAGGAGGAATGGTATGGTCTGTTCTCTGAAACCGTACATTATAATTAGGAAAGTAAACTCACAAGGCAGACATGGCTGAGAAATACTATTTTCTGTCTCCCAGACGTGGAGAAGCACAGGGAAGCACCGCGGACGTGCCAGTTGCTCCTGACGTGAGCCCATCGCTAGGATTGCATGTGGCAGTGCCAGATCCGCGTGAACTAGCCAAGGGACTCAGGCTCGAGCACCACCTCTGCCTGTGCCTCCGTGTGCCGTGTGTCCTTTAATCTCCCGGGGTTTTCTACCCTTGCTTATATTTAGAGCCAGGAAGGGCAGGGGCGCCTGGGTGGCTCAGTCAGTTGGGTGTCTGACTCTTGATTTTGTCTCAGGTTGTGGTCTTGGGGTCATGAGCTCGAGCCCTGCGTTGGGCTCCACACTGAGTGTGGAGTCTGCTTGGAATTCTCTGTCTCCCTCTGCCCCTGCCTCCCTTCCAAAAAAACACCAGAGAGGAGAGAGAGAGCACGCATGGTGGAGGCGGGGTTGGGGGTGGGAGAAGAAAGCCGTGTTTAGGAAACTGGATTAATGCCCATACAGCTTCTTAAACAAAAAGTGCCCTAAAGCACTGGTGGTGTCACCCCGTCCTGTGACCCCAGGGCCACGTAACTGGGCTTGAGGCCAGAGTCTTGTGTTGGTTCTTGCACCTGCTTTGACATGGTTACATGTTCACTTCTCCGGGGTGGGGCAGTGAAGGGGTAAGTTACTTGGAAGCTGGGAGGTGGGGCCCAGCATGACCAGTGTAGCTCACCTGAGCCTAAAGGAGAAAGTCAATATATTGAGGAAGTGGGGTAAACCGGTGGGGCCCCCAGGGGCTCTGTTTCAGCCACTCACTTTGCCCGAGGTGGGACACATTTCCTCGCTGGCACCACCAGGACCTGACAGGTCCCGACTGTCACTGACAGGGCCACGGGGGACGGTGTTCGTAGCTGAGGCTTTGTTTCCACTTAAAAAATGCCCAGCTCTAAGTTCAGCACATTGTAATGTCATTTGGGGTTGGGTATTTTTCCAGAGCAAACGTTCTGGTTGCCATCCCTCAGTGCGTAGTGACGTGCACTGCTGCCCGAGTCGTCTCCGGGAGGAACTGCAGATAGCACCGTTCTACCTTCCATTTCCTCTGTCCTCACGGCGCATCATGACTTAGTATTTCAAGCTGTTAGAGAGCTTTGCTTTTGAAGGCCTTTTGGAGGACATGAGTAGGTCATGTTCTGGTGTCAAATCTGTCTTTATTCCATTACACTTCACTTCCTTGAGGGCAGGGCCTACACGTCTGCAGTGTGTGTGCAGCTCGTTAGTCCCGGTGATCCCCTGGCACCACGTGAGACCACTGGGACCCGCAGAAGGTACGTGATGGCTCACAGTCCCTTGGCTGGGATGGGGGACTCCCAGCTTCGGCTCTTCCTGCAGCAGCTGTGGTACCTGGGCCACTCCTGAGCTGCGGTTAAGGTGTTAGTGTGGAGCCTGTCCTTGGTGGGGCCATTGCTGTGACCAGTGTCCCGGCCTGGAGTTTGCTATTTCAGCATTGCGCCAAGGGAGAGCTCACTGTGGAGCGCTTACCGCGTGCACACATATAGACAGCAGGGTCTCCTTCCAGAATGGAAGCTGGCACAGCACAGCTGTCAGGAGCGTGCACTGTTCTTAACAGCGTGCGCCTCGGCTTGGGGCATACCGTGGCCTCCAGCGTGTGTGCACTTGCAGCTTGCCCTGTGTCACACAGCATGCGCACAGGAAGGCCATGATTCTGTCCTGTACACAGGCATCGTGTTAGGAAGTGGAGTCAACCCATTCTCCCGATAAAGACCCTCTACTTGTCCATTTGTAGGGCAGCAGCGGTTGATAGAGAAGTAAATACACTGTGTATCATGTTCTGGTATTTAAGAGGCAGACTCACTCATTCAGTAGAAATTGGAACACTGACTCTGTCAGACCTGTCCTGGGGGCGCAGGGAAAGGGAGGAGGTCGTCCCAGAAGGGTGGGTTCAGTGGAAGTGTGACTGTGGTGAGCAGCAGCCCTCCTGGGATGGGAGGGCATTCCTGTCCCCTCCTCCTCCTCCAGGCATTTGCCCCTGGGTGGAATTTGATGGATCCTAGGTGAGAATAGGGTAAGGACAGGAGTGCCTCAGAAGAGAGCAAAGAAGTTAGCTGGGTTCGTTGTGCAGCTTACAGACTGAAGAGGTGGGTCTGGTCACAGCTGGGACTCCCCTGCCTGTGTGTGGAGGGGGCTTGGGCAGCAAATTGACAGGCAGACCTCCAGGGGCCACATGTGCCGGCCCAAACAGGTCATGGGGTGGAGACAGTGGGTCTGGCAAGGGGCCTAGCACAGGGGTGCGGGGGCTGCCGCAGGTGGGACGGAGGATGAGACCTGTTCAGGAGGCAGGCTTGGCAGGGTTCAGGGAATGCTTACAGGCTGAGGTAGATGACCCGGGTGTGGGGATCCCATTTTCCTGGTTTGGGTGTCCGAGGTGAGACATAAAGAGCGAGCTCAGTTTGGGGAGGGCGCATGTGCAATGTGTGTCTGGACAGGTCTGAAGCTTGGGGAGAGTTGGCGTTGGAGATGGATTTGGAAACGTGAGCCCATTGGGTTTTATCAACACAGGGAGAAGAAAGAGGCGTAGCAAAAGGATGTCAGCTAGGGGGTTCCTGAGAACACCCTCATGAAGGACAGCAGAGAGCTTGAACAGAAGACGGGTGCACAGGGGGCAGAGCGCCCAGGCGTAGGGGGCCACCCGGAGAAAAGACGACATGCGTGCTAGACTTGAACCTGGAACAGCTTCTGAAGAGTGGGGGGCGGGGACTGAGGCCAGAGAGGGTGAGATACCCCTCCCCTCGGTGGGGCCTGGAGAGTTGGGGAGCTTGGGGAGAGAGAGTGACAGGGGCTGTTCACAGAGTGACGGTATGGGTATGTACACCCGAGGGAGGAGAAGGAAGTTCCCTCCTTCAGTACCACCTGCCTTGTGCGTCGTCTGTAGGGGCTCACGTGGTATTTCCTGACCCCCACACCAGAGCGGGCACGGCCCTTTCTGGGCAGCAGAGAAGCCTTGAGGATAGAACAGTTAACCCCTAAAGTTGGGATCCAAAGGGAAGTGATTATGTTTGAGAAATGAAATTATCAGCAAATCCAGCCCTTTAAGACCCTGACCTTATTTCTGGTTTAATGTGTTCTTCTTGGTTTAGGGTTTATTTTTAGTACCTGATAATTAAAACTGTACTAGAGGTTCCAAAAATGCCGATGTCTGTTTGTGGAATTATCCTCAATGAACACACTTTGCAAACCCTCCAGCAAAGACTGCGTGAGGCTAAGGAAAGCAAGCACGGGCCGCAGGGTTGTGGCCCATCTATTTAAAGTGCTCACCTGCCACCGCGTGTGTTTATTTTTGTCATACCCAGAATTGCTGTTGTACATGGGATATAATTTTAAGGCTTCTTGAAATAAGAGCGTATGAACTGGAACAGGAAAAAAAAAATACATCTTTATTTTCACCAACTTCTAACTGAAATTCATTCTTTCCTTTATGAGAGAGTCCACAAATCCTAGTAATAATAGCAGCAGCTGTGGCTGTGTCACCAGTAGGGATCACAGAGGATCCGATGTCACCTTCTAGTGGAGAAGTCCGTGTGTGTCCTTTCCTGTCATCCTCGTCTCCAGATTAGTTATTACACCCACTACTCTCTCTTATTATTTAAAGATACACAAAGAAGTGAGTAAATTCCTATATCATAAATTTGTGTTATTTTTAAAAACTATACTTCATTATAATTAATTCTTTTATAAGCCTGTTATTTTATTGTATGTATTTAATGGTATTCTGAGAAAGAATCCATAGGTTTCACCAGACTGCCAAAAATATTTATGATATGAAAATGTTGAGACCCCTGGCTGAAGAGACAAAGTGTGCTGGGGCTGCCCTCAGGAGTGGGAGACTGAGGTAGTCCAGATGGATTTTCCTGTTGAGGACAAATAGAAAACCTAAAAAATATATTAAAAAAATCTGGAAGTATCAGATAACTAAAAAGGTCATAAAGAATTATTGAGTGAAGATTATAGAAAACCAGAAGTCCGTGAAGGTCAGCCAAGAATTGGGAACCACTTTTGCTACAGAGTATTTGCCTGATAAGAAAGGAAAAAACATAATTGGCCGCAGTCAGGAGTAGACAGGGTGTTGCCACAGACCCCGCCAAGAGCACAAGGGTGAAGGGAATGCTCCAGGCAACTCTGTACACACACAAATCCAGCAGCTTAGATGTAGTAGAGTAGATCCCCCAAGGCACAAATGACTGCAGTCCACCCATCATCTAACAGATTGTAGACAGCCAGATAACCGTTAAGGAAATTGCATTCATAGTTTTTAAAACTCTCCAAAATACACCTGTAACCCAGTTGGTTTCACTCAATCATTTATCAGCATCCAGAGAATTAATGTCAGTTCTACACACTATCTTCCAGCAAATGTAAGAAGATGGACTACTTCCCAACGAGACCAGTATTACCCTGATACCAAAACCAGATAAATGAATTACAAGAAAAAGAACATGTCAGGCCAGTGTCCCTCATAAACATAGATACAGAAACCCTTAACAAAATGTTAGCAGATCAAACGAAGCAGGGTGTAAAAAGAAGTATACACCATGACCAAGTGGGATTGTTTACTGCCGGGACGCATGGCTAGTTCAGAATTCAAAAGCCTGTCTCTGTAATTCTGTCATAGGCTAATGAGGAAAAATCACATGATCATATCAAGTATTCAGAAAAAAACATTTCACAACATTCAGTACGCATTCGTGATAAAAACTCAGAGAATAGGAAGAGAAGGGGCCTTCTTCAGCTTGATAAAGAATATCTACGAGATCCCTGGCAGCTGACATCATGCACACCAGTGAAGGGCCGCGTGCCTCCCCCTGAGGTGGGGACGAAGGCCAGGATGTCTGCTCACACCACCCCTCTCAAGAGCACGGAGCAGGCAGGTGTGACCTGTGCACTGAGGCAGGGAAAGGAACTAAAAGGCATGCAGATCACCGAGGGACAGAAAGACAGTCCCAATTTGCAGATGACATGATTCTCTACACAGAGAATCCCAAGGAATCCATCAAAAAACTCCTAAAGCTAGTGAGAGTTCAGCAAGAGCTCAGGCTGGAGACGGACATAAAAACAAACAAAAAGACCACCGTTGCATCTCTCTATACTAAAATTTAAAAGATATACCACCACTTACATGGTTCCACAAAGAATTACCAAGGTGTAACCCTAACAGACATGTATAGTATCTGTGCCCCAAGAATTACAAAATGCTGGTGAAAGAAGTCAGCTTAAGCTTGAGTTCATGGAGAGACAGACACACCATGCTCACGGGCTATAAGTCTTTGCACAGTGGAGAGAGGTCCCTGCTCTCCAAACTGATGGACAATTCCTAGCAAAATCCCAGCAAGGGTTTTTTGTTGTTATCGATAGGACAAGGTTGTTCTAAAGTTTATATGGAAGAGTAAAAGAACTAAAATACGGCCAGAACAGTTCTGAAAAGGAAGACTAACATGGGAGGAGTATAGCTTGTTAATATGGCTGATAATATAGCTTGTTGGGTAACTACACGAACCAAGACTGTGGGTTGGCCAAGGATTGGACGCATGGGTCAGTGGAACCGAGCAGAGAACTAGAAGCGGAACCACACAGGTATTGCCGCCCAATTTTGGCGAAGTGCAGAACTCTCGTGGACAGGCTGTGCTGGAGCAGTTACACAACCACAGACAAAAAAAGGGGTCGTGACCTTAACCTCACCATTCATGCAAAAGAGTAACTCAAGTAGATCACCAAGCTAAATGCAAGAGGTACCACTCTAGAACTTTTGGGTAAAAATAGAAAACTTTGGAATCTAGGGCTCGGTAAAGAGTTCTTGGGCTTCACATCAAAAGCATGATCCATAAAAGAAAAAAATCAATAAGCTGGACTTCATCAAAATTAAAAACATTTAGAAGGGGGAATGAACCACGAGAGACTATGGACTCTGAGAAACGAACCGAGGGCTTCAGAGGGGAGGGGGGTGGGGGAACGGGATAGGCCGGTGATGGGTAGTAAGGAGGGCACGTGTTGCATGGAGCACTGGGTGTTATACGCAAACAATGAATCATCAAACTTTACATCAGAAACCGGGGATGTACTGTATGGTGACTAATATAACATAATAAAAAATTTTTAAAAAAATATTTGGTCTGTAAAAATGAGGAAACGACAAGCTACTGAATGGGAGAATATATTTACCAACACATGTCTGACAGAGGTCTTCTAAGTAGAAAATATAAGGAGTCTCAAAACTCAGTAATAAAAACCAAACAGTCCACTTAGAAAGTGGGCAAAAGACACAAACAGACATTTTACTGAAAAAGATGTCTGCCTGGCAAACAAGCACGTGGAAAGTTGTTCCGCGTTCGTTAAAGCTTCAGCGAGGGGCTGCGTTGCATGTATCAGAACAGCCAAAACATTGGCAAGCCCCCGCGAGGAGAATGGGGTCCTTGCACACCAGTCTCCTAAGCAGCAGTGGGACTCCTTTTGGAAGGTGCGTCAGCTCCCTAAAAACTAAGCATGCACTTACACTGCATGTCTCAACAGTCCCCCTCCTAGCCCTTTGTCCCACAGAAATGAAGACTTCTGCTCACAGCAGACCTGGACGTGAGCATTCCCAGCAGCTGCACGTGTGACAGCAAGAGCTGGGAACAAGAACAACGTCTTTAACTAGACAAACACTCAAACCAGCTGGCCCGTCTGCACTGTGCAGTCACTCACGGCCGGCCCGACACACACAAAAGCATGAGCTGATCTCGGAGGGTTGTGCTGAGTGAGGAAGCCAGTCCCCACATGGCCACACTCTCAGAATGCCACGTTTGGAGAGATGGAGGGTGGGGCGGGGCAGGGTACCACTCAGGCTCTGCATGAGGGAGGCCCTGTATCTGATGGTGGTGGTGGTGGTGATGCAGATGGTGTGTGTGACATCACACACATCCGTGCATGTGGAAGGGCTTGTCTCCTGGTCTTGATGCCGCACTGTGGAACGTAGGGTCTTAGCACTGGGGGTGAGGGTGCGTCATGGGACCTTCCGTACAGCCTCTGCAGCATCACTGCAAAATAAAAATCCCAAACCAACCCTGTGCTGCCTACCAGACACACACCCAGAAGGGAGGGACACCAGGACATCTGAAGAGGAGGACAGAGGTGAGCTGTGCACTCACCCTAAGGAATTGCTGTGACTAGATAAGAAAAAGTGGACTTTAAGTGGACTCTTTACTAGAGAGATGATGGTCAAGAGCGTGTCTTGACTCTCTAACTGGGTAGTTAGCATGGGCAGCTTCAGAAATATTTGAAATGAGGATTGCCAGGACGGCAAAGAGAAACACTACAGTGGCAACAGAGCTCAGCAAACGATGGCCCTGTAGGCCAGATCCAGCCCACAGCCTGTTTTTGTACCATCCTGCAAGCTAAGAATGGTTTTTACAGTTTTAAAGTGTTATTTCCTAAAAAGAACAACATTCAATAGAGACTGTACAGGGCTGGCGAAGCCTGGTGTCTTAACCGTCTTGGCCCTTGAAGAAAAAGTTTATTGAGTGCTGCTTTAAGCCGTCCCTCTGCAGAGCATGGAGCAGAGGGAAAATCACTAAGGGTCAGAGTCTGCGAGCACAGCGAACACATGACCTCGTGTGCGTGTAGATGCCACTCCCAGAGTCACAGGACAGTGCGCACAGGGGTGGCTGACACAGACCGCGTGACAGTCCTGGTGGCCCAGCCAGCGCGAGACCACTGAGGCCGTCTGTCTGCTTTCTGACCACGGTAGACATGATCTGGAAGCCAACAATAACACAAAAATTAAAACTCCCAATCACTTGAATTTAAATAGTATATTTCTAACTCATGGTTGCAAATAGAAATCACAATAGACATTATAAAATAATTTGAATGACAAATTTGAATGACAGTGAAAATAGTCATATTGAAATTAGCAGATGAAGCCAAAAGCTGTTCTTAGAAGGAAATTTATAGCATTAAATGAATATGTTTGAAAAGGAGAAACGCTGAGAGCTTGTTCATAATAAAAACTCTCAGTAAACTCAGACTAGAGGGCAACTTCCTTAATGTAGGAAAGAGTAAAATCAGCAGAAATCATATTAATGGTGAAATATTGAAAGACTTTCCTCTCTAGTGGGAGTGAGTCAGGGGTACCTTCTTTAAACGGGGAGCCTTAGCAAGAAGAGCAGTCCGAGGAAAGAAATATAAGGTGTAGGGTTTAGAAGAAGTAAAACTTACTACCATTGACAGATGGCATGATTGTATAAATGGAAAATCATATCTACACAGCAGCCCTTAGAATTAGTAACCAAACTTAACAGGGGCTAGATACAAAGTCAGCATACACAACCTAAATGTATTCTGTAAAACAATAGCAAGTAAAAAATAACCCCCAATTTTTTTATGTTTACACTAAAATCAAAAGAAAATGAAATAGCAAAAAACAAGCTGTACAAGACCTCTACATTGACAGGCACAAAATTTCTGAAAGAACCTAACTTGAAGAAGACTCCCCGTTTTAGGTGTCCGTAAGCCCTAGTCATGCATAGGATCCAAGCATTCCCTGTGGGAAGTCCATGTGTGGTGGCGTGCGCTAGGACAGTGGGGACAGCCCTCTGCTCACGGTGTGAAGAGCTTCACGAGGAGCGTCCCCGGAAGAAGACAGAGACAGCAGTACATACACTGCCTGATCGTTCTTGTACATTCACAGGCATGTGAAACCGTTTGTTACAGCTTGAGAGTTTGGTTAGTGCTTCCTTTCCAGGGCGGTGAGGGTGGCAGGGAGGCCAGCAGGGGCTTCTGTGATGCCAGCACCATGCGCTCTGTGGCGTAAGTGTTGGTTGCACGGCTTGTGGAAGCTTACGTGGGACACATGGGATCCATGCTTTGGGGGTGGTACTCCTCGCTTGTAATTTACTTTAAAACAAACGGGTATAGAAGGGATGAACACAAGATGTGAACAAGAATTGATTCCCGGGGCGCCTGGGTGGCGCAGTCGTTGGGCGTCTGCCTTCGGCTCAGGGCGTGATCCTGGTGCTCGGGATGGAGCCCCACATCAGGCTCCTCCGCTGGGAGCCTGCTTCTTCCTCTCCCACTCCCCCTGCTTGTGTTCCCTCTCTCGCTGGCTGTCTCTGTCAAATAAATAAATAAAATCTTTAAAAAAAAGAATTGATTCCGTTACAGAAAAATCTACCAAATTAGAGAAGTGCCCCCAGTATGCGGAGAAAATACATAACATCTGTATCAGGGCACCTTTCCCACAGGCTAGTCTGATGCTGAGTAGTCACTGTGGTCTGAGTGCTGGGGCCAGGGCCCACGGTGATGGGGCCGGGGTGGGGAAGCTCAGGGCTGCTTGAAGTTTGCAAGGAGGAAGGAGGTAGAGAAGATGCGACGTTCTAGAGTCAAGTTAATCCCGTGGTGCGTTGTCCACACAGGAGGGCTGAGCCACACGTGACCCTGAGCCCTTGAAATGTGGCTAGAGCATCTGAGAAACTGAGTATTTGATTTTGGTTCATTTAAATTCAGATATCACGTATGGCTCCTGGCTCCTGGCTTGGACAGTGCAGTTGTAGACAGACAGTGATGGGGAAGTGCAGGAGCTCGACACACAGTGGGACGGTGGAGAGTGCTGCAGGGCACGGCCGGGGCGGGGGGCGGGGGCACCTAGCGTGGTGGGGAGCGGCCAGCCAGCACAGGCCTCACCTGGAGGTGCCTGCAGAGCAGAGGCAGTGAAGACATCCACTTGTAATTACTCAGTGCCCCCTCAGCCCCACAGACCTGTTCCGTTCTTGCTCTTTTTAGGATGATATAAAAAGTTGTGCTGACAAGACATGCTTTCATTAAACCTTAGATTGGGGCGCCTGGGTAGCTCGGTCGGTGAAGCATCTTCCTGCAGCTCAGGTCATGATCCCGGGGTCCTGGGATCGAGTTCTGCATCGGGCTCCTTGCTCAGAGGGGAGCCTGCTTCTCCCTCTGCCTCTGCTGCTCTCCCTGCCTGTGCTCCCTCTCTCTCTCTCCCTCTCTCCCTCTCTGACAAATAAAGTCTTAAAAAAAAAAACCTTAGGGGCGCCTGGGTGGCACAGCGGTTAATCGTCTGCCTTCGGCTCAGGGCGTGATCCCGGCATTATGGGATCGAGTCCCACATCAGGCTCTTCCGCTATGAGCCTGCTTCTTCCTCTCCCACTCCCCCTGCTTGTGTTCCCTCTCTCGCTGGCTGTCTTTCTCTGTCGAATAAACAAATAAAATATTAAAAAAAAAAAAAAAAAAAACCTTAGATTAACTCTGGGGTAATTGCAGTTCATAATAACTCTTAAAATGGTGATCAGTTCTATTTTAATCAGTGAAGTGAACCCTTATCAAGAGGATAAAACGTCTGTGACTTCTTTCGTGGCTTAGTTTGGTTTTGTAAACTATATAGGATATGCAGTGACATTTAAAATAGCCACCGTTTAATTTGAGCAGCCTTGGTCAACCAGACACCGAGAGATTCGGTGGACACTTGCTAGGTTATCTATTCACGTGTGTGCAGTCAGCATGGGCCCCGCATCCCAGAAGCAGACGTGGCTGCAAGAGCCTGTCTGTAGCGGCTTCTCTGTCCCAGCACAGTGAGAATATGTGACGTCAGGGTAGGTTTGACAACAAAAAGAAATATTTTGTATTCGTATGACTTAATTTGTAAAAAGTTATCCACTCATCAGGCCTGTGAGATAATTAATACTTAATTAGAAAAACTGAGTGTGCCTTTTAAGAATATGGTGAGCTTATCGAGTACCTCAAACAGTACTCTCTTGGCTTCTCCTCCTTTGCTTTTCCTGGTGGACTGCAGCTTTGACATGTCAAGGGGCAGTTCTGAGTTGTACACAGGCCTGGGCAAACGTCTGGGGTGCGCCCAGTGGGTATGCGCGTGAGCGTGCACACTCGTGATGCAGCTCCCCCTCACGTTCCTGTGATCAGCGGGGCTCCCTGGGGGGCTGGTGGGCACAGCACCTGTTGGCTGCCGGGCAGCGCTGAGGTACAGGGTGTCTGCTTCCCCACGTGCATGACTCCTTTCCATTCTCTGTCTGCGACCCACAGCTTGACTACATCGACCCCCGAGCCGTGCAGCTTGGCTCCCTCCTGGTCCGCGGCCTCACCACTCTGGTCTTGGTCAACAGCGCGTGCGGCTTCCCCTGGAGGATGAGTGACTTCATGCCCTGGAACATATTTGACGGAAAGCTCTTTCATCAGAAGTACCTGCAGGCGGAGAAGGGGTATTCCGTGGAGGCCCTCGTGGAACAAAATGTGAGGTCATGGTGTTTTCGCGTTCAGAAACAAGAGGTTTGAGGTCAGGTGCTCAAATGCATCCTTAAGCTCAGAGTCCTGGGCCAGATATCAGTTCTGTCTGTCCCAGTGGTCACTTTCCTGGGAAGAGCAAACATGGGAGACACATGTTCCCAGGCTTTGAAATTTTACAGTTTAAACGCTGACCGTCGATTACGTGGTTGAAATTACTGCTCTTCTGAAAGAGGGTTGCATTATTCCAGAATGGCAGAAACACGAGTTGGGAGGCCTAAGGCTTCAGCGTTAGCATCTCTCATAGCTTCTCCCAAAATACCGCCATAGGGCTTGAGTCCCCAAACTCCTGCTGGGGGACGGCCGGGAGCGCCCCTCACAGTCCAGCAGAGCCCCCTATAGCTTGCTCTCCCTTACGCTTCTTGAATCAAGAAGGAGTGTTTCCCCAGAGGTGCCTTTGCAGACATCAGACTGATTCAATAGGAATAATGACCGTGTGTTTATGAAAATATCCCCTGAAGACTGCTGGTTTAGTTGGGGATGTTGGCTCTGCATTGTCCAGCTTCATGTGTATGAGTGCTCCCTGATTCCTCGGAGGGTTCCAAGGAAGGCCCCCGCCAAGAATGTTACAGTAGCTGCAGGCATGCACGAGAGCCTGTGGTCCACGGAGCAGTCACCATCCGTGAGGATAAAGCATGCTGAGCTTCGCATCAAATAGAAAACACTTGGAGAGATGCTGCCATCCCTGTGCCTCACCCAAACAAAAACCCAGGGCGTCCTTTGGGATTTAGAAGCAGCCAGTATCGTGTGCAGGCAGCAGCAGGGTAACAAGGGGGGGTGTTGCTCAGATCGGGCTTGTCACCGTGTATGGAAGTATGAAGGGTCAGAGCAGAGCAGACGGCAGCCACCGTCTGCAAACCCCCAGTTGTGGTCCTGGGTCTGATGTTACGGCCACGCACAGGGCGACCTCAGGTTCGGGCAGATGGGGCCGTGTGTCAGCAGTAAATGAAGTGGCCCGGAGGGGCAGGTCCGCCCCTCGCCCTGCTGCTGCTTCTCCTGAGGTGTCACCGCTCGAGAGACTGAGGACCCAGATGACCAGCCCAGGTTTGTTTGGATGGACTGTGTGGTCGTGGCCCAGATGTCACCACAGAACTCAGAGACCTTTTGGAAGTGACTCTTTAACCTACAGAAGAGCAGAAAGGATGTGGCTCTGGTGTTACCTCCCTAGGGACTCGGAAGGATGTCAGTTTTCTGAGAACCTCTTGTTAAGTTTCAGTGTTGAAGGAAATGCTCAAACAGTGTCCTTGGACACCGTGGTCACTGTTGTGTCTCCTGAGTGCATGCACAGGCCTGACACTGCTCACGCTGTCTGCTCTGTTTGCAGAGGTCCCGGCTGACCAAGTTCCACACGCTGAAGTCAGTCGTGTGCAAGGCGTGCGTGAAGGAGAACAGACGCATCGTCAGCAAGCAGCACTGGCGCTCACACCAGCCAGGTGGGCATCGCGGGCCCCATCTCCGCCAGGGCGGGCCTTACGGTGCAGGGTGCCGGCAGCCGGCTGGCGAGATTGGGAGAAAACACAAACGTAACACGCTGGGTGCTACCTAACAGTTCCAGTTCTGGCCCCTTGAGAAAGGTGTCTCCCAGAGGGCGCACCTGCTCGTCCCGTGACGGAGAGCTCCCCTGTGGGCTCGTACCTCCTCTCCAGAGCTCCCTGCAGCCAGACGCTGCCGGCATGGCGCTGGTTTGAGTGACCGGAGCTCTCTTTCTTCTCATAATAACACTTAGCTTATAAAGGAAACAGTTAAAAGGACATATAAATAACCTTTATTCTGTCAGGAGAACAAATGTTGACGGGTAACGCGTTTTTGCAGTTTTTCCTGTGCTTTTATCTCATCGTGATAGTCTGCTGTGCGGTCGTGCGCTCTGCTTGTCCAGACTCCCCTGTGACAGCGGTGCCCCTGTGCTTAGCACTCCAGCTCTGAAGTGGCTTCCATTTCTTTTCATTTTATATACGTTATTTCCTTAAAATAGAGCACCATAGTTTACGAGTTATAGGTCAACATGCAGTCAAATTTAGGTAAATCTTGCCAACTTGTTTTCTAAAAACCTTCATCTGTTTACAGCTTCACGGCGCCCTTGGCCGCGTTTACCAGTGTGGTGTTCTAACTAATGTGATAGATGAGAAACAGTTTATCTTGTTGACCGGATGATTCTTTGTTAGTGAAGTTGGCTGTCTATGGATGAGCTTCTGAGGAATTAATCATTTCACGTCCTCCTTGGGTTAGGGTCTGTGCCAGCCACTCCAGCAGCTCCGTCTCCTTCCTTGGCGGCTTAGAGAACTCTCCCCGATTCCTACCCCCCAGACTGTCTTCAGGGGCTCTGCTGGGCATTGGCCGCGCAGGTCTCTTCCGGAGAGGCTTTACGTCGTGAGGTCACTGTCAGGTGCTGTGTGTGGGGCCTGCCCCAAGGAGAGTCTGGGGGTAGGAGAGGGGCTTCCTCCCCATTTCCCAGGAGTCACAGACTCCCGCCTTGTCCTGCCCTTCTGTCTGCCCTTTGACTTTCTCCTGCCAACTGAGGATAGGCAGGATTTGAGACCCCAAAGCCAGAGCTTATTTGCAAAATAGATGTGCAGTGTTCTGCCTCTGTTGCCTGTCCACAAAATGGTTGGTAGCCTGTCCTGCATGCTCAGTGCCATGGGTTCCTGAGCGGTGGCCGGAGGCTGAAAGCTGCAGGTGGCAGAATGCGGGCTGCTTTCAGCTGGCAGACTTTCTCATGTTAAATTCTAGTCGAGACAAGTGGTAGAAGGTGTCAGCTTAGGAATTTTGGAGAGGGAACTTCAGGGTGGTTAAGTGTGTGGAGAATTGGGAGGAGGGCACACCTTGGTCTGGCTCTCAGAGTCCCGGGACTCCTACTCACCCAGAGCCCGAGCGCTGGTGGCCTGCAGAGTTGGGCCTGTGCCCCCGGGAGGCAGGGTCAGTCAGAACTGACTGCCGAGGGCCCTGCTCTGGCCCAGTGTCTGCCAGGCTGTTCGTCTGTCACCTGCACGGGGTCTCCTGGGGATTGTGTTTAAATTCAGACATCTACCCCCCCACCCCAGCTGTGGCCCCTCAGTCCACATTTTTCGTGGGCTTTCCCTATGATTTAAGGAAACTGGAAGTTTGAGAACTGCAGACCTGGTGCTGCCTTGCTACCCTCTTAGACATAATGTGTCATTTGGGTTAGGCATGTGGTAGCCTCCTAACGTGCTGATCACGTGTCCCCACAGGCAGGTGGGGGAGGCAGGGATCTGGCTCCCACAGGACAAGTTCCGGGTACAGCCGGGCAGGCCAAGGACAGCACTGGAGGGACCAGGGACCAGGTAAGAGGCTGGCGGCCGCGGGCTGCTCACGATGGTATTGTCTTGGCATCGTGCTTCTGGTGAAGGGCTGACCACAGATAAACGCACTGACATTCTAATTCTATTGCTGTGTGAAGTGGAGACAGAGAATGTCCAAGCTCAGTGCCGGTCTATCTCTGCTCCATGCCACTTTGTTTTCTGTCAGTTCATTCATCTGTTCAAGACCCTGTTTTTATAATTTACTCTGAAAAAGGCTCTTATAAAGGTTTCATGCATGTGCACCCCTCTCACAAAGAAAGAGCATTTTGATATTTTCTGTGATTTGGGTTGTATGTGTAAGACCCTTTTGGGTGATCAAGGAAATAAAATGAATGCTTTACTTTTTGGGTGTATAGTACAGGTGTCCAGTTTTCATGCATAAAGCTGAATTTAATACATAGTAATTTACATTTTAAATACAGAGAAAACCTCCTCAGTATTTAAATTCAAAATTCCTTGCAGTTTTCAAAGCCCGCTGTAGAGATTTTTATATTACCTAAGATTTACAATTTTATCCTTGCAAATATAAACAAACCTAAAATTTAGGGTTTTTTTGCAAGCTCTAAAATGTGTAGAGGTTTTGCAGATTACTCACATTATTACCCTGAAGCACAGCGAGTCTTACGTCATTAAGCAGAGCTGCGTGTCTCAGTCTGCCTGTGTTGGTGGCCACTGCATCTCATCACTTGGGATGTTGCTGAGGGGGAGTCTGAGGCTGTCTCCCTCTGGGTTCCTTTTGTTCTGGCAGAAAACGGGTTCCACTGTGTAGCTCAGTGAGGAATGAAGCTTACGATGACTGTTTTTGAAATGCCCCTCCCTGGCTCTGTAAGATTTACAGTCACTCTGGGTGTCCCTTTCACCTGCTGTAACGTGTTGAGTCCACCTCGCCAGTTCTGCCACCCACTGTCACCTGAAGCTCCTAGACGGTTGACCCAGTGAACGTAGCAGCATCCCACCCTCTGTCCATCTTGTCCAGGATGGGCACATGGTGACTGTACCCAGACCACCTGAGTGTTGATGCCAGCACAGCATAAACGAGATTAGGGCAAATCCCTTCTCCGTTATTTCAACCATTTTTGAGATTGCTTTTAATGTAGAAGGAATTGCAGTTTATTGAATTAAACTGGAAGTAGGGAACCCAGAGGACACAAGAGGGTTTGTCAGCTAGCTAGCATCAGACTGTGACAGCCACTGCTGTGGCCCTGCGTTCACACGGTGAGTGGGTGTCTGAGAGGGCGGCCCTCGGGGTGCCTTCGCCTTCCATCCACTTGGGGCCTGCAAGCACGGGCAGGAGTGCTCGTGTGGCCCTGCTGCATAGGCTGTCCACCGCAGCTTAGGGCTGCGTGGGAAGAGTGCAGAATTTCAGCTCCTATCTTCTTACAAATGACAGGCCTTCCTCCAGCAGCCAGGAGGGCCGGGACAAATGCACGTACAGTGAACGTCTCCCCGCCCCCCCCCCCCCCCGCGGTCT
>NW_024423675.1:70547241-70731351 GCF_017311325.1 Ursus maritimus
CCCCCCCCCCCACACCCTGCGGTCTTCACTGAGGGGTCCAACAAAATCCTGCTGAAAGGTGGCATTTTAGCAGAGGCCTGGTGAGAGGGAGCAGCCGCCAGACGCCTGACGGAGGGGCGTGCGCAGAAGGCAGGGCCCCAGGCTGCCGTTTGTGGCTGGAAGGGGCAGTGAGAGGGAGGCTTACAGGAGGTGAAGTTGGCAGGCAGCAGAGGAGCAGACCTTCCAGGGCCTTGCAGCGTTGGTCAGAGCCCTGGAGTTCGCTCCAGACGAGGTGCTCCATGTGTCCATTCTGGGCAGGTATCCCCATAGTCACCAGCCCACCCCACAGAGCTCAGAGCCTGCACACCTTCAATACAAAGCTCCTGTTTTGTAATACTAACAGGGTTTGAATTTAGGTATGAATACTGTGTTTGAAATATAAGTGTGTGATGGGCTGGGAGCAGAGTGGGGTCCCAGCCCTGTCTGTCTGGATAGCCCATCCCAAGTACATTTAAGTAGCAGGACCCTGGGTACCTGTCAGCCTTGAAGCTGCGCTGTCAGATACCTACAGCCCTGGCCCCTCTTGGTGAGGGTTAGAATGCACCCACCTAGCTTGGGAAAGCAGGGCGAGGGAAGGCACGCTGCACATCTTTCAGGCAGCCTGGCACGATGGGACATGCATGGTCCTCCCTGTGTTTCCTCTGAGCAGTTGACAAAGGCTTCCCTAGCAGCCCCTCTCTCTGCTGTCACTGTTCCCCCACAGATGGCCTGGTGTGATGGGAAATGGTGACATTCCTCTTAATCCTCTTTGGCCTGGGCTTATCTTCTTTTCTTCCTGCTGGGTCTCAGGAAGTCAGGAAAGCTGAGACAGTACAAAGTCCGGGTGAGGTGGGTTGCAGGTTAAGCCTGGGAACGGGTGGGAGAGACACCATGAGTCTCCAGGGAGGTGGGCACATTCAGCTGTGGCCTGTTGCTGTGATGTGTGCCTGCGGTGGGGCACACAGCCAACACGTATGCATGCACACTTCCCCTTAGATGCTCCTTAAACTGTGCTCCCTGCCGTGTCTTCAACATCCAGCCTGGGCAGCCTTTGGTGTTTGCCAGCTCTGAGTCCTCTGTGGCTCCAGGCAAGCTGGGTGGAGTAGCCCTACTGGGTCCTTGAATTCGAGCCTCTCAGAGCAGTAAGTGTTGGAGGGTGTCTTCCTGAATCTCCTCTTTCCCAGAGGAAGCCTGCTGCTGTGGGTTCTCACAGGCAGGACCCACCGGCCACCAGTGACCTGACCTGAGCAGGTGTCAGAGCCTCTAGGTGTCCCCCCACGCATGTGATCACCCTGAATTTCAGGGAACATTGGGAACGCTTAGGGGTGTTTGTCAGACCAGGTCCGAGGCCTCGGGAAGCATGTCTTCCCTCTTCTGGTTATTGTAGAAGCAAGGAGACCCTAACAGATGCAGCAGGCAGAGCCTGAAGCTGCTTCCCAGGGGCTTGGTTTGCAGGGAATCCCTCCTCCAGGCAGGACTGTGGTGCAGGAGGGGCTCGGGGCTGAAACACGTGCCTTGCAAGAGCTCAGGTCAAAGCAGAATCGCAGTGGTGACGCTGAGTCAGGGTCAGATTCAGAATTAGGGGATGCGACGCAGGCTTCGGGGGCACAGTCACTGGTGTCCTAAGGGTGGGTGTGGTGACAGATGGCAGTTACTCCATGGTGGGCACAGCAGAACGCACAGACTTGCTGAACCACTGTGTCGACCACGTGAAACTCGTAACATCGTGTCGACTGCACTCAAAAAATTAAAAAAAAAAAAAAATTGGGGCGTGGGGGTGTAAGAAATTAAAAGTCTTCCACAAGACAGTAGTTAAACAAAGGCAGTATGTCTCATTTGTGTTTTGTCTCACATGGAGAAATGTTCACAAACATTTTATTGGTGGTGCCAGTATGTTTTCCAATTTCAGATATTTCTGTGTAAGATACATGTTCACACACACACACACATAAAATCTTATTAGAACTGGAACATTGTTTAAAGTCAGGTAATCGACTTTTTCTGTTTTACCACTGTGATAGGATCTTTCCTGGGCCCACACACTTTCTGCTGTCTTATGTCTACATTTGATCTCCTATTTTAGTATTTTTTAGAGATATTTAAGTAGTCTAAGTAGAAAGTTGTCAACACTTCCTGGACAGAGTTAACAGACAAAATTCTTCGTTTAAGTAAAACTAAAAATGCCTCAGAATGAGTGTATTGAATTGCTGTGAGATGGTCCGGTGAGGAGGAGGAAAAGAGGGTGTGGGGGGGAAGGAGTAGCAGCAGTGGTGGCCGCCGCCCCTGTGCGCCCTGCCAGGCCGGGAAGCCAGAGGCACTAGAGCTGAGGGCCCTTGTGGGGGCACCAGCCTCCCTGTGAAGCATTTGCTTCCTGGCCTATGAACTGGGGAGAGGACCCTGGGCCAGCAGAGGTGAGAACCCCCCCCCTGCGTTCCTGCCTCCTTACAGTGGGGAACTTCAAAGCAGCTAAAGTGAGAACATTTTAACCTCTTCCTTGCTGTTGGTGAGAAATGATGTGTTAAATTCCACAGTCAGTAACAAATCACATTTGCCTGTGATTTCTTCAGATTTTCACTTGTCGGTGGTAATTCTGTAGGAGGCCTGGGCTGTTGTAAAACTGTCTCTGATCATCTGTGATAAAGGTGAGGCCTGGAAACCTCATTCTGGCCTTGCTGTGTGACCCTCTCCCACCACCCAGCCCTTTGCCAGAGCCCCTGCCAGCCTCCCACTTGTGGCAGCCGCTGGGCTGAGCGACAAAGGCCACGGGAGAGGCGTGGGCATCATCAGTCAAGCAGAAGCACGGAAAGCTTTGTAGGAAGTGTTTTCTGAATGTGAAAATAACCACCTTTTTTACTGGCAGGCTGGCTCTCTTCTGGTTCTCCCCCAACACTCCCTGTGTAGCGGAAGGCGAGAAGTGGCCAGCTGCATGGGACGGGGACGGAGGGCTCTGCACTTAGCTGTAGAAAGAACCACATTGCTTTCTCCGTCCTTGGCCAAGTGTCCTCCGTGAGCCATCTGCACATGTAGACCCATTTCCCAGTGTCACTGGCAGCAGAGGCTGTCTGGATACCTGCAGGTGGTTGGAACTGGCGTTTGGAGGACCAGTTGGGACACTGCTTCCTTCCACCAGCAGAGCCACCTCTTAATTAATTGCTTCCTACTCTAATGGAATAATTGTGCAACAAACTTTTAATGACAGTGGCCACAAAAGAAAAGAGAATAAAGTGCTGTCCTCCAAATACAACTCAGCATGTTGTTTTTATACATACTTAGAAATGTGCAGCTTTTTTCTGTTTGAATTTTAGAGAAAGTAATTAACTTAGTTTTGGTTTTCATATCTATTTGGCACAGGAAATAGACAATACGAGCCTGACCATTGGAGAAGATACCCATCCTCTTCTGGGTAAGTGCACCGTTTATATCCTCAGGATAAATCAGTTTTATCAAAGATGGAAGTGAAGCATCTGTCTTTATAACATAAATCTTCCATATCAGTTGCTAAACTTCACAGAATTCAGATGTTGAATCCTGACATGGGGCTAATAAGTTAACTTGTTTGCAGGTAAGTTTGCTTCCCATCAAAAAAGTGTGGAGAGAAAGACGCGGAGTCCGGCCTTAAAGCCCTGGGACACCTTCTTGAGAGTGAAGCTCTCAGAACAGCATTGCAGTTGTCCTTGGGGAGAGAATGGCCTGTGGGGTCTAGACCTAGCTTTTCATGAAAAGGAAATACATCCTTCTTGGTGACTTCTTCCTCGTATCATATAAAAAAAGTGTTCTCTTGACTTATTTTCGGAGGTTGTGCCTGATTCTGTGGCCCCAAACAGTTGTTAACATCTTCACCATCATTTCTTTGTCTGTGTCCATAAGGTGTGGTTGATTTTTTTTTTTTAATGAATTGGAATCTTACTATGTCCTGCTTTTTTTTTTTTTTTTAACTTAACACTAGATTGTAAAGGTTTTAAGGATTGGATACATGATGCCCTATGGCTGGATAATATTCCAAGAATTGTTTCTAATTATTATATACAGAAAAAGAGCTAACAACCTTCTTCTCAACTGCTGGCAGGAGAGCCAGCTCTACGTGGAGGGCCTGGCCCTGCCTGGGAATCATAATGGTGTGTGGCCCCCAGGTGTGTTCCTCCCAAATCCTCTTTTCCATTTCACTTTTGCCAGGCTGCAGCTCAGAGTTCCTGACAACAGTGCGTGAGAGGCAGGCCTGGGTCCCAGCCGACAGACACCAGGCGTCAGACCAGAGGCAGGCGTTCAGTGTCAGGAAGCTTAATTTATGATGTTACTAATGAGTGCTTCATTTGTCTCTGTATCTGAGCATTGAACGGCTCTTGTTTTTAAAACATGTTCTAGATACATCCAAGTTTCATGAGAGAATTTGCAGATAATTTAAGAATTGTAAATAATTGTAATTTCAAGGCCAAAATTGTACTGAGCTCAACCTTTGGGGTATTGATAATGGAAAGAAATCTAGATTTAGAGGTTAGAAGACACACCCTGCATTAGTGGCCTATTCTGCAGCACACGCTGTGGCTCTGGATGTTCCCAGCACTCTCAGATAATGCTCACACGTGTTCCCAAGAACACACGCCCAGTCATTGCTGTCTATAAAAACAAAATAAGCCCTAAGCATATTCACAGTCCAGTTTGTATATTGCACTTGATGAATTACCCTGACAGCTCAAGTATGCAGAGCTCCTGGCTTTGACCTTAAAATCCCATCAAGTATTTACCAAAACAGGGTTATTGTCTCCAGGTGTTTTAATACTTGTAGGTTTTATGTTTGAAACATCCTCACTACTTCCTGCAAGGCCTTCTGAAGGACATTTGCATATCTAGTTACTTTCCATGCAAGTCTTCTGTAGGACCTACAACCTGATTCCCCAACTTTAGAAATAGATTTGTTTCATTCCACTTATTGTGTTTCCTGTCTATTAACATTCTGTTTCTTTTCATTTCTGCTCATTTGAGACCACTATTGCTTCTAGAAGTTTCATTTCTTGGCTGCTTATTTTTATAACTTTGAAATAAATTTCTCATCCCTTAGACTAAAAGAGTAGACCTCCATGAAAATTGTTTTCCCCCTTTATAACACCTGAACTCCTGTTTGTCAGTAAGATATTGTGGTCATTAGCAAGCTTAAGTAAATCGTTGAGTTTGTACAGCCTCTCTTACGTTTGAAAAGCCAATGCGGTAAGTTTCTGTGATCTTGTTGTGTAATTACTTACCTCTCCAGCCTAGTCTTCTGATGAAATGTTCATGTATCAATTTAAAAATGAAAATAAAACAATATATTTATCACTCATAATTAAATATTTCACATTTCTTTGATTATATTGGGATCTTTGGGAAGAAAACAGATGTTGAATTTTGTGAAATGCTATTTCTGCATTGACTGAGATGATCATAGGATTTTTTATCCTTCATTCTGTTAATGTGTTGTGTCATGTTGACTGATCTGCATATGTTGAACCATCCTTGCCTTTAAGGGATACATACCACTGATTATGGTGTATGATGTTTTAATGTTCTGTTGAATTTGGTTTGCTAGTATTTTGTCGAGGATTTTTGCATCATTGTTCATCAGGGCTATTGGCCTATAGTTTTCTTATGTCCTTGTGTGGTTTTGATATCAGGGATTGCCGGCCTTATAAAATGAGTTTGGAAGTGTTCCTTTTCCTTCCGTTTTTTGGAAGAGTTTGAGAAGGATTGGCATTAATTCTTCTTTAAATGTTTGGTAGAATTCACCAGCAAAGTCATCTGGTCTTGAACTTTCATTTGCTGGGAGGTTTTTAAATACCAATTCAGTCTGCTTTCTCATTGATTGGTCTGGTTAGATTATCTGTCTTGTCATGATTTGGCCTTGGTAGGTTGTATGTCTCTAGGAATTTATCCATTTCTTCTAGGTTGTCCTGTTGTTAGCATGTAAGTGTCTATAGTAGTCACTTCTATAGTATCAGTTTTCATTTCTTCTCATTCTTTGTAACTTGATTTGAGCCATCTGTCTTTTTCTCTTGGGCAGTCTAGCTAAAAGTTTGTCAGTTTTGTTTATCTTTTTAAAAAAACCAAATTAGTTTCATTTATCTTTTTTTATTATCTGTCTTGTCTCATTTATTATTTTTTTGGTCTTTGTTATTTCCTTTCTTCTGCTGTCTTTGGGCTTAGTTATATTCTTTTTCTAGTTCCTTGGTCTATAAAGTTAGGTTGTTTATTTGAGATATTTCTTTCTTCTAATGTAGGCATTTATTGCTATAAACACCCCTCTTAGAATTGCTTTGGTTGCATCCTATTTTTGCATCCCATTAATTTTTGTATATTGCATTCTGTTTTTGTTTGTATCAAGGTACTTTTTGATTTCTTCCTTGACCTATTGGTTGTTCACAAATGTGTTAATTTCTACAGATTTGTGAATTTTCCACTTTTCTTCTTCTTACGGGTTTCGAGTTTCACACCATTGGGATCAGAAACTATAATTGGTATAATTTCAATCTTGTTAAGTTAGGGGGCTGAGGAACAGAGAGAGAGGGAGAGAATCTTCAGCAGGCTCCACACCCAGCATGGAGCCCAGCGAGGAGCTTGATCTCACAACCCTGAGATCATAACCTGAGCTGAAATCAAGAGTTGGGTACTTAACCAGCTGAACCACCCAGGCGCCCCTCAATCTTGTTAAATTTTTAAGACTTTTTTTAATAGCCTAATGTATGGTCTATCCTGAGGAGTATTCTTGTATGCTTGAGAAGATTGTGTATTTTTCTGTTATTATAGATGGCTTTCAGGTCCATCTGGTTTAAAGTGCAGTTCAAGTCTAGTGTGTCCTTACTGCTTTGCTGTTTGGATGATATGCCTATTGTTGAAAGTGGGGTATTAGATTCCCTTGCTATTATTATATTGCTATCTACTTCTCCCTTCAGTTGTGTTAATATTTTCTTTATATGTTTACAAACTGTATCATCCTTTCATGATAAAAGCTGTCAACAAAGTAAGTATAAAAGGAGCGTACTTCAACTTAACAAAGGCCACATATGACCAGCCCATAGCTAGCATCATATACAATGGTGAAATGTTGAATGCTCTTTCTCTAAGATCAGGAACAGGAGCAAGATTCCCACTCTCACTATCTCTGTGCAGCATAGTACTGGAAATTCTAGCCAGGGCAATTAGGCAAGAAAAAGAAATACAAGGCATCCAGTTGAAAAGGAGGAAGTAAGATCTGTTTGATGACATGATCTCATATATAGAAAATCCTAAAGACTCCATCAAAAAACTTTTAGGACTATTAAATGAATTCACTAAAGTTGCAGGATATAAGCTCAATATAAAAAAAAAATCAGTTGCATTTCTATACACTAACAACAAAACTATCCAAAAAAGTAATTGAGAAAATAATTCTAATTGTAGTAGCATTAAAAAGAATGAAATACTTAAAAATAAATTTAACCAAAGAGGTGAAAGATCTGTATGATGAAAACTATGAAACACTGATGAAAGAAATTGAAGACACAAATAAATGGAAAGATAGTTTGTGTTCATTGATTGGAAGGATATGGCTAAAATATTCATACTACCCAAAGCAATCCATCGGCTCAATACAATCCCTATCAAAATTTTAATAGCATTTTTCACAGAAATGGGACAAACAATCCTAAAATCTGTATGGAACCACAAAATAGCCCCCAAACCCAAAGCAATCTTGAGAAAGAACAACAACGCTAACGGTGTCACATTTCTTGATTTCAAACTGTATTGTAAAGCTAAGGTAATCAAAATAATGTGGTACTTGCACAAAAATAGACTCACAGATCAATGGAACAGAATAGAGAGCCCAGAAATAAAACCTCATATGTATAGTCAACTAATCTTCAACAGGGGCTCCAAGAGTACACAATGAAGAAAGGAATAGTCTCTTCAATAAACGGTGTTAGAAACACTGAATATCCACATGCATAAGAATGAAATTGGACCCTTAACTTACACGAGAATGGATTAAAGACTTAAACGTAAGACCTAAAATTATAAAACTCCAAGAAGAAAATATAGGGAATAACCTCCTTGACATTGGTCTTGTAAATGATTTTTTTGGATATGACACCAAAAGCATAGGCAACAAAAGCAAAAATATACAAGTGGGACTACATCAGACTAAAAAGCTTCTGCACAGTAAAGGAAACAGTGAACAAAATGAAAAGGCAACCTATAGAATGGGAGAAAATACTTTCAAACCATATATCTGATAAGAGGCTAATATCTAAAATATAAAAGGAACTATTATAACTCAATAGTAAAAAAAAAAAAATCCCCAAATACCCCAATTGAAAAAGGAGCAAAGGAACTTGAATAGACATTTCTCCAGTGAAGACTTACAGATGGCCAACAGGTACATGAAAAGGTGGTCAATATCACTAATCATCAGGGAAATGCAAAGCAAAACCACAGTGAGATACCACCTCATACCTGTTAGAATGACATCATCAAAAAGACAGGAGACAAGAAGCATTGGTGAGGATATGGAGAAAAAGGAACTGTTATGCACCACTGATGGATTGTAAATTGGTATAGCTACTGTGGAAAACAGTATGGCAGTTCCTCAAAAATTAAAAATGGAACTACCATATGGTCCAGCAGCCCTACTCTGGATATATATACCTAAAGAAAAGGAAATCAGTATCTTGAAGAAATATGTGCACTCCAGTGTTCATTGCAGCATTATTCATAGTAGCCAATATGGAAACAATTTAAGTGTCATCAACAGATGAACAGATAAATCGTGGTACATATACACAAATAATATCCAGCCATTAAAAAGAAGGAAATCCTGCCATTTGTGACAGTATGGATGATCTTAGAGGACTCTGTGCTAAGTGAAACAAGCCAGACACAGAAAGACAAATATTTAATGATGTCACTTATATGTGGAATCTGAAAAAGTCGAACTTAGAGAAACAATAGAATGGTAGCTGCCAAGGGCCTGCAGGGTTAAGAGAATGCGGAGATGTTGGTCAGAGTGTACAAATGTTCAGTCTGGTGAATAAATTCTAGATATCTAATGTACGGCATGATAACTATGCTAAAAATAATGTATACTTGGAATTTGGTGAGGGAGTGGGTCGTAAGTGTCCTCACTACACACACACAAATGGTATTTATGTGAAGTGATGGAAATGTTAGATTGATCGTGGTGATCATTACACAAGGTATAGTTCTATCAAAGCACCATGCCTTACACCTTAAATATATACAGGTTTTTATTTGTCAGTCATACCTCAATAAATCTGGTAAAAACAACAACAACAACAACAAAGAAAGAGGGCGCCTGCGTGGCTCGGTCGGTTAAGCATCTGCCTTCAGCTCAGGTCATGATCCCAGCATCCTGGGATCGAGCCCCACATCAGGTTCCCTGCTCAGTGGGGAGTCTGCTTCTCCCTCTTCATCCGCCCCCTCCCCCCCCCCACTGGAAGGAAGGGAAGGAGGAAGGGAGGAAGAGAAGAAAGGATGGAAGGGAGGGAGGGAAGAAAGGAAGGAGGAAGGGAAGGAAGAGAGGAGCCTGGAATTGAGATGTGTATAAAACAGATGCATAAACTGGTCATTTCCTGCATTTCTGTCTTGTTAAGAAAGATGTTTTTATAATCAAGGAAAAAATTATTTGAGAGGGACCCAAAGACACAGAAAACATTTCTTTATTCAACATTCTCTTGGCCCGAAGTCCTGATTGACTCCATATATGGTGTATAGGATTGGAACTGCCTGCTTGTGCAGACTGAGAGCTGTGGAGTTGCTGGGTGTTGTCACATTACCTTGTAACGTGGGGTCACCATCTCCCCTGCTCCTCTCACTGGTCAGTTCCCACTGTGCATGAGAGTGCCGACCACTCCACTTCTTGTATGCAGATTTTTGGTCTTTTTAATTTTTACCATCTGTAGTCAAGAAAGAGCAACACTTAGTTTAGTTTCCATTTTTCTGAGTATTAGTAAAGCTTATTTTTTTCATACACTTACTAGCCATTTGTATTTCTCTTTGTGAATTACTTATTCATTCCTTGGCTAAATTTTTCTTGAGTGATTTTTTTATATTGATTTGGCTTTTTTTATATTACGGGTATTAAATCTTCGATGTTCATATATATGGCAGATATTTTTACCATTTCCTTCTTCCTGGCTTCCTCATTTTAGAAATCATTATTCACATAAAAACCTAGGTGTCATCCTTGATGTCTCCATTTCACCAAGTCCTGGCACACAGTCTGTATGGAACCACAAAAGATCAAATCTTATCTGGAATTCACACTCTTCTTAATATTTCCACTGCTGCCACCATAGTCTGTGACTTCTGAAGCTCCATATATATGGACAGTGAAGCCCCCTCTGCCTTCTTTGATTGTCCCTTTACCTTGCTCTGGCAAACCTGGCAGTCCCTTAATGTAGCTGTTGCTCCTGTACCTTTGTGTTCCTCATTCCTGCTTCNAGACTCTTCTAGTAGTAAGTAGAACTACCTAATGAACTATCCCAAGCCTTACAGCTTGTCTCTGCTCCATTGTGTTTGGGCCCCAGCTGGGAGACATGAAGTCACACGAAGGCCTCTTCGTTCACATTTCTGGCTTATGCTACCTCTTGACCAGGAGCCTCAGTTTCTCTCCACATGAGCCTCTCCATTAGTCCATAGGGACTATTTTGGGCTTCTTCCCAGCATGGTAGCTGGATACCCAAGAGCTAAAGACCCAGGCAGAGAGACCATGTCACCTTTTGTAACCTAGCCTCACAAGTCACTCACCAGCTCTGCTGCTCTATTCTGTTCATCAAGGCAGCCAAAAAAGCCTGTCCAAATTCAAGTGAGCATGAAGTATACTTTCCTCTTGACAGGGGAAGAGGGTGCTCTGCAAGAGCATAGGAGACTAAATGTATTGCCATGGCCATTTTTAGAAAGTACGAGAACTAGAAACTTTAAATCTCTTCTGTCATCCAACCCTACCACCTACCCTGTCATCATCCTTCAGATTCTTCCAGATTTTGGCTCCTGGCTCCCTGGCGCTCTTCCCACCACGAGTCTTGTGATAATTTTTGGTGATCTCAATAGTCCTTCCCTGATAACTCCTTGACCTGCTGTCCCAGCAATGTGGATATTCCACCTTGACGTTATCCCTCCCAGTAGCTCAACCACTCCATAACTTCAGTTTCAAACACACTCCAATCACACAGCTCACTGTGCACAGATCCAGGTGATCCTTCGGTCACATCAGAACCCCCCACTCCACTGGTCCAACTGCCCTTCATCGGGCCTCACACCCTTTCTTACTTGTCCTCCCTTAACTGTTCATCTTGTGTGGTCAGTGATCAAAGTGACTTCCTTGTATATACTCTCAACTGCTTTGCTTTTCTCATTTTACTGTGTTTATGTGGTAAAACCACAAACCCAGGTTAAATCCAATCCTCTGCATTTGGGATGAGGCTAGAGAAAGACCCACAGTCATGCTTACTAGTCCCAGCTTAAATTCATGCTCCCTGACCTCAGCGGATTCTTGGTCCTGCCCAGCGGTCATCCTCCATTGTTTGCTGCTGTCCAGGTGCTGCACACCTCCTCTATCCCTAGCCTTCCAGCACTTCCTCCTTGTCCATAGTCACATTCCTTTAGCCACATGTGTTCTTCTCCAAGCATCTATGCACCATCTAGATTCATAACCAAATACCATGAGAAGTGGACAAATCCATAAAAATAGAGGTAATATCTATTTTTTCACTTACTCATATGGACAAACTGACCATGTTCTTAGCCTGGGCCAGGCGCAGCTGTACTCAGCTCCCCATCATCTGCTCAGTGTCACTGCTGCAGGACAGATTCCCACTTACTGTTGAGCATCAGCTACATTCTCCCACCTCACAGAACCCTCTCTAGAAATCATGTCATTTCTTTGCTTTCCTTTATAGAAAAATAATTTTGAGTCCAGAAACCTATAGTCAGCCAAATTAGCATTCTAGCATAAGAGGAAAAATGAATACATTTTCAGGAATCAGAAAATGTTGACTCACAGATCCTTTACAAAAGAAAATGGGTATGCTCTAGTGAAATGAGCATTTCACCTAACATGAATACGTGGGCTATAAGAAATAGTGTTGAACAAAGAAATTAATAAAATGTCATTATTGCTAAATAGATATTAACTGTAAGGAAACAAATATGCGAAAACAATTGACTAAAATCTCAGATCATCACAAGGAAAATGATGAGTGTTTCTGGGGAATAAGATGAAAAGTAGCTAATCCCTAATTAGCTACAAAATGTAGATAAAAGTAAGAAGAAAGAAGATACGGTACAAGAAGAAGGAGAAGGAAGAAGACCATGGCAGAAGTCTGGTTTTTCATTTCTATTCCTTCACTAGCTTTGTTTTTTGAAAGGTCATAACTTATCTATATACATATTTTATAAAAATGAGAGTAATACCAACTTACTTTACAGAACCTGGGAAGAGTATAATAGTGTTGGTGAATACAGTAGTACATAAAACATATGTGAAAACATGAAAATAACTAAATATATAGTTGATTACCTATAAACACGAAAAAAGCTGAATATGTATAAATGACCTTCATCTGCACCAAATTACCTAACCTGTGATGGAAACAAGAGGAAAATAAATGTTCATACAAAATCCAAAAAAAAAAAAAAAAGAAAAGTAAAAACAAACTAGATTTCTTATCTTGCTTTTAGAGAGGGGATGAACTGTAATAAATCTTGATGTTTTTAGGAAAATATAAGTTTGTGTGTAAAATGTAGGGATATGTGCTGGAAGAAGGTGATGGATGGACGGACGGACAGACGGTTGGATGGATGGATGGATGGATTAGGTGGGTGAGTGGATGGATGGATGGATGAATAGATGATAAATACATGAACGCCTATCATATCCTTTATGCACCTAGTATCATAAAATGGTAATCAAAATGCAAGGAGAAATAGACCCAATGCTAGGGGGTATTAATTAACACACATCTGTCAGAAATGAACAGATCAGATAGACCACAAATAGTGACATATATTTGAACAGGTCCTTTAACAAGCTTATTCCGTTAGAAATATACAGAACAGTATATGCCCTTTTGTTTATGTCATTTTCCACAAATGGACAGTTCAAAAATCTATCCATATGTTAGGCTGCAAAGTAAATCTCAACCAATTTAGTGAAAAGTAGAAATCACATGTAGTATTTTCTGTATACAAGAAAATAACTAGAAATAAACAACAGAAAAATAAAAAGCAAAATTCTTTCCACTTGGACATTAATCTACTATTCTTAATATTTATTGAGGAAATCAAAATCACTTTCAGAAGGCATAATAACAGTACTACATTCAAAAATTAACAGAAGGGCAGTCACATCAGAGAGGATAGGGCATAAGAAACGCCAGGAATCTGTCTCTCCACCTAGACAACAATTGTACTGCCAGAAACTGTCTAAAGGAGCTATTTTCGAACAGTGTAGAGCCTGAAGACTTGCAGCTTCCAGGGGATAGCTTGGCTGGTAAGTTGTGGTTAATTCCCATCATTTTTGGCTGCCCATCCTACAGCCCCATGACAGACAGCCATGCACACATTCCTGGGGCACCTTGTTGGAGCTAGAGTGAATAATGAGGACCTTGTCCAAATATCAGGCTCTTGTGTAGTGGTTGCTGTTTTCGAACTGAGATGCAAGCGTAGAGGCTGGCCACCATTTTTTCAACCTCCACTGGCTGAAGTAGTTTTCAAAGCATTGAATGGGACAATGCGTGTGAGTGGGCACCCCTCCCCAACTTCTTGCTTTTGTGGGAGCCAGACATTTAAGAATCAGGACATTCAAAAACAACTGCACATGCAAGAGAATTTAAAAAGCCACCATACGTGGCCAGGGAAAGATGGAGGCTCAGAACAGATGTGAGAAAACCTTAGACTTTCCCCTCAGGCTGATCTTCAGCAGACACAGAACAACAAACAGCAAACACTAGGAGATGGGGAGAATCTTATTTCCAGAGGTAGAATAGTATGATTCAGTTTTTATGATGTCCAGTTTGCAACAACAAAAAATCACAAGGCATACAAAGAAATATGTAAGCATGACCCACTCAGAGGGACAAAATAAGTGGACAGAAACTGTCCCTGAAGAAGCCCAGATGTCATATTTAATAGACATGACTTAAAAATCCTCAAAGAGCTAAAAGAAGACATGGACAAAGGAAAACAAGGAACAAACTGAGAATATCAAGAGATATAAAGAAATAAAGATTACAAGAAGAACCAAGAAGGTATCTGGAGCTGAAAAGTATAATGACTGAAAGGAAATACTCTCCACAGGGGTTCAAAAGCAGGTTTGAGCAGGCAGAGAAAGAATCTGTGAACTTGAAAATGGGGCAGTTGAAGCTATTAAATAAAGCCTGAGAAACAAAAAGAGTGATGAGTGAAGAAAAGTGAAGAGTTTCAGGGACTTGTGTGGTACCAGCAAGCAAACCAACATACGCATTGTGGGAGTCCCAGAATGAGAAGAAAGAAGTAAAAAGAATATTTGAAGGAATAATGGCTGAAAACTTGCCAAATTTGATGAAAGACATGAACCTACAAATCTAGGAAGCTCAAAAAACTAATTAAATAAACTCATCACACACTAAAACACATCATAACCAAACTATGAAGAGCCAGAGACAGTCTTGAAAGCAGCAAGAGAGACGTGACTCATCAGACACAAGAGATCCTCAATAAGCTTATCACCAGTGTCTCATCCAAAATCTCAGAGGCCAGAAGGCAATGAGTTGATATACTCAAAGTGCTGAAAAAAGAAAAAACTGTCCACCCAAAGTTCAATATCTGGCCAAACTGTCCCTCAAAAATGACGGAGACAGTTTACAGATCACTCAGAGTTGGTGCTACAGGCCTGTACCTTGCTCCTGTGACTTCCCTGTTATCTGCCCGGCTCACCCCCACGATGCTGGTGGACCTCAGCAAGTGGTCCAGGCCTTTGAGCCTGCAGGAAATGGACAAGTGGTCACAGCATCTTTGGCAGGTTAGATACACTGGGGCGGAGGTCAGCAAACTGGCAAAGTGCTGATGCCCACCCAGGTTAAGAACTGGCCCACCACTATTGCATGGGATGGCCTTGATCCAGGTAAACACTACACCTTGGTCATGAGAGATCCAGATGCTCCCAGCAGGAAGGACCCCAAATACAGGGAATGGCACCGTTTCCTGATGGTCAGCACGAAGGGCAGTGACATCAGCAAAGACACTATTCTCTCTAATTACGTAGGCTCTGGGCCTCCCAAGGGCACAGACATTCACCACTACGTCTGGTTGGTTTACGAGCAGAATGGGCCACTGAGGTTTGACGAGTCCATTCTCAGCAACTGATCTGGAGACCACCATGGCAAATTCAAAGTGGGATCTTTCCACAAAAAGTACAAGCTCAGGTCCTTGATGGCTGGCATGTGTTATCAGGCTGAGTGGGATGACTGTGTGCTCAAACTCTGTGGGCAGCTGTCTAGGAAGGAGGGGAATGCTAGGAGACAGAGACAGTCCCAGAGGTCTTGAGCAGTGCTCTTAAGTTCACTGATATATGTAGTCACAGGCAAGGCCTGAGCAATGAGATAATGGCTTAGGGTGATTTTTCCTTATGCCTGTCTTTTATAATCCTGGAAAGTCACACCCCAGTTTATGTTTTGATCTCATTTGAACTCCATCTGGGGGGATATTTTGGTACTAGGATGTGGTCATCAAATTGTTAATGTAAGAATAGCAACCCAGACTTTAAACAGGAAAAAATTCAGGTGAAAAGACCAGGTCTACAGTAATAGAGCAGAGCACCAAAGAATCTTTAAGGATGGTTAAAAAAAAAAAAAAAAAAAAAGATTCATTGCCTCTGCCTTTGTGAACCTGAGTCCAGAATTGTGCATGATGGCACTTCTGCACCATGTTTTCATGGCTGTGTCTCACCATAAAGAGAGGCCGGCACGTCCACTACCCCCCAGTGTGGTACTTGGGGGGCAGGGTCAGTGTCCTGCTCTGGCTCCTTTAAAGAGCAGTACTGGAAAAAGCAATAGGGAGTCACTTTGTGGTTAAGGCATGGCTATCCAGATGAGCTGCAGGGCTGGGTGAGAGGTTGTCAGAAATCCCTAAGTCTGTGCCTGCTAAACAGGTCGGTCTTCATCTGTATAAGAAAAGTCAGTCTGGAGTTGTGGAATGTTGTGTTTATTTTGCTGTTTGCTTATAGTTGAATAAAAATAAAACATGTGGATGAAAAAAAAATGAGGGGGAAATAAGGACATTCCCTGATAAATGTAGGCAAAGGTGAAGGAGGTCATCACCACAAGACCGGCCATGCAAGAAGTGCTGAAGGGAGATCTTCAGGATGAAATGAAAGGACGCTGGACTGAGCTCCAAAGCCTTGTGAAGACAAAACAAGACAAATGCATGGGCAATTACAAAGCCGGTATTGCAGTTTTGGTGTATTACTACACCTTTTATTTTCTATATGATTTGAAAGACAAACACATAAAAATTCAATTGGGCATACAGTATCAGAGCAGTTTTGTTTTTTTAAAATTTTTTATTTAAATTCAATTTAATTAACATATAGTGTATTATTAGTTTCAGAGGTAGAATTTAGTGATTCATCAGTTGCATATAATACCCAGTGCTCATTACATCAAGTGCCCTCCTTAATGCCCATCACCCAGTTATCCCCTCCCCCCACCTACCTTCCCTGTAGCAACCCTCAGTGTGTTCCTGTAGTTTAGAGTCTCTTATGGTTTGCCTTCCTCCCTGATTTCATTTTATTTTTTCCTACCTTCCCCTATGTTCATCTGTTTTGTTTCTTAAATTCTACATGTCAGTGAAATCATATGGTATTTGTCTTTCTCTGATTGACTTATTTTGCTTAGCATAATACCCTCTAGTTTCATCCACATCCTTGCAAATGGCAAGATTCCATTCTTTTTGATGGCTGAGTAATATTCCATTTTATATGTACACCACATTTTCTTCATCCGTTCATCTGTTGATGGACATCTTGGCTCCATATTTTGGCTGTTGTGGACATTGCTGCTGTAAACATTGGGGTGCATGTGCCCCTTCGAGTCCCTATGTTTGTATCCTTTAGATAAATACCTAGTAGTGCAATTGCTGGGTCATAGGGTAGCTCTATATTTAACCTTTTGAGGAACCTCAGAGTTTTCGTATGCTATTGAAGTTAAGTTATTGGTTAAACTCAACCTAAACTGTTAACAACTTTAAGGTGTTAGATGTAATCCCCACAGTAAACAGCTATAGAATATATACACAGAGAAGGAAATGAAAAGAGAATTAATATGTGTCTCTACAAAACAAACAAACAAATAAAATCCCCCAAAACTCAGTTAAACACAAAAGAAGGCAGTAATGGAGGAAACGAAGGACAGAAAGCTCTAGAGCACATAGAAAGCATAGCAAAGTAGCAGAAGTCCTTACTTATCAGTAATTACTTCAGATTTAAATTTATTAAATTCTCCAGTCCAAAGAGATTGGCAGAACAGATTTTTTAAAAAGCTGACATGTGCTGTCTATGAGAGATTCACTTTAGATCCACAGACACAAGTAGGTTGAACATGAAAGGAGATAAGCAATATGCCTGATAAAGAGTTCAAAGTAATGGTCATAGAGATGCTCGCTGGACTGCAGAGAAGAGTGGATGAACTCAGTGAGAACTTCAAAAAAGAGAAAATATAAAAAAGAACATACCAGAGCTGAAGAATACTATAACTGAAATGAAAAACATACTGGTGGGAATCAGCTGTAGATTGGAAGATGCAGGAGAACAGATCAGCA
Organism: Ursus maritimus; assembly: GCF_017311325.1. Lineage (NCBI taxonomy): Eukaryota > Metazoa > Chordata > Mammalia > Carnivora > Ursidae > Ursus > Ursus maritimus. The sequence goes on from NW_024423675.1 coordinate 70,565,080, forward strand.
ATCTGGAAGACAAGGTGATGGAAAACACCCAAGTTGAACAGAAAGAAAAAGGACTTTTTAAAATGAGGATAGGTTAAGCGATCTCTTGGACAACTTCAAGCAAATAAACATTTACATTATAGGGGTCCCAGAAGGAAAAGAGAGTGAGAAAGGGGCAGAAAAATTATTTGAAGAAATCATTGAAAACTTCCCTGGGGAAGGAAAGAGACATCCAGGTTCAGGAATCACAGAGTTCCAAACAGGATGTACCCAAGGAGACCCACACGACAACGCATAGTAAGTAAAATGTCAACGGTTACAGATAAGATAAAGAGAGTTTTTTAAAGCAGCAAGAGAAGCAGCTAGGTGCACACTAGGGAAACCCCTAAGACTGTCAGCTGATTTTTCAGAGAAACTTTGCCAGAAGGGAGTGGCATGATCTATTCAAAGTGCTGAAAGGAAAAAAAACTGCACCCAAAAATACTGTATCCAACAGGCTGCCATTCAGAATAGAAGAAGAGATAGAATTTCCCAGACAAACAAAAGTTAAAGGAGTCCATCACCACTAACCTGGCCTTACAAGACATATTAAAGGGACTTCTTTAAGTGGAAAAGAAACAGCCATAATTAGAAGTGAGAAAATTATGAAAGGAAAGGGACTCACAAAGAGATGTAAAATATGACAACATACACATAGAGCATGGAGGAGGAGTAAAAATGAAGTTCTCTCAGAATGTGCTTGAATTTCAGTAGCTATCAATGTAATATAGACTGCTGTATCCTGAGCATGCTATATGTGAACTTTGTGGTAACTGCAAACCAAAAATTTATAATATATACACAAAAAATAAAGATAAAAACAAGAATAACAGTAAAGAAAGTTATCAATCACAAGGGAAGAGAGCAAGAGAAGAAGGACCAGAGAACACCTACAAAACAACCTGAAAACAATTAACAAATGGCAATGAGTACATACACGTGTACACATAATTATATAAATGTAAATGGTCTAAATACTGCTATTAAAAGACACAAAGTGATGGAATAAATAAAATGGATGAAAACGAGACCCATCTGTATGCTGCCTACAAGAGGCTCACTTACGATCTAAAGACACATGCAGACTGAAAGTGAAGGGATGGATAAAGATATTCGATGAGAATGGAAGTGAAAAAAGAAAGATGGGGTAGCAATACTTGGAAAAACTTTAAAACAAAGACTATAACAAGAAACAAAGGAAGGACGTTACATAATGGTAAAGGGATCAATCCAACAAGAGGATATAATAATTGTGTATACAGCCAACATTGGAGCACCCAAATACATAAAGCAAATACTAACACATGAAGAGAGAAGTTGACTGTAATTCAGTGATGTAGGGGCTTTAACACCCCACTTACATCATGGATTGATCATCCAAGCAGAACATCACTAAGGAAACATTTCTTTGAATGATACATTAGACCAGATGCACTTAACAGATAAATACAGAACATTTCATTCAAAAACAGCAAAATACACATTCTTTTCAATGCACATGGAACATTCTCCAGGGTAGATCACATGTGAGGCTATAAAACAAGTCTCAATAAATTTAAAAAGATTAAAAATAATGTCAAGCAGCCTTTCCAACCACAATGGTATGAAACTAGATACCAATTAACACGAAGAAAAAAACTGGAAAAAACACAAACGTGTGGAGGTTAAACGACATGCTACTAAACAACCAATGGGTCGACAAAAAAATCAAAAAGGAAATAAAAAAATGCATGGAGACAAATGAAAACGAAAAAATAATGGTCTATTGTCTTTGAGATGTGGCAAAAGCAATTCTAAGGGGAATTAATAGCAATACAGGCCCACCTCAAGAAACAAGGAAAATCAATCTAACCTAACACCTAAAGGAGCTAGAAAAGGAAGAACAAAGCTCAAAGTTAGTAGAAGGAGAGAAATAATAAAGATCAGAGTGGAAGTTAATGAAATAAGAGACCAAAAAAAAAAAAAACAAAAACAGTGAAGATCAATGAAACTGAGAGCTGGTTCTTTGAAGAGATAACCTTTGGCCAGATTTATCAAGAAAAAGAGAGGACCCAAATAAAACCAGAAATGAAATAGAAGTAATGACTGAGACCACGAAAATACAAAGGATTATAAGAGAATACTATAAAAAATTATATGCCAACAAATTGGACAACCTAGAAGAAATGATTACATTCCTAGAAACATAAATCTTCCACATTGAATCAGTAAGAAAGAAAAGATCAATTACTAGTAACAAAATTGAATTGGTGATCAAAAAAACTCCCATTAGGGAATGAAGCATGAGAGACTATGGACTCTGAGAAACAAACTGGGGGCTTCAGAGGGGAGGGGGGTGGGGGAATGGGATAGGCTGGTGATGGGTAGTAAGGAGGGCACGTATTGCATGGTGCACTGGGTGTTATACGCAACTAATGAATCACCGAACTTTACATCAAAAACCAGGGATGTACTGTATGGTGACTAACATAATATAATTTAAAAAATTAATAAATAAAATAATAGGAAAGAACAAAGTAAAACTAAAAAATAAATAAATCTTTAAAAAAATAATTGAAACTTTTTTAATAATTGAATTTTTAAAAAACTGCTGGGCACAATGCCTGACATATAATAAGCATCTATTAAGTGTTAATTCCCTTCCTTTGGCATAAAATCTCAAAATCAAAAAACAAAACTCCCATTAAACAGAAGTGCAGGACCAAGTGAATTCACAGAATTCAGAGATGAATTCTACCAGTCATTTAAAGAAGAGTTAATACCTATTCTTCTCAAACTATTCCAAAAAAATAGAATAGGAAAGAAAGCTTTCAAATACATTTCACCACAATCAAGTGGGATTTATTTGGGGGATGCAAGGATGGTTCAGTATCTACAAATGTAAACACAATGTACCACATTAATAAAAAATGAAAATCATATCTGACTAGATGCAGAAAAAAGCATTTGATAGCATTCAACATCTGTTCATGATAAAAACTCAACGAAGTGAGTGTTTAGGGAACATTAACATGATAAAGGCCATATGTGACAAATCCACTGCTAACATCATACTCAGTGGTGAAGAAGAGTTAAGATACCACCTTACGCCAGTTAGAACGGCAAAATTGACAAGGCAAGAAACAATTGCTGGAGAGGATGTGGAGAAAGGGGACCCCTCCTACATTGTTGGTGGGAATGCAAGTTGGTACAGCCACTCTGGAAAACAGTGTGGAGGTCTCTTAAAAAGTTAAAAATTGAGCTACCCTATGACCCAGCCATTGCACTACTGGGTATTTACCCCAAAGATACAGACGTAGTGAAGAGAAGGGCCATATGCACCCCAATGTTCATGGCAGCATTGTCCACAATAACTAAATCGTGGAAGGAGCCGAGATGCCCTTCAACAGATGACTGGATTAAGAAGTTGTGGTCCATATATACAATGGAATATTACTCAGCTATCAGAAAGAACGAGTTCTCAACATTTGCTGCAACATGGACGACACTGGAGGAGATAATGCTAAGTGAAATAAGTCAAGCAGAGAAAGACAACTATCATATGATTTCTCTCATCTGTGGAACATAAGAACTAGGATGATATGTAGGAGAAGAAAGGGATAAAGAAAGGGGGGTAATCAGAAGGGGGAATGAAACATGAGAGACTATGGACTATGAGAAACAAACTGAGGGCCTCAGAGGGAAGGGGGTGGGGGAATGGGATAGACCAGTGATGGGTAGTAAGGAGGGCACGTATTGCATGGTGCACTGGGTGTTATACGCAACTAATGAATCGTCGAACTTTACATAAGAAACCAGGGATGTACTGTATGGTGAATAACATAATATAATAAAAATATTATTATGGAAAAAAAAGAAATGCAAAAAAGTTTTTCTGCTAAGATCAAGAACAAGACAAGGATAGAAAAACAATAGGGAAAATCAATGAAATCTGGAGTTGGTTCTTTGAAAAGATAGGAAAGTTGAGAAACCTTTAGCTAGACAAAAAGATAGAAATAAAATCAGAAATGTAAGTGAGGACATTGCAACTGACTTGACAGAGATGAAAAGGATTATAACAGCATATTATGAAAAATTGTATGCCAGTCTAGAAGAAATGGGCAAATTCCTGAAATGTATAAATTACCTAAAATAACTCAAGAAAAATAGAAAATCTCAGTAGCCTTAACAGATAGTGAGCTTGAATCAGTAATCAGAAACCCCCAGCAAAGAAAACTCTTGGACCAAATTGCTTCTCTCTGAATTCTACCAAACATTTCAAGAATTGACACCAGTTCTCCTCAAATTCTAAAAAAAAAAAAAAAAAAAATTAAACCAGATACTTAATTCATTCAATGAGGCCAGAATTTCCCTGATACGAAATCCAGATAAGAAAATATAAACCAGAGTCTTTTGTGAATGTAGATACAAAAATCTTCAACAAAATATTAGGAAGTTTATCTGATAGAATATTAAAAGGATTATCCACAGGAACCAAGGGGGTCTATTCCAGGAATGAAAGGGTGGTTCAGCATCTTAGAACAAAGGGTGCAGTCACATGAACATCTCAGTTGATTCAGTAAAGACGTTTGACAAAATCTAACATTCTTTTTTAATAAAAACTCTTAGAAGACTAGGAATAGAGGTAAAATTCCTCAACTTGATAAAGGGTATTTATGAAAAACCCATAGCTAATATCATACTCAATGGTGAAAGATGAGAAGCTTCCCCCCTAAGATCAGGAACAAGATGCCCAGTTTCACCACTACTATTCAACATTGTACTGGCATTCTAGCTAGAGCAATTAGATAAGAAAAAGAAAGAAAAAGCATCCAAATTGAAAAGGAAGATGTAAAGCTGTCTCTAGCCATACATGTCATGATCCCATATATAGAAAATCCCAAACACTCAACAGAAAGCTACTACAGCTAGTAAGTTCAGCAGAGCTGCAGAATTTAAGGTCAGCAGACAAAAATCATTTGTGTTTTATACACCAGCAATGAGCAGTCAGAAAAGGAAATGAAGAAAGCAGTCCCATTCATAACAGCATCTTGGTAAGAATTATTCCTATTTAATGGTGTGGGAAAACTGGATATCCCGTGCAAAAGAATGAAATTGGGCCTTTACGTAACACCGTATACCAAAATTAACTCGAAATGGGTGAAGACCTAGACTCAAGGGCTGCAGCTATAATAAATAAAGCATTGAGAAAATCTTTATGGCATTGGATTTGGCCAAGTCCTCATGGATATGACACCAAAAGCATAGGTAACAGAAGAAGAAAAAATAGATAAATTAGACTGCGTCAAAATTAAGAATTTTGATACATTAAAGGATAATATCAAGAAAGTGACAAGACAGGGTTATTAATAACCCCCACAACTTGACAACAAAAAGATAACGCAGCTTGAATAGGTTTTTCTATAAAGAAGGTGTGCGTATGGCCAGGAAGCACATGAAAAGATGCTACACATGATTAGTCATCAGGGAAATACAAGTTGAGACCACGAGGTACTACTTCATACCAACCAGGATAGCACAACTCCTACTGATGATAAACAGAAAATTGTAAATATGGACAAGGATGTGGAGAAACCACCACCACTTTCATGCATTGTTCTTGGGAATGTAAAATGGTGCAGTCCCTGAGAAAAACAGTTTTGTGGTTTTTCAAAAGGTTACATGTGACCCAGCTCTTCCATTCCTAGGTATATACCCCAAAGAATTAAAAGCAGGGATTCAGATGTTGTACACCAATGCCCATAACATCATTATCCACAGCACTAAGCAGATGGGAACAACCCCAGTGTCCATCGGCAGATAAATGGCTCCTTGCTGAACAGCCTCTGCAGACAGGCTGCATCCCGGAGGAAGTCGGTAAGGAGGGTCCTGGGAATGGCCTCAGGAGTGGCTGTTCCCATGGCCCAGCCTCTGTGCACCTGGCCTCCAGTGAGAGCCTCCCAGAGAGCCCCCACTCAGAGGGCAATGGGGAGCGCCACCCAAGCCAGCCCACACCAGCAGCCTTTCCATCTCCACCACACCTGATAGCCACCTGATGGGTGGCAACACGAAGCTGGTTCCTATCTTTCAGATCTGGAACTTTCTTCAGGTGATTGCTTCTGTGATGTACTTCCTTCCATGCTCTCTGCTGTTATTTGTCTCAGAGGGCTAGTGTAGAACAATTAGCCCTGTAATTGTCCTGCGGTTTCTTTCCTAGTATCGTTATGTGGGAGATTTCATCAGCTTTGTCTTCCGTTCTTTCTGGTCTTTAATTTTGCTGTTTCTAAATTCTGGGAGCTTAGGATGTCTCTTTTTTATAGCATACTCTTTGTTGTTTCGTGATCACAACATTTCTTTTGCATTCGAGGAAATTAACTACACCAGTAGTTTTATTTTGTTTTTTCTTTCTCCTTCATAGACTCTTCTTCCAAGTTTCTCTTTCTGTGTGTTTGTTTTGGTTCTTGTTTTTGTTTTAGATTTTTTTCCTTACATGGCTGGTAATTCTTGAGGGCAGATTGTGTTGAAGAGTCAGATACTGAAAAGGCCGTTGGAAGCCTGTGCCCTGCATGGGACTTTCAGCCATGGGATCCCTGGGGATCCTTGCTCTTTAACTCCTGATCTGAGGAAGAGTCTTTCTGCTCTTCCTAGAGACACTGAGGGAATGGCATGATTAAGAAGCTCTGGGGAAGCCCTGAGTGACCATTTGAAACTGGGGTGAGGGAAGCAGTACACAAGGGCCCTGGAATGATCCTCAAGTCTCTGATGTGCATCGAGTTCAGATTTCAGTGCCATTAACATGGGTAGGAAATGGGAGGAGAGCAAGTGTAGACAAGCTTTAACTTTTGGGTACATTGTGATTGAGGTGCCCGTGCTGTCCGTGGCTCAGCTTCCACCCTGTGGCCTGCTGCGTGTATGGCCTTAGACAGCACACCTGAGGGGCGATGTCATTCCCCCTGAGTCAGCGAAAGGGTGCGTATGCTCACACATAGCATCTTGCCCCGTGCAAACACGCAATGAGCACGTGCTGTGTGGCCTCCACAGCGCTGGGCGCTTGTCAGAGGAGTACAGGAGTGGGAGCGGGAACTGGCAGGGCCAGGGTCCGTCGGCACATTGTAGAGACCCAGACACAGACCCTGGGCACCAGCACCTACCACCTGTGCGAAAGGGGCATCTATGCAGGAGCCACTCGAAAGGTCTGGAGAGGCCAGTGACAGTGCCCTGGGTCCTGGGGAGGGGCGTTCCGAAGAGGGCAGCAGGCAACTTCTAGAGCTGTCGAGGGGGGAATGATCCCCAGAATATGGAGGGTGCCGGCCCCCAGGGCCACACGGGTCAGCACATAGTAAGGCACTCGGTAAGTGGTGTTGGGACAGGTCTTCACGGCTGCAACTGTGACCTTTGGTTTTAACTAGGAAGTCAACAATCATGGCCGCCATTCTCCAGTGAGAGTGTGTCCTCGACTTATTGTGGAATCAGGCAGGGTGCTCATACATGAAACATTGTCTCCTCCCAGAACCCCAATAAGCGGTGCTCAGGCATGCGCACCCCAGCCGCTCTGGCCAGGCCTGCCATCAGCAGGACGCGGGCGCCTGGGGCCCTCCTGCCCGTGGGCTGGCTTGCAGGATGCACTTGGCGGGGAGGCTCACGCAGTCACTTGTGTTGCAGGTGGTCCAACTGATGCCCGCCTGCTGAACAGGACAGACCCTCACGGTTGGAGAGTCATTGTAAAGCGTGGACATTGAGCATAAAGCCAGTAGTACCTCTTGCTTGTCCACAACCAAGACACAGAATGAGGTAACGCTGTATTTTACCCAGTCGCGGGCGCTCAGTACAGATGTGTTGAAGGAGGTGAGCTGGATGTGGTGTTCATGAACTCCGCTCCATTGCGCCATTTACATCGGCACCAGAGCAGGGACGGCTTCTGGAAACCAGCAGCCAGGCAAGGCTGAGGACGTACGAGAAACCGCCAGCCCCTGCCCAGACGCATGGTGGTGGCTGCAGCCCGCGTGCGGGCATCATCCCTAATTGCTGACTGTAAATGTATAGACCTTCGCAGAGAGAACGCAAAAACGACGAACGCCTGCGTCAGCCCGGGCTGTGCAGCTCCCGAGGGGGCAGAGCCTGGCGTAGGGTTGCCCACCTGGCGACAGACCTTGTGTCTTCAAGCTGCTGTCCTCGAGTCCCTCATGCTTGCGTTAAAAATGCGAGTTCAGCAAGTGATTTCCTGAATGGTCCACCCAGGCCTGGGAATGCGCAGGCCCATGTGAAAGTTCACAGTGGTTCTCGGTACGCAGCTTAGTCTCCGGTCCTCGTTTAAATGTGTCGGAAATGTCATCTGGTCACTGGCTCGGGAGTGCTGCATGGATGAGTGGAAACGACTGGTTTGTGGTTACCAGTTTGTTCTAGGGAATATAGCGGGACCACCTGGGGTAAAGGACGTGTACGGGATCTGAGAACAAGCAGCACTTGGAGCCCGGGGGCTCACGCAGGACCGGGACTCGCGGCCCCCTTTCACATGCTTGGTTGTGCGCACAAAGGAACCTCGGCCGCTGTACGGACAGTTCGATTAGGCTTCTCTGCTCTCCTTTTGTGTTACGATGCTGATCTGTGCTACGAGTTCGTCTGCTATTAGAACAAGAAATGAAGACCTGCTTCTTTGCTCCTGTTTTTCATTTGTACCTGTCATTAAAGTTCTACGGCTGGAAGAGCCACAGATGCCCAGCAATGTCCCACCGGGTTTCTTGTGGGCTCTGCACTGGCATCTTCGTTTCGCGTCGGGTTTGTGGAGTTCAGGGGTTACCAGCTGTAAGTCTGTGTACACCCTTGAAAAAAAAGTAATTCCTGTGTCAGTCCGCTACTGTTATTCCAAAGCTATTTAAATATGTGCAAATGTGCGTTAGGGTCCTTATGCTCAGAGCTCTTTCTTAATGCAGCTTTCATTCCAAGATGTCATATGAATAAAATGAAACTAGATAATGAAACAGGTAGTGTTGTTTCCACAACCCCCAGGAGCTCCCAATAGGCTGGCCAGCCTTGTGCTCGGGAAGAGAGGTCCGTACGAGACGGGCCGGTCGGAATCCTCTTCTCGGGAGCTGCTCCACCAGCATCCACACGAGGGACGGATGCTGGGTGGAGGGCAGAGGGTAGAGGCCCTCCCCATCCCTGTCACCTTGGTGCCCATGATAGGAGCCCTGAGAGGACGCCCCTTGCTTGAACTTGCAGAGAGCATCTGTCATGGCTGAGCCCATGGTGGCGTCCGGTGCACTCCCCTGGCACGTCACTGACCGTCACACATCTTCTAAGAGGGACTAGGTTTCCAAAGAGACATCTGCCTTATCCATGAATTTTTGCAACAAGAATGACTTCATGTATTATGTAGTTGAAAAGAAAAGAAATAATGATGGCCAGTTAGCATCTCGATATCTTGGGTAAAGTGTGTATTTATAATGCACTGAGCTCTTGTATTTTATGAAGCTCAGCATCCAAAGGGCTGGACCTGTTCATTTCTTCCCCATCCTTTGAACTTTGTGTTTAAAATTTCAGGCTCCTTCGGGCACCTGGCACAACTTAGGAAGAAAAATAAGTCAGTAGCACCAGCATTTCCTGTCACAAAAAAGAAAAAAAAATACGCAGAAGGAAAAAAAGCCTATGTTGTGTGTATGCTGAGCTCTTGTGTCGTGTTGAATCCCAGCTGACCGCGTACGTGTGTCATTTGTGGTCGTGTGTCCATGGTTGGTCGCAGCAGGAGCTGGGCCTGCAGGCTGGTGGACACGGAGAGGGCTCATCGCCAGCCCTCACCCCTGTCCTCAGGGAGCTGCAGCTCCTTGTGGGGAGAGGGGAGCCTGGCCTTTTCCCCTCCAGGAAGCCAGGGGCCCTGGTGTTTGTTATCTCCTCTTGTTTGATGCCAAGTGGGTCACCCTTGAGACACCATCTGCATCCCACCATCGGCCTCCCTGTTAGTGTAGTGAAAGCTGACACTTGCCTTTTCCTTGTTGGCTTCTGTAGGGCCTTCAGGAAGAGCTCAAGGACTGGGGGGCTAGCGTTTCAAACTTGCCCCTGAAATGTGGTCAAACAGTAATGAAACCAGCCAACAACTGGCCAGCCTTGCAGTTGTTCCCTTTTCCCTCATCTTTTTTTTCTTTAAGATTTTATTTATTTATTTTAGTGAGCGAGCGAGCGAAAGCCCCTGCACGAGGGCGCAAGAGGAGAGACTGGGAGAGGAACAAGCAGATTCCCCACTGAGTGCAAAGCCCTTCACGGGTCTCAGCCTCATGACCCTGAGGTCGTGACCTGAGCTGAAACCAAGAGTCGGGCGCTCAACTGACTAAGCCACCCAGGCACCCCTCCTTTTCCTCATCTTGAACCAAGTGCACAAGGAGGTCCTAAATTATTAGAAAGGCTACTCATCCAAATCCCCTTCACTCTGGTGGTGCCTGAGGCCTTGTGGCCTGTGTTCCTGTTCCCCCAGCATCCATCCCCACGTGCGGCTATTGGTCTGGGTAGCCTGCGGGCACAACGCTCCCCTCACCTGCAGACAGCCCTTGTTTGCAAGCTCTGTGTGGTTCTGAAAACCACTGCGGGAATGTGATTTTTCTCATTATGGCAGCTTTATTAAATGTTAGATAAAAACTAAAAAGTTAACTCTAACCTTCTCTATTTGGCCTTCCATCTAAATAAAAAAGACAAGAAACAGCCATTTGAAACAGATTGACCTTCACTTGTTCGTGATTTCCCCAGAAGCCCCTTTCAAAGGCCTGGGGGGTGCTGAGGTTGGAGACCCTGTGGGACACCTGACGAGTCCTGGCGATCCCTCGTGGTGCCTGTGACCAGGCCTGGGCGGGGCTGCGTGTCCCCAGCGACCCCTCAGCCGGGAGACCACAGCTGAGGGCAAGCATGACCCGGCCCCGCGGGACCTCCAAGGGCACTTTGGCCGCAGCTTCACGCTAAGGCACATAAATCTATGTGCCCTTAATCTTCAAATGTGGAGTGTCCCCATTGGGGGCCATCGAATCTTAATAGTTTTTAATAAAACCAAACAGAGTAATCCAGGTAAGGAATGTCTCTGGGAAGATTTGGGGGACTGTAGGCTTTCTCACTGGCTGTTTGTGCTCTTTGTCTTTTCACCCCATTTTGCATGAGACAAATTGAGCACCAGGAGCAGAACTGCCTGAGCTCTAGGCATCACGGCCTCCGGTTAGCCTCTGATCTGTAAGTGCCTATAAAATGGTCTGAGACACATGCTCCCTCGTCTTGGTCCCTGTAGCTTTAAAATACAGGAAAAGCAAGTAGTTCTGTTAACTTAAGCCACTGATCTGATTACTGAACCGAATGCTTTCAGCCACGACCCTTGATTTATATCAAGGTGAAAGCCTGTCACGTGTGAGGGTCTGAGCCATGGAAATCAGCTTGGCGGCGTCTTGAGTTGATTCCACCCCCGCGTCCCAGACGGTGGAGCAGGTGACGAGCCACTGTACACTTGGGACACCTGAGTCCGTGAAGAAGGGGGAAGCTGTTCCAAGGAAACAGAGTTGGGGCGGCCGAGGGACATCTGGAAGGAGCGGTACCTGTTAGGGTCACAGAGTTTTATTTCGTTCTAAAAACGTTTCCCAAAGAATCAGACTCTTGTGTTGTCCTCGGAAACCTTCTTCCCTCGCTCTCTTTTTGCACATCTCCTTCTCACAATTTGAGCTTCCCGAGTCTGAAAGCCGACTTGAGATAGTTCACCTCAGCCCTCGAGGTTCAGCCGGTGGCCCCGCGAGTGTTGGTGGCACATTACGGTGACTGGGCTGTCAGATGCGCATTCCTGACCCTGAGTGCGTAGATGTCACAGTAGTGACTTCCTTGACCTGTTTGGGTCGTGAATGGTTTCCCTTCACAAAGAGGCAGCGATCACTGTCCCACAACCCTCCCCAGCCACGTGGACTCTGCCAAATGCATAAGGGCAGAAATAAGAGAGTCGTGGAAACCGTGGCTTTTTATCCAAAAGCCACATTACCCTTTCAAGCAGTTCACACTCTTTCTGGTCTTAGGTCCCTTCACACTTAAAAATTATTGAGCATTCCTTTTTACTGTATTGAAAATTTTAGGTGAGAGAAGTTTTAAATATGTATGTATGTATTTATTTACTTATTTAAAAATAACAGTATACCTGGGTTGCCTGCGTGGCTGTTAGTGAAGCGTCTGCCTTCAGCTGGGGTCATGATCTCTGGGTCCTGCGATTGAGCCCCACAGCGGGCTTCCATCTGCTTCTTCTCCCTCTGCCGCGCCCCGTGCTCGTGCTCTCTATCAAATAAATAAATAAAATCTTAATAAATAAATGAAAATAACTATACCAAGTACGGATTAACATTTTTTATTCAAAAAGCCCATATAACCCCCTGCAAAAAGACCAGAAGAGTAGCCTTGTATTACTTCTGTAGATCTGTTTAATGTCTGGTGTTAGTAAAGGCAGCCAGACCCTCACGCCTGCATCTGCGGCCACGCGTTGTTTTGGCTGAAGTGCAGACGAAGACCTCTCCTCACAGGCCTCCGGATGAAAGGGACGGAGGCCCGCTCAGATTTGTAGACACTGTTTGCACCTCACAACTCAGCAGGCTCAGTGTGGGGTCTGAAAGCACGTCAAGCACAGGCATCTCCCCGCTCCGGGGTTCCCCTCCCTCGGTCTGTCTTGCACTTCGGACGGATTTGTCCCCTGCACTGTGTGTGACACGCTCTGGTCTCCCGGAAGCACTGGTTGTACGGCTGAGCCGTGCAGGCCTTGTAAACGCTCCTCGTGGGCAACCGGAGGTTAGCTGTGGTTAGTGCGAGTACAGGGTATTCCCGGCATTCTGTATATTTTTAAACTGAAAGTAGCAAGTAGGTCTGGAGACCCTGGCACGCTAAGGCCTCGCCTGTAAACGGGGGAAGAGGACACTGGCATCCTTTATGCACCAAGGTCATAGTGGAGGCGGAGATCCCCGATCCCAGAAACCGCCTTGGGAACCAGAAGGAAGGGGGGAGTGGACCGAGGTGCCCAGGAGCCTCAGGACAACATGGAGGAGAGTGGGGAGCCCCGTGTTTGCCAGCAGTCGCTGTGGGCAGCGTTCTTGGTATGGCGTTTGCTTCAGGGACGGCTGTGGCTAGGTCCAGGGTGGCTTTGCCCAGATCAGCCCCCCAGAGTGCACTCCGGAGTTGGGTGTCTGGGACAGGCCACGCCCTCCCTAGCGGTGGGGTGGGATGTGTGGAGCCGAAACTGAACGGAGAAAGCGTGACACGTGCTGTGAACTGGCAGGCGGGCTGTGAGGAGGGCAGTGCACTGGGAAGGGTGGATACAGGACCTGACCCTCGTGCCTCCGATGCCCACAGGGTCTGGGCTGGACTGTGCACTCCTAGAGTTTGGGAGAGGCCACCGTGGCGACAGGAAGTGGGCAGGCTGGGAGGGAGCCGGGTCGGAGGTGAAGGGGCTGGCGGTCGCTACTCAGAGTCCCGTCCATTCCCGAGCTCTCTCAGAAACCTGGTGCACATCTGCTGCTGTGCCCAGGTCCTGGGGAGACGGGGTCTCTTGAAGGCACTTGCCTCTGAAAGGTGGGGTGTCTGCACTCAGCTGTGTGCGTTCGCTGCGTCTGCCCCTGGTGCAGCAGGGCTTCCCGTCATTATTACACATCTTGTCTATTTAGAACATGATTTTTGGAGTGGCGACACTGCCTAGCGGTGTGTATTTGAGTCTGCAAGGCGGCCAGCAGGCTCTCGGTTCTCTCCGCGTGGCTCCCCGCCGCACAGACCTCCTCTGCCAGGTGAGCACTGCTCCTGCGGGACGGGGTCAGAGCAGCCCAGGGTGCTGAGGGAATGAAAAGCACCAGAACCAAGAGCAAGGAGCGGGGAGAGCAGATGTCAAGTAGCAACGGGAGGAGGGCTCAGCTGTAAAACTCATAGAAATGAAAAATAAAATGAACTTTAATTTCTTCTAAAAAGGCAGCCGTCCTGTGATGTTTCCTTTACTTTCTTCTCTTTGCCCTCACAGCTGTGTTGGATTGGAACATGCCACTACCCAAACTCAGACCTTTGATGGATGCTAAAAAGGGTCAGATTAAAATCCTAAAATGTGAGGATTTCAGAGGTAGTCAATTCAAAACTGTAGCCAACTTCAAACATTTATGCAGATTTAAAAATTCATCGTTAAAGAGGCAGATCAGCTCTGATGACCTAACCCTGACTCCGGTGGTTTCTGTCCTGCTCACTACCTGTTTCCGGAGAACTGGCCCTCGGGCAGGGCTGAAAGCCGCAGCCCAGGCCCCGTGATGGAGCTGCCCCCGTTCCCCTGGTGGTTCGGGGGCCGCGAGCCTGTGCCTGGGGATCGGCCCGCGTGATGCTCATGGGTCGCTGAGGACGACGGCCCACTGCAGCATCCCTGCCATGGGGTTCGCCTCCGTGTGGGGCCGTGTGTGCACACACGCGTGCTGGGACACACTCCAGCCCCCAGCATGGTGAGCTGGGGGCTCTCCTGCCTCACGGGGACGCCTTCCCTCCCCACACACTGCTGACTTCAAGCATTTTGTGTAAATCACTTCTGCTAGGAGTTAATTTTGGTAAACTGGCTGTTCTTTTTTTTTTTTTACAAAGTCTAGTAACTGTTGAAAACCAATAAAAAGCAAGAATATGCTTTTAAATTCAACGGTTTACTAAGTGTCATATAGCTTAACAGCATCGATGGGGCTTTCAGACACGGAGGTCAGCCGTGATACCCTAGCCCTATTTTGAGCTCACTTGTACTCCCTCTGTCTCGATCTGTCTGTGTCTCTGTCCCTCTGTGTCTCTCTCTGTCTCTCTATGGCTCTCTTTCTCTGGGTCTGTGTCTCCCCAGGGACCATAGATTGCTTTGTCTTTACCTAAAACGAACTGGACCCTTGTGTTTCCTAGCTGCTTGTCCCCCAGGCCCCCCATTTTTTTCACCTCTGGCCTAAGCAGAGGGTTACATCCAGTGGGTGCCCAGGGATGGCCTGGAGGAGCCAGGGTACAGGCTGGCCCCCACCACCCAAGTGAGCCCCTCTCATACATAACCCGGTGTGGCACAGAGCAGGGTGTCCTCGGGAGTCTGCCCCATCGCGTGGGGCCTGGTGCCCCGGTGTGAATGCGAGTGGGCGCACCCTGGCCCTGATCTCTGTGTAGATCCCGTCCTCAGCATAGGACCCAGGCCCACCGGAGGCAGTTGTCGGGGCAACAGTGGGTCTGCCTCCTGCCACGTGGCCGGGGAGAAGCAGCCACCCATCAGAGCCAGACAGAAGAGGTCACCCCGTGGTGCTGTGGCACAGCCAGTAGCCATGACACTCTTGGGGCCCAGGGAAATATGCCCAGGAACCCATGTGTTGGCTGTGAAATGCCCTCAGGCCCTGAAGCTCACTGTTTTCTGTGCATCACAGACCAGTTCGTGTAGAGGCAGAGAGGAGGCCAAGGAGAGGCCAAGGCCATGGTACTCTGAGTCCCCAGGGTCCCTGCCCGTCAGCCTGAGACGGCCAGGGGCGCACCGCCGCGTGTGAGGGAGTCGGGAGGGCGTCACACAGGTGGGGGTCTGGTGGGACGGCTCCTGGCTCGTCATGGTGACGCGGCGGCAGGGTCAGGCCCCTGCACATTCAGGCCTGTACCGATTGTTAGGAAACCGAAGATGGAATATGTTGTTGCTTGAAAACAAAAGAAAGGCCCCTTACATTACTCTTGGGTCTTAGGGGATTTAGATTTTGAGTGCCTAATGTATGCACTTGACTCACCCCACACCTATAACAGTGTTTGATTTTATTGCTACTGAAAATTCCAAAGTCCAAAAAAGAGAGAAGAAAGTTGATGAGATAAAGGTGTTCCGAGTCCTGAGCAGCAGAAAGACCGTTAAATAATACTCTGAACATCGGCATTTCCCACTTTCCCTCAGTTATTATGCAACGAGCCAGGACAATGCCCTGAAACTTGGGTCCTTCACCCCTCAGAGAGTAGAAGCAGCGTGGTGCCCGCACAGGCCCCACACACCCGCCCTCGGTCCGTCCACACGGTCATCCAGACAACGCGGATGGACAGTGGGGGGCACTCACCGTGTCCAGTCCCTGGGCAGCCTCGGTGATGACCAAGTTCCAGGCCTGTGTCCTGCTTCCCTGGAGGGCTGCCGGGCGGTGGCTGTGGCTGGGAGGGTAGGGGGTGTTTGGCATTTGGGACACTGAGCTGTTAGATGACAGAAGGGCTCTCCAAAAGCCACCTCCACATCCCACAGCTCCACAAGCCCACCCTGCCAGGCCCTGAAGACCGAGACCAATGGAGACGAGCAAAAAGATAAATCATTGTTCACACACACCTTGGAGCCCTTAGTTCTTCCTGTAGAATCTCAGAAGACCCATCAGCCCGGGACACAGTTGACGCCAAATGAAACACTTCGGTGTGACCCTCCAGTTCTGTGGGTTTGGTTCTCAAAGTGCACGTGGAGAAAGCCTGTGTTCTGTGTCTCCGAGGTGGCCCCGAAGTACAGTCCACACCGTATCACCCCGCAGTGCTGAGCTGCTTCGTAAAGTGACTGTAGGTGCCCAAGGGGCAGGCCAGAGGAGGTGGGCTTCCTGGGCCGCTGCCCTCCCCTCAACGCTGCACCTTCCAGGGTCCTGCAGACCACAGAGCGCTCGTCGTCCAGACCCAGTCAAGAGCAAATCGCGGCTGATCAGCTCCACCGAGGGCAAGACGCCCCCAGAGAGCCCCTACCTGCTGTCCTGCCCACTGAAAACAAATGCCTGTGACGTGGCGAGGCCCCAGGGTCACAGGATGTCCCAGTCCGCTTGCTGCCATGAACCGGGTGCCACGTCATTGGCTTCATCCATAAAATTTACTCAGGCACACACGTTTCCTCACAGACCCTTGTGGAAATTTGGAGAGACGTGGCCTATCCCTTTGAACGTTCCTCTGGTTCAGGCTTACCCAGGAGTGATGCAGACACGGACGTTCTAACACAAATAGCCTCAGAGAAAACACCGAGAGGGACCATCCCCTGGCTGCTCTGAGCTGTTCCATGTTGGTAAATCCAGAGAGCAGAGAGGAGGCCCTTGCCAGCCTGTCACGCAGGGTAGACACCTGGCAGGTGGCACGGGGCAGCCTCCAAAGGAAGCCAGGCCTTTGTTTTTAAACAAATTGAGTTTGTCTCTCCTGATTCGTTATGGAAAGCACAACTATTGAGACCTCTTGCTGATCACTTTCCAGCTGGCAAGGAGACTTCTGTAGTGTTTGACCTAGAGGCAGTTTGGAAGGCATCTCCGGGGGCTCCCTGGCAGGGCTGCTGGGGACATTTCCCAGAGGGAACAGGCCCCAGAGAGCCGGGTCTGCGCTGGTACTGAGCACCAGGGAGCAGTGAATTAGCGAGACCTGGTGAGTTAGGCAGACCCCGGCAGCCAGACAGGCCGAGAGCGGAGCTGTGGCTGGGCAGGGGGCGCTGCCTACGTGCACTCGCTGCAGGTGGAAAGATGCTCCCGGCCTGCAGACCCTACAGAAACGAGCCAGAGGTGCCCTGGTTCAGGAGACTGTCCACGGGAGAAAGTGTGCCTGGCTCACCTGGTGATGGCACAGCCCTGGGGCGGGACTCTCCTCCCAGGCCCGGCCACAACAGCCAGCCTGCCCTGTGCGCAATGGCTGTGAGGCCCAGCCCACAACACCTGTTCTGCCCCGGCCTCAGGAAGCCCGGGGCGTCTCCAGGATCTGCACTCGCAGGGCCGGTGACTAGACGTGGGCATCTGTTAGCGTTGGTGGAGCCAGAGACTTAAACCCCACTTCAAGGGGGCAGACCAGAGGCAGAGACTAAAAGGAGGAGCTTGCCGCCCGAGAGTCAGATCATTGGCCAACATGTGCGCTGGCGACCTTGAGTCCGAAAGTCTCATTCACCCCTCACCCCGCCTCTCTGGGCCCCCGTATCTGCCCCCACCCCCCGAACATGCTCCAGACGGTTGACTTCTTCTGTAAAAGCCACGAAAACCAAGGTGGGAGCTGCAGACACCCCAGCAGCAGGGCTGTTCATTAGGGTCCTCTAGGAGCGCCACTAACACCCCACCAGCCTGTCTTCGCCTGGGGCCCCTGGAGCCCTGAACTGCACGGCCCGGCGGCCCCGCCACCTCCTCGGACAGCACAGCGCCAGGGAGAGGCAGAGGGGACACGTTGCCCGAGAGCCTGCCCACCCTCCATCTGTGCCCGTGTCAGGGCTTACGGAGCATATGCTGCCTGTTGCTCACTGACCATCTGCTCCCGAGCTGATGAAGTGTCCCCGTTACCTTGGCAACAGAGTCCTTGATTGGCGGTGGCACCACAAACATTCCCTGCTCAGGTTTCTCTTTTATCTGTGCTCCGGAATGGTGCTGGGGGAGGGGGCAGGCCTGGGGCTGGGGGAGGGGGCGGGTTGAGGCTGGAGATGAGAGGGGTGGACATGGGGAGGGGGGCGGGACTGAGGGGAAGGTTCCTCTACATCTCCCTTTCTCCCTGCTGTCCTGCTGCCTCCGCAGCACTCCCCTACCGCTGGGCTGGCCTCGTCCCGCCCTGTAGCAGGTGCAGTTGGGAGTTCAGCTGACAAATCTGGGGGGCTGGGTAGGGCTGCTGTCACAGCCCTGTAAGGACCCTGACCCTGGGCCCAGGCTCTTTCCCTGCACCAGGAGGTTCCCCGGGGCATGCAGCTGTGGAGCCCTCCTGAGTCCTGTGCTTCCTGCTTGGGTGACTGTCCCCAAAGCAAGTGTCTCCTCCACTGAAGCATCAGGCACTTGCCAAGGGATGAGAACTCTAGGGCAAGACAGAACCTTTGTTGAGTCCTGGGAATTGGACACCGCAAAGTCAGATTCCATTTGTCCTGCCAGTTCTCAGTGTGGTAGCCAGTGTCAGTGGGAAGAGCCACCTCTCTGGTCAGGGCTGGGACTCCGGGGCTGCCTTCTCTTTGGGTCAGGACTGGGGGCGCTGACTGCCAACACAGAGATGCCATTGCACGTGGAGGCCATGCCAGGCTCTGGAGCCCTCTCAAGCAAGGGACCATGCCACGTTCTATGCTGTGAGAGCATGTCTGTCTCAGCCACAGATTCACTGGGAAGCCAGTGTTCCTGAAGGGTCATGTGAGCTGAGGAAGAGCCACCTCCCGGAACACAGTGAGCCCATCACAGTAAAAGCTCATGAAGCCCACCCGAAGGCTTTCCCAAAAAGGCCTGTCCAGAATAAAGAAGGCCCCAGACTGCCATAGCTCTCTCTGCCCCCAGGATTTCACGAAATTCCTTTTAAGGGTCACTTGTGGCTAATTTGAAAAAGTGACCTCCCTTCAGTCACAGAGGCTGGTGTCACTGCCCTGGTCGTGGTGCCCCCACATGGTCATTTTATCAGCATGGCCTCTCCTGAGCTCAGCAGTGGCCCTTGCCCCTCCCCAGAGCTGCAGGCCCACCTGGGGTTACCTGTCCTCAACCTTAACTGGAGTTCCTCCTCCCAACCCCCCTCCAAAACTCCAATCACACCAGCTTCTCTGAGGCCCCATCCATGTGTGTGCATGTGTTTGCACGTGCAGGTGTCCACGTGTGTGTCCGCATGCACGTGTGTCCGTGTGTGTTCCATGTGCACGTGTGTCCATGTGGGTGTCGTGTGCACGTGTGTCCGTGTAGTTGTCAGGTGCACGTGTGTCCGTGTGAGCATCATGTGCCTGTGTGTGAACGTTCCATGTGCACATGTGTCCGTGTGGGTGTCCATGTGCACGTGTGTCTGTGTGGGTGTCGTGTGCACGTGTGTCCGTGTAGTTGTCAGGTGCACGTGTGTCCGTGTGAGCATCATGTGCACGTGTGTCCATGTGGGCACGGTGTATGTGTCCATGTGGGTGTCCATGTGCATGTGTGTCCGTGTAGTTGTCAGGTGCACGTGTGTCCGTGTGAGCATCATGTGCCCGTGTGTGAACGTTCCATGTGCACATGTGTCCATGTGGGTGTCCATGTGCATGTGTGTCCGTGTAGTTGTCAGGTGCACGTGTGTCCGTGTGAGCATCATGTGCCTGTGTGTGAACGTTCCATGTGCACATGTGTCCATGTGGGTGTCCATGTGCACGTGTGTCCGTGTGGGTGTCGTGTGCACGTGTGTCCGTGTGGGTGTCATGTGCACGTGTGTCCGTGTGGGTGTCGTGTGCCTATGTGTGAACGTTCCATGTGCACATGTGTCCGTGTGGGTGTCGTGTGCACGTGTGTCCGTGTGGGCACGGTGTGCCTATGTGTGAACGTTCCATGTGCACGTGTGTCCGTGTGGGTGTCGTGTGCACGTGTGTCCGTGTAGTTGTCAGGTGCACGTGTGTCCGTGTGGGTGTCGTGTGCATGTGTGTCCGTGTGGGCACGGTGTGCCTGTGTGTGAGCGTTCCATGTGCACGTGTGTCCGTGTGGGTGTCCTGTGCACTCCATGAGCAGTGCCCACCTGGTGCCTGTCCAGCAGGCAGTCCCTCCTTGTCTTGCAGGAATCTGAGCTCCATAAAGCAGGTACTTTGTTGTTTATTAAATTACATTTTACTTTGTCATTCGTTATTGCAGCTTATGAGCATAAAAAATGTTTTTTAAATATAATTAAAATCTGGCCTCCAAACAACTTCCAAATTAACCAACAAACATATGCTGGGCACCAAACGGGTGCAAGAGCAAATCAAACTTGGAATTTTACCAAAAACAAAACTCCTACTATTAGTCTGTATTATCTCAACTGAAGTTAAAATGTAAATTTCTCCCAACGTATCATTCATCTTCTCATTTCCAACAGATGCGCGTACAAGACCCATTTCCAGCTTCCTTGGGTCGAGTGGAAAATGCCGAGTTTTGGCTGTACTACCTCCCTGTCTCTCCAAACATGGAAACGGGAAGCTTCCATCATGTTACGAAGCACACCTGACGTCAGTGCTGTTTCTTTCAGGTGTACAGCGTACGGACTCAAGCTTCCAGTGTGTTTAGGGAAGCAAGCAAGACTTTGACAACAAAGAAATCAGTAAATAGAAAACCATCAACTAATCTAGTGTATAAATAGCACTGTGAAAATCCTAATTCTTAGCAAACAATGTAGCGGTGTGTTAAAAGGATTGTATACTGTGACCAAGTGTTTTTTCCAGGGCAGCAGGAGTGGCTCAGTATCAGATCTGTTGACATGAACCACCATTTAATAGAACAAAAGGGAAGAATATGATTATCTCAATAGATGCTGACAAAACATTGGATGAATTCAACATTCACTCTCTTTTTAAAATGTTCCTGATAGGGGCGCCTGGGTGGCACAGCGGTTAAGCGTCTGCCTTCGGCTCAGGGCGTGATCCCGGCAGTCTGGGATCGAGCCCCACATCAAGCTCCTCCGCTGGGAGCCTGCTTCTTCCTCTCCCGCTCCCCCTGCTTGTGTTCCCTCTCTCGCTGGCTGTCTCTCTCTCTCTCTCTCTCTGTCAAATAAATAAATAATAAAAAAATCTTAAAATGTTCCTGATAAAATAGAAATCGATGAGTACTTCTTTCCATCATCGATGCTGTGTGCCGACCTGAAAGCTAGGTGGTTGGGGAGTGCTGGGGACGCTCCCACTGACTTCAGTGTATTGAAGCCACGAAGAAGGCACTCGACCCCACAGACACTTTGACACGATGTCAGTGCCCCCTGCCCACACGATGTAGTCAAGAGAAAGAACATGGAAGTACAAAGATAGAGAGTTACTTAGATTATTTTATCGTATGTCTGGAAAACCCTAGAGAAGCAACTGAAACAAAGGTACAAAAATGTGAGAGAATTCGGCAAGGTGTTCAAAATCAGAAATAAGAACCACTAGGAAATACCCTAGAAGGAAAGACTGCCTTTATCACCAGAAGACCCAACATGGACGAGTGTGGTGAGGAGGAAACGTGGGTACTCCACAGCTAGAAAACCCAGCAGCGCCTCTGCGGGGCCTGGACGGTCAGGCAGGAGGCACGTGCTCGACAGATGCTGTGTCCTGCAGACGCCCAACTCTGCACAGCTCTCTGCAGAAAGAGTGCAATCCCGATTAAAATATTAACTCTTTTCAGGAGGCCCCTGGGTGGCTCTGTCCGTGAAGCATCTGACTCTTGACTTCAGCTCAGGTCATGATCTCGGGGTCGTGAGCTTGAGCCCTGCGTTGGGCTCCATGCTTAGCATGGAGTCTGCTGGAGATTCTCTCTCTCTGCCTCCCACTCTGCCCCTCTCCCCCTCTCACACACTCTCTTTCTCTCTATCTAAAATAAAATCTTTTAAAAAATGTTAACTTGTTTTCTAAAAATCTAGACAGTCTAAATGTAAACTTGTGTGAGAAAAACAAGAATAGGCAGGACAAACCTAGAAGAAAAAGTCCTATCGGATATTAAAGCATCACGAAATTATAAAGTATATCGTACTGGCGAATGAGTAAGTAGGAAGTCTGGACATGGACCCGAAATACATGCAAATTGTTGGACAAAAGCATTTAAATCATTGGGGAAACATAATTTTCCTATAATGACATTGAGATAGGTGGGCCGATAGCTAGGAAAGTATAAAGCTGACTTTACAGGTCATCAGAACGATGCCGGCCCGTCAAAGACTTAAATACAAATGCAAAGCAACAAAAGTATGCTGAAAGAAGACGTGGGAGAGGCTGTTCCATGTGTTGAAATACAGGAGCCCTGAATGTAACACAAAACCCGGAAGCTGTAAACGTATATGAATAATATTAATAGATGTGATTACATAAGAGTAAAAAAGTACTCATGAGATAAAAACACCACCGTAAGCCGATCAAAAGAACGATGAGCTGGAAAAAGTATCAGTAACTTTTACAGAAACAGTAGTTTCCCTAATATTTAAATCGGTAAGAAAGAGACTGAGAAGCTGATAAGGAAGAGGAGGTGTGATCGTAGAGCTCGGTGAGCAGTGACTGTCAGCCGCCCTCAAACACGTGGGGCGACGCCCAACGCGACAGAGAATGGCCCGGGGACCTTACCACCTGCTGGGTCAGGCTGAGGGGGTCCGGATTTGGTGGTGATACAGAATCCACCCCTTCTCGAGGGAAGAAAATGTGGACAGAGCCACCAAATCACAAGTGCTTTGAACATCCGGGCAGTTCTATTTCTAGGACTTTATCCCACAGATAGAGTCACACGTATGTGCAATGACACCTGTATGGTTGTTCGTGGTGACGTTTCCATACACACTGGGAGGTAGGCGTGCCCACAACAGATGGCTAGTTTTGAACTCTGCTGGGCCCACACAGCGGATCCATGCTGCCAGGCACGTGGCTGTCGGCCAGGACCCATGCCCTCGTTCATTCCTTTGTCTGCGGCTACTCTTGAAGTATCAGTCGTGTGCCAGCCCTGCTGAGCGGAACACCACCACACACTCCCTCTGGACCTTGGAGCTCAACACCGTGGTCCTCAAACCTCCTTACCCTAAGATTCTGACCCCCACGCACACTGTCGTTCTGTTACGACCCAGGTAGGAAGGGCTGGGCTGGGCAGGTCAAGGACCAGGGTTGGGGCAGGGGTGACGTCCAGAAGCCTCAGTGGCTTTGTGAGCCCAGAGCCATGGGGCATGTGTCCTCTCCTGGTCACAGACGATCCCAGAGTGACACTTGTCCCTTCACTGTAAGGCCCCTGCCCTCAGGGACGTGCCTCCCGCCCCCCACCCCCAGCCCGTGCTGGCTTTGGAGATGTCATCAGGGCTCAGAGCAGCCTAGTGGGGCCAGGGAGCCCAGATTTCTGGGTGAGACCGACCAACAAGAGAGCACAACTTCTTGAATGTGGCTGCTAACGGGTTCCACACTGGCCTTCGTGCAGCAGCGGGAGGAGGGCGCCTCGGGCATCTGTCTGGTGTAGGTGGCCAAACGCCGAAGGGCTGTCCTGTCATCGAAAGTGGAGTGGAAGGGCGCCTGGGTGGCTTAATTAGTTGTGTGTCTGCCTTCGGCTCAGGCCATGATCCCAAGGTCCTGGGATTGAGTCTCTGGTCAGGCTCCCTGCTCTGCAGGAAATCTGCTTCTCCCTCTCCCACTCCCCCTGCTTGAGTCCCCCCCTCCACTATCTCGTTCTTGTCAAATAAATAAAATCTTTAAACAAAAAAAAAAAAAAGAAGAAGAAGAAGAAGTGGCGTGGAGCCCACACTGGCTTCTCTGATCACAAGGGCCATGGAGCCCACCAGCGGGGCCCCCACAGAAAATGACCACAAGCTGCAGGAGTTTGGTTTTTTTTTTTTGTTTTTTTGGTTTTTTAATGATGATTTTTTATTATGTTATGTTAGTCACCATACAGTACATCCCTGGTTTCTGATGCAAGGTTCGATGATTCATTAGTTGCGTATAACACCCAGTGCTCCATGCAATACGTGCCCTCCTTACTACCCATCACCGGTCTATCCCATTCCCCCACCCCCCTCCCCTCTGAAGCCCTCAGTTTGTTTCTCAGAGTCCATAATCTCTCATGGTTCATTCCCCCTTCTGATTACCCCCCTTTCTTTATCCCTTTCTTCCCCTACCGATCTTCCTAGTTCTTATGTTCCATAGATGAGAGAAATCATATGATAGTTGTCTTTCTCTGCTTGACTTATTTCACTTAGCATTATCTACTCCAGTGCCGTCCATGTTGCAGCAAATGTTGAGAACTCGTTCTTTCTGATAGCTGAGTAATATTCCATTGTATATATGGACCACAACTTCTTAATCCAGTCATCTGTTGCAGGGCATCTCGGCTCCTTCCACGATTTAGCTATTGTGGACATTGCTGCTATGAACATTGGGGTGCATATGGCCCTTCTCTTCACTATGTCTGTATCTTTGGGGTAAACACCCAGTAGTGCAATGGCTGGGTCATAGGGTAGCTCAATTTTTAACTTTTTAAGGGACCTCCACACTGTTTTCCAGAGTGGCTGTACCAACTTGCATTCCCATCAACAATGTAGGAGGGATCCCCTTTCTCCACATCCTCTCCAACAATTGTTGTTTCCTGCCTGGTCGTGCAGCCCGTTGCGTGTGGTTCCTGCAGAACCGTCCTGCTCCCATCAGAACAGTGCTTCTTCCAAACCACCCAGGCACTGCTAGCACCCAAATCAGTGTCTTTCCTTATTTGTGCCTTGGGTTCGAGAGGCTGCAGGCCTTAGAAGAAGCGTTTCCCTGTGGAAAATGGGATGATGCCGACAAGAGGGCCCCTCTCTGGAACAGCAGGACATACTGTGGCAGGGTTTTTGAACCAGGGACCCCATCGCGGCTGAGTGGGGGACCTGTGGGCGACCTGTGGGGGCCCCGAGCAGCGCCATGGCGGGCAGTGCCCAGAAGTGGCCCAAGGTCTTTCTGGCGTTGCCTCCCTGAGAGGCATGAGGACGAGGGTGAGCACTACCTGCTGTGTGAGCATAGAGGGTTGGGCATGGAACCCCGTTCTAGCGCCAGCTCTTGAAACAGGGGCTCTTTCCCCTGGTTTTCCTGCTTTAAGCCTGAACCTTGAGACATGGATGGTGGTGCTCGTGCCAGAGTCTGTCCTGGCTTTCCCTTCCTTCTTGCAGCTGACTCTGCTGAGCAGTGCGAGAGACCTCACACCGCCCAGAGCCCGAGGTCTGAGGCCCAAGTGGGCGTTCCGGTCGTGTTGTCCTTGGGGCAGACCGCAACCTCGGTGGCAGGCAAGCATTCCTTACCACTGCAGAGCACGCGGCATCATGAAGGCTTTGAGCCCCTCAGATGCCCCCGCTGTGAGGTCACACAGGGTCCCTGCAGAGGGCAGGGGAGCAGAGCCACCAGCCCCTAGCGTCCTGCTGGGACCTTGGCTGCGAGGGAGGACCCACCCCGGCCACGGGCTCCTGGACACGAGCTGGCCTTCGTGGGTGCAGGGGAAGCCTCTGTTGGGCCGCCTGCAAAAGAGGGGCAGAGCCCACCACCCAGCCACAAAGGAAGCAAGTCAGGGATGGCGCCTGCATGTCCAGGCGGGATCTGGGTTTGTTCTTAACGGAAGTCAGAATCCGAGGCCCACAACGTGACCTCGCTGCAGACAGAGCAGAGCTCTGTTCACACTCTGGAGGTACTGGCACCCCCTCCCAACGGCCCTGAACGAGGACGGGAAAATACAGTCCGAGGTTCCATTGGTTCAATTCGGAATGGCGCTTACAAGTTGGACTGAACTGTGATGAGCTTTCTGATTTTACGTAAACAATCTCAGCCGGCCACAGACAAGCTGCCCTGCACAGAGGAGTGTAAGTGGGGCCGCTGCCCTGGGAGGTGTTTCCAAGCCTCTGAAATGGAGAGTGAGCGTCTCTTCCTTCTTTGCTTCTCAGCATGGAACTGAGAGGGGGCGGTGGGTCTCCCTGTGGATTAATTCCCAGAGAAAACATTACAATCCAGAAACAACAGCTTTCCGTCCCCTTTTCATATTTACAAAGTAAAAAGCCCTCGGTGCATTTCCTGGTAACTTGTTGCATCAGGAGGCAGACTGAGCTAAGGGCCTGGCCTGGCCGTGGGCGGGTCCTGAGAGCACGTGAGCAAGAGGGAGAGCGAGGTCTGTGTGAAGCTGAGCTGTTCTACCCCACGTGGAGTGTGGCGCTCTGCTCTTCAACCCAAGTGGTGGCAGCTCTTTCTGGAAGTGCCTTCCAAGGCACGAGGGAAGAATCAGCAGGTCACGTGGGACACGTTCACCCGGGAAAGATGTGGAAGTTCGATCTGCATTGTGGAATGATCTCAACACGGTCAAAGGCACTAGAACTAGGGACGCAGCACGGTGGGATTTCTGGTTCTGGGAGCTCCCCCGATGCAGAGTTGGGTGTGTGGCTGGCACGTTCCCTCCCTGGGACTCAGGACACATCCCCGACACATGCAGAGGCCACATGGAGCAGGGCAGACATTGTCCTGTTTTGCCTGGGGCGTGAGGCGCAGAGCTGGAACCTGCCTCTGGCAACCGGGTTGGCGGGTGGCCCTCTCTTCACCCTCTCCCCGCCGGACCCCCTGTCTCCTGCAAAGCCTGGCACACATTTCTCACTGTGTATTCTCCCAGATCTGAGAAGAACTCATTTCTTTACGAGGTGGCAGGTGAAGAAAAGTGTCAGAGCCTTTGTAATTTTGGAATATCTGCAACATGGGAGAAAACCACAGGCTCCAAAAGGAAGCATGTTTACTTTTTTATCCCAAGTGCTTGTTTCATTGGGGATAGCATCGCGTTCTGTTTAAAGGTAAGCTTTAGCTCCAGAAGCTTCCGCATGTGTCTGGGAGCTCCATCCTGTCGCCAAGGAGCTGGGGGCACCTCCCCGCCGGGTGCCCCTCCCCGGCAGCGCCCAGTTCCCCGACCCAGTTCTGGGTGTGCCCTCTGGTACAGTCGTTCCTCTTTGGCTGTACCATCAGGATTTTAATCATTTTTAATTTCTGGCCTAAATGAAACAGATGCTTCTCTATAAGTGTTTTTGGTAAACACATGGGTCTACCCTGTGATCACGAGTGCTGAGTGTGCTCGTGTATGAGGCCTGTGCCTGCGTGTCCCGGGAGTGGGTGGAGAACAGCCCAGGCCACCTGTCCCAGCCTTTCCCCCACCAGGCTGAGGGCGTCCTGCCCCCAGGGCCGAGTGCCTCTGTGTCCTTCATGGGAGAGCCTGGGATCCCACGACCTGATCTGTCCGTCCTTTATCTCCCTAAGACGCACACACATGCACACACACACGTGCATCACAGCCCACATGTATGCACGCAGGCACGCACAGGTGGTCGCCCCACGGGAGCCTGGCTTCCCACTGCTCTCGACCTGCTTCCCTCCTGTTGCTTCTCCTTTGAGCCCTTGGCTGGGGGGACGGGGATGCCGCACTAATTCCCGGCACTGCATGTCCTCCTCCAACTCCCGCCCGGAACTTTTCTTGCCAGTTGGCCCCTGCACCAGTAGGCTCCGTGGCTCCAGCCCTCGTGGTGGACTCTGCCGCCATCCAAGCTCAGACCCTCTGGCCCAGGCCATCTAGCCGCTGATGCCCTCATGCTCTGCACCCCCCAGACCTTGCACACCCATGTCCCCTATCCCTGCAAAGCCCTTGGGTCCAAGCCTGTTTCTGTGTTGGGTTGCTGGGAGGCCTCGCTGCGTCTGCCGGATGCCCCTGGCCGTGCCCCTGTCCGGGTCAGAAGGGACATGGCTGCCAGGGCCTGAGGGTGGGCAGCAGCTGTTCACGCAGAGGCTTGGAAGTAGGTCCAGTCCCTGTACTGGACTGGGGGGACCCGCAGGGTGGGACCTTCACCCCAATGTGCCCACCCACAGCACAGTGCTGGCAAATACACGATGACGTTACACCACGTGGTGGGGACCGCCACCTGCTTCTTTCATAAGACCCCGTGTTCTCTGCCTGGCTGCACATGCTTAAGGGTGTGACAGTCCTCAGGAAGTACAGTAGGACATAAACTGGGATTTTGGAATGAGTGGCTTGTGCGGATGACAGAGCAAGACGAAAAGCTTGTGAGTAAATGCGGTGCATCTCACACGCGGAGAGCAACGGAAGCTGGAGCGAGGGTGATGAAGGCAGAGACTTTTCTTACAAGAGGGAAGAACAGAACCAGCCAGGAGGGTTCGCAAGCAGAGCCTTGGGCTCCTGCTGGGAGGTCACGGCCAGAACACAGTGGCCCCGACTTGGCCTGGCTGTGCAAGGACAGGTGGCCCCTCCACCTAGGGGCCGTCTCTAGGCTGCAAGCCTGTGCGCGGTGTGCGTGTGCCTGTGAATCTGTGACTGCGTGCACACCTGTGTGCGTGCGTGTGTACTAATTACATCTCTCAACAGCTGCTGCTGATGCAAAGTGTCCATCTGGCGCTTCTGCAGGCAGGTGTGGGGTAGCTGCCTGGCTGGCCACTGCTTTGCCCACCTCCCCCCCTTCCCCTCCCCTCAGCTCAGGCAGAGCCAAAACTCTACGGGCCAGTGTGATCCTCCCTCCACTGCAGGAGTCCCTGTGACTTTGGGGGACGCAAGGTCCCTGCCCTCTTCCAAGAGGGGTTGGGAGGACCATGGGTCTGGAAGGAGGCAGAGGGTGCGTGGGGCTCTGCATGCAGCTGGTACCCCTTATCCGGGCATCGCCACGCAGCTCTGCTTGTCCTGAGCAGAAGCCAAAGCAGGGCAGGGCCAGGCGCCCCTCCTCACCTCCAGCCAGGATCTCTAATGTCCTTCCCTTGCTGCTGTCATCACTGCCCACCTGTGGGCCCTTTGGGCACCAGCAATACCTCTTTCGCTCTTTTGTAAACGAGCCCCACAAGGCTCTGGAAAGCAGATTCCCCTAAACCTGGGGGCGGAGTGGGGGCTTTGGCCCTTGGGCAATGGGTCCGGCTCAAGCAGAGCTGTGCTGTCACTTGTCTTGCCCCAAGCGGGCTGGAGGCAGAGAGGCAGGGTTGAAGGAGAAAGGCACTAGACCAGGACCCTGCCTGTACCGGCCCACTTGCTTTCTTCTAACAAGACCTGCTTGGTGTCTTTTGTTTGGAATAGGGGTGTTATTTGTGACCCAAACTTGGGTGCTTCACTGATTACTTAATTCAGCCCCCCTCTGACCACATTTCCTTGAGCACTGCTAAAAGGGGTAAATAAAACACTCAGGACCCTGTGGGTGGATCTCAGACTTTGTGCACAGAACCACAGATGCTGGGCCCTGCCCAGGGTTCAGGAGCAGGTGGGCCTGAGAACCTGCATTTCTAACAAGCTCTTAAAAGCTGCAGGTGCTGAGGGACCCCACTGTGAGAAACCCAGACTACATTGCAATGACGGTCGGCCTCATCCTGAGAACGCGTTAAAGGCACCTGGGCCGTGTCAGCCCCGTTGAGACCCAAGGGGGCGGGAAGGCACTGGTTACCAGGTTAGACCCAAACTGCCCAGCCTGCCTTTGCGAGCATGCTACCTGGGAACCCGGTACAAGAGGTCAGTTTCCTGCTGGTCCTGGCCCCCATGAGCCGCAGAGGTGTGGACGGCACAGCTGAACCTCTCGGGGGCCCTGCCCTTCCTGATGGCGGCCACTCCCTTGGGAGTCTGCTGCAGGCTCCGAGGAAGGGAGGCAGGACCTTTGCCCATCCTGCTGGGCCTCTGGGAGAAACACGTCTTCTCGGCTTCATTTGGCCTCAGAGCTTCGGGCAGCAGAGGCGTGTGCGGCCGCAGATGGCTTCACACTTGGACTTCCCACCCTGGACGGCACTGGCGGCTCTGCAGACAGATGTCAGGGTGCTGCCCCCCGCTCTGGGATCCTCCCAGGGCTTTGAAGTGGCCAGGCCTGCACCTCTGTTCACAGGACATCAGCAGAGATGTGGGTGTAAGTCACACCTTTCCTCAATTGTTCCAGGACTGTGTGGGGCCTCTTCAAAGGGAAAGAGGCTTTGTTGTTTGGGGAATCATAGGGCTGCATAAACTCAGAGGAAGGGGGAAGGGTTTGCAGCCAGGGCAGCTGGTGTCCTGGGGCCTGGCCAGCCTTTGGTGGCTGAGAAAGGTCAGCTGTGGCCACCAGGCTCACAGACCTAAACCCAGGAGAGGGGCTTCGCGAGGCCTTCTGTGCCCAGGGGCCGGTCTGTGTGTCCAGCGGGGTTCCGGGCACTACTTATGTCCAGTTTAGGCAGGTCCCTAAAGGAATCTGTGCAAAGCTACTTTGACTTCTGGGAAGTTGTGGGGCAACATGTTGCAGGGCCTCCAACCCCCACAAAGGGGTCTGCGTTCCCAGTGCCAAGAGTTCCTTTGGCCTTTGCTCTGGGCTCACCAAGCCAGACCCAGCACAGCCATCCATTCACGACTCAGATTTTAACACACATTTACTGAGCGTGGCTATGAGGCTGCCTGAAGGAGTCAATTAAAGGAACCATGCCTCGTCGCACCCTAAGAACTCGACGGAGTGAAGGCTGGGGTGCTGCCTGCACCTGCCAGGATGGGAAGCTGGGCGTCCCCTGAAGCCCGTCCTGCTCCCCATCATATGGGGCCTCTGCCCTGGCCTGGATCTTGGGGATCCCCATTGATGGGGCTGTGGTCCTGGCTGTATGATGAGGCTTGGCTGGGGTAGAATCAAGACTGTCTCGGGGACCTTGCTGTGCAGGCCTGCCTTGCCCCCTGCTGCTGCTCTGAGAGCCCAGCCGAGCCTGCTGGTGAAGGAGTGTGAAGCCAGCTCTGGGTGTCCAGACAGTGACCACGGAGCATGGTGCCACGTACAGCTGCTTGCAGCCACACTGTCTTGTTGAATTGGCCCAGAGGGCCCCTGGGGGTCTTTCTGAGGTGGCTGCTGTCAGCCACGAAGGCCAGTCTGGGCTCCCTCCGTGTGTTGGCCGTGCCAGTCCTCAAACCAGCAGGACCAAAGCGCCCTGCCCTTCCTCCCTGCCCCCACTGCTGGGACCCCAAATACTTACAGTGCGACCTGTCAGGGCAGCGCCTCTGTCTGCTCATGGGGAGCCCCATCCCAGTTCCGTAAGCGTGTGTGGGAAGGGGGCACACCTGTGGGAGTGCCTGTGGGTCAGGGTCTCCACCCTGGCCCGGCCCTCGGGGCCCCCACACTCCGTAAGGCACCAGCCCACCTGTGAGCCCACCACAGAGATGTCCACATTGGCTGCTACTGCTTTGTTTTGTCTGCCCCCCAGAAGGCCTTGACAAGTGGGCAGTGGCTGCCGCATGGACAGCATGCTGTCTAGGCTTCCCCAAGACCCACATGAGCTCTCTGCTCGGCCATCCTTCCTGCTGGGCCTGGTTCTCTGACCCCGGTGTCTCCATGAGCCTGCGTGCCTTTCTAGAGTAGAGAAGGTTCCTGGCCCAGCTGCAAGCTCAAGCCCGTGCCGCTCTAGGAGCTGGCCTTCTGCATTTAGCTGCTAGGGATTTAAAAGCCTCAGGGCAATATGAGAAGTTCAGATGAAACCGCCCTCACTGACCAGTGTCCAGACTGAGTAAACGTCTTTCAGCCCCTGTGTTTTGGGGCAAGTGACTGGGCCTATGGATTCCTCAACGCAGGTCTCTGTGTGGATGAGTGCTGGGGCCCCAGGCCCTTGAAGGCCAGAATCCCATAAGCCTCTTGGGAAGGAAGCTGCCCACAGCAGCTCTGTGACCCTTTGTCTGGCAGCTGGGGCTTGCTGGGCTGGGTCCCCAACCCACAACTCCCCAGTAGCCGTGTACAGGCCTCCGCCCAGACTTGGGGGGCAAGCACGGTAGCACCGAGATGAGAAGGATTTGCCATAGGTGAGCCTGGGAGCCTTCAGAACTATTTGAATGTGGGGTGAAGCATGGGAAGAGTCCTAAATGGTAACAGGCATCAGCCCGGGGGTTGAGGAACAAGGTCGCCAGCCACAGGAACAGAGGACCCACAGGAGCTGCTGGTATGGGGGGATCCGGTGGGTGGATCCTGGGTGGGTGTTCTTTAGGGGGTGGTGCAGGCGGTGGAAATGTCCGCCCAGATCCTGGGGAAAGCCTGAGCTATGGGAACAGACTCACTCAGTCACATCCAGTCATTGGATAAAATGGCCAACGAGTCTTACCATGCGCCAGACGGAGAAAATAAAAAGTAATTTAGAGGAGGTCCCGCTGCCCAGGAGCTGGGGAAGCAAACATGTGCACAGTGACATGTAAAGCTGAAAAGCAGAGTGGAAAAGGCTGGACCAGAGAAACATAACCAGAGAGCCTGTGGGATCTAGGATGTACGTCCCCTGGGACTGCAGGAAAAGTCACAGACTCCCCTGGAAAGTGGGAGTTGCCGTAAGTCGGGTCTTGGACACTGCTGTGAGCATCCAGCCGGCAAGGCCCTGGGAGGGATGCTGAAGATCGGGGGCACGCTCTGGGGGACGGGGAAATCGGCATGGGTTGGAAGGACCCGGTGATGAACCTTGTGCCCACTCTACTAAGGACTCTAGACCTCTGGGGAACAGTGAGAGTGATAAGATTTGTAAGCCTGAGAGTGACTTGTCAGACTTTCTTACAGGATAACCTTGCTGGCAATGGTCTGGCTGGGCGAATGAGGAGACAAAGTGGACAGAGGCTCTGTGGGGGCAAATGAAAGGGACAGGATGCCCAGAGGAACCGACACTGAAAGTCTGAAGAAGGCAGTGCCAGAGGGCTTGGCCTGGGTCCAACCCTGTGACCCAGAGCCGGGGTCCATGAGCTCTGCAAGGGCTCCGAAAAATATGTGAGACTTGGGAAAAAAGATTATTTGCTCCAAAATGTGAAGTGACAAAGGCAAATTGAGATTCAAATACTTATAATACTATAGCCAGTAGCTCACATCAGCTCCACTCTTACGTACTTCATATTCCATCCCATGCAGGTCGCTGGCTCAGTTCACCACGTTTAGTAGGCTGTGCGCAGAGGTCTGGGAGCTGGTGCTGCCCCTGGGCCACCCCACACGGCTCAGACGGGGCCGCCCTTCCGCTGCCCAGGTCCCTGCAGGAACAGCAGACTCAGGTGGGGCTGGGGCACGCACCTGCTTCCTCTGTCTGGGGCGCTCCCCTCCACGTGCTGGACCTCTGCTCGGGCAGCCCTCTTTCAGGCAAGCCTGCGGCCCACAGCCGGGGTGGGGACGTTCCCTGTCCTCGGAGCGCTCGTCTCAGGCAGGAATTGTACACCCGTGTGTGGGTTATTTCATCAGTAATCAAATAATTGCCCCTGTCCCTCTCAGTAAGCCATGTGTGGGCCGGGACATGGTTTTGCTTAGTATTATGCCCCAGTACCCAGCGTGCTGCCTGGCGAGGAGTGAGCACTCGGTGCGTGGTGAGTGGCTACGTTAGTTTTGTCCCCTGCTCCATGTCCGACTTTCTTCCATACCCAACATATACCTATTGGTCTGTTCACCATCCCATGAACATAGAATGTCATCTAGCCTTTGTTCCCTTTGTTTCCCTGGAATGGTCGCCCACTCCTTGGTCAGTCCAAATCCTACCTGTGTAGGGAATGCTGTAAGCTGTCCGTAACTGACTCTTAGAAATGCTGGCTTCAGCAACTAGACTGTTTGTCCCATGGAACGAGAAGTCTTGAGGCGGGAGCTCAGGGCCAGGTCAGTGTTCACTGATACCAGGGCATTGAGTGAGCATCACTGGGGTTCTCCTGGCCTCTCCTCGTGGTCACAACATGGCTGCATCAACCCCAAGTATCATATGCTCACACAAAGGACCCAAAGCCAGAAAAAAAAGGGGGGGGGGTAGGTATGAAAACGTGCAGCTAGTAGGAGTTAGGAAAGAAGAATCCTGGCAGGGGAGTAGCTGCTTTTTCCAGCCACCACAGACCCCAAAGTCTCTGCTCTTGACCAGTAGAGGGTGTGTGGACCCAACCAAGGAGAAGGGGACAGTGAGGGTGGAAACACCAAGCCGGTTTCGCGGGTAGCAAAGCTAAGACAGAAGGAGTGAACCAAGGGTCCTCTTCACCATCTGCTGAAAGCAAGCAAAGTGGGACACGGACACTGAACCACACGTGGGCAGCTGAACCTCAGAGTCCGATGGGAAAGGTGGGCTCACTGGCCCATCTGGAGGCTCCACGTGCGTCACAGACTGGACCGAGCGGTGTCCTGTCTTCGCAGCCCCAGCGCTCGCCTGCTCCCTCTCTCCTGTCAGGAGAGTCACCAGCCCAGCAAGACCAGCAGAGGCCACAGCTGCTCCCAGACTCCCATGCGACGCAGGACTGTGGGCAGCTCCGGGCTCCTCTGAGCAAGGCAGGCATCCTGTGGTCCATTCAGAGGGGAGACACCATGCGATGCTCCCACGCATGGAGGCTTGCGAAAGTTTGTGTCGGAGGTCTCCCTGGGCGTCAGGGGGCTTTCTGACCAGGATTCAAAGTGGTTCTCACCGTGCAGGCCCCTTTGTGCGAAGAGGTATTGGCAGGTCCTGGGCAATACACAGAGCTGTGAGGACAGACGAGCCCTCTCACTGGCAGAGCCGGGAGGAGGCTCTGAGTGTTTGTCTTTGGGCCTCAGGCTTCAACAGACCCTGGCTGGATAGAGCAACAGCTATGGACCAGGGTCCAGAGAGGAAGGGGCAGGTGCTGCAGAAGTTTGGGGAATCGGGTAAGACAAAGTGCACAGGCGCTCCTTCCTGAGAGACTGCTGACAAACCCCACAAGGCACCTGTCATGCACCAGGGGCCATGGAAGCACCAGGCACAGTCTGAGTAGCCGCCAACATCCCCTTCCTAGAGGCTCACTGTGTGGTGACAGCCCTGGGCATTTCCCAGTAAGGAGAGCCATCATCAGAGGGGTCCTGAGTGTCCCTGCTTGTCTGTGCCACTCCCTGGGAATCTGGGTCTTCCTTCTCACTCCCATCAAGTGCTGGGCACTGTGGCCCTGGGCCCGGAGCCGCAGAATACGCCAGAACCTAGTCCTGTACCGATCATCATGGAGGGAAGTGTGCCCTGCTCTCTCCACATTACCCTGGCCCCAAAACCCTCCCAATTCGTGATGTGTTTGGAGACACTGTGTCCCGGAATGGTGGTGCTTTCCAGGGCTACTTGGATTTGCTTGTCCACAGCAGGATGCAGGGGAAGAAATGGTGAGGGGCTGGAAGCTAATTTTCTCAAAAATATCAGCCTCTGGATGGAGGTGGAGAAAGAATGTTCTGTTTTCATACACAACATACAAGAAAAAAAGAAAGGGACAGCCAGGGACACAGAGATGCTCTCCCATTACCCACCTTTTCTGAGCTGAGGGTCAAGGACTTGGCATGCCCCAGGGCCTGGGAAGGTCATATGTCAATGTCCCTACTATGCGTGCTTTGAAACATTCACTTTGCCGTGATCCAAACTGGTAGCAGTCTCTTGTCGGAGCTAGGCTCCTTTCCCCCACCTGCTTTTGGGGAAAGAAAGAGTTGGCATGGAAACACTGGAATCCTAAATGCCTCCCAGGCTCCTGAGAGCCTCCCCAGGACTCAGAGCACGAGGTGGATTGCGACTGTGTGTGGTTGCCCAGAGGCTGCAGATCCAAGGAGAATGGAGCCCTCGACTTACCCTGAGCACACAGGGGCCATGTGGCTGGCAGTGTTCATTAAGGTAAGCTTCTTAGACCAATAGCTATTAAATATACCAAACTGTTAAATACATCAAAACCCTTATACCAAATGGCAAGCAATGATGAGAAGCTGACAGCATTCCTGCTCAATTTAATTTATGAAATTTGCATTTTATCAGAGAGTAAGGACTGCCACCCACTCACCCACTGCTTTAACCACAAAATAGGAGGGCTCTGCACCTCAGAGCCCCTAGAGATGAGGGGCACTGGGGTGTGGCCAAATGCTAAGACCTAAAGCAAAAACCCCAATATGCCTGGGATTTCAAGAATGGGGACATCCGGGGATGGCCTAAGAAATGTTGTTTTCTAAGAAAAACAATGCATGATGTAATATGCAAAATACCTAACACATAGTAGGTACTCAATAAATGTTCATAGAAGGACCGGAAGAATGATAGGGCATTTGCATATTTATTTTATCATTGTATAATCAAAGAAATCCAAAATTCACAGCAACAGCCACCAAGCCGTTGGGCCCATGGCCTCCCCAAAGCCCTTTCTTGTTCCTGTGCTCCCACCTCTGCTTCATGCCTGCCCAGTGCCTGCTCCCTTGACGTTCACAACGTGACCACGAGCAGCCAACACCTTCTCCCCTGGGGTAACTGGAAGAGGGAGGAGGTGGAAGGAGGGGTTTCTCGTGGTGCTAAAGTACCCTAGGCTCCTGTCCAGCCAAAACACATGTCCTCCTCTTCCTCCTTCCACCGCGCCCCCCTCAAGTCAGCACCGGCCTCACGCTCACAAGGCTGAGGAGGCGAAGTCTCCTCTTGGAGAAGGAGGCTGGGCCCATTCCACTTTCTCACCACATTCATGTTCCTTTATCATCACAGTGTTTGCTCGAAGCAAGATGTTTGGGAGATCCAGGCCTGGCTCAGTAACCTGGGAGGGAACAGAGGAACTGCCCCAAGGTTGCAAAAGAGAGAAGGAATTTGGGGCAACAGGTGCATCTAGAAAGTGAAGAACACAACCAGCAGATGTGGCCAAGATACAGATGGTGGAAGGAGGAACCACAGAGGAGGTGAGACTTGGAACTCACTGTCAGGGACAAGGAGAGGTGGGAGTGGAGGAGAGGTCTACAGGGAAGGGGAGGTGACAGTCAGGCCTTATTGTCAAAGACAAAGACCAATGGAAGAGTCAGAGGGACCCAACCTTGAAGGTGAGTTGAAACTTAGGACTCATTGTCAAGCAGGAGGAGAGGTAGGAGTGGAGGGGAGGCCTACATGGAGGGGGCGATGAGACTTAGCACCATAAGAGAAGCAGGGACATACCACGTTGGAGAATTTGAAGGAGAGCTGTGAGTTTTCCCCTGGCTAGACTGAGAGTGGTGGAGTTGGGTTGCCGGCAGGACTGCAGTGCCCGGGGTTGGGGATCGGTGGGCCTCAAGGCATTATAGCTCCTCCCAGGTCATCTGCAGAGTGGCTCTGCATGGGGGTTCCTCACTCAAGCTCACAACCTCCCCCCTCCTCCCAGCATACAGCAGGTCACTGAGGGTGCCCAGGTTTTAGTGAGAAACAGAATGTCTCCTGAGACATGCTAGACAGGTGTCCTTTGGAATGCCGGCTAGGGTGCAGCTCTGTCTACACGCAGGACGCTGGGGTCCTGGAAGCTGGCCTGCACACCAGCAAGCCTGGCCCACAGCTGCAGACATGCTGCTGGCCTTGCCCCACGCCCAACACTTTTCAATGGTGGGACAGAACATCCCTAAGGGAGAGGTCTGCTTAAGGTCACTGGGGACAGCGAGGAGGCCTTCCTGTCTGGGCCACAGGAAGGTGAGACTGAACCGGTGGGCTAGCCTAGGCCCAGCAAGAAGCCCCGAACATCCGGCACTGAGGTCCCGATTCCATTGTGATGGAGGCTCCCTGAGGGCTTTGAGCCCAGGAGGGGCGGGAGGGTAATCAGGGTTCTACGGGCTGCCTGGTGCCGGAGGAGGCCGTCTGCCTCAGGAGCCGCGACAGCACGAAGACCGGGAGCTGGCGGGAAGGCCATTGCGCTGGGAGCCAGGCCTCAAGTGAGCTGGGATCTTGGCCACATCCTGCAGGCTCTTTCTCAGTCTTTGAACCGGCAAATAAGCTTCGGGGTCTTCCTCCCAAGACCCTGCAACGCTAGGGTGCTCAAGCGAGGCAGCCAGCGTGCAGCTGGGACCCCTAGGGCAGGGGGAGGTCAGGGTGCGTCCTGCCCAGAAGGTAGGCAGACTGCAGTGGGTGAGAGGAGAGGAAGTCTTCGCTTCAGAGGGCAGGGTGACGGAAGATTATCCCAGGGAGGGTGGGAGCGGCTTTGAAACCAAGCGCCGTGGGGAGTGTGGGGGACGAACTGATCGTGCCTGAGGGGCAAGCAGACCCAGGGAGCACCTGACAGGAGGCACTTGCTCTGGCGTCGTCTGTGTGGCCTGTGTATGTCCGGCGTCCCTCAGGACCTCTCCCGTCAGCTCCTGCCCAGTCTCCCCCAGACACAGAGGAACAAGCCAGCTCACTACATGGACTGGAGGAGCCCTTGCTGGGCATAGACTCAGCAAGCTGATATTTGGTCTGGGCCAGGGACCGGCCCTGGTCAGCATAGGCCACGGAGTGGCCACACAGCCCCCACAGCTCTGTGGACCAGCACTGCTTGTGCCCCCCCCCACACACACACCTACAAGGAAGGCCAGGCCTTCAAAACAGGGGATTTTCAGTAAAGAAACCAGGAAAGGCACAGAAAAGAGTCTCAGGAATCCTAAAAAAAAAAAAGAAAAGAAAAAAAAAATCCAAATTAAGGGCCATTTACATACCACAGAGAATGTTGGTGATAGATCTTAAACTATGCGGTAATAAGGCTTCCGGTGTTTTATTAGCAGTGGAACTGACTAGAGAAACACTCCCACGGGAGGTCAGACTTCACAGAGGGCTGCCACGTGTAAAATAAAATAGACCCCTGGCTTTGCTTTGGGGTTACTCCGGCGCTTCTTGTGAAAGTACTGTCGATTACGCTGCATCATACGTGTGGTGAGTGCACAGGTCTGGGAACTGTTGCACACGTGTGTCCGTGTCATCTCCACGGACACACGGATACTGTTCTCAGCACCCCAGAATGCTGCTTACATGCTTCTTACTGAAATAGAAAAATGTCAATGAGCAAAGAAACATAAGGAATTTTAAGTGGCCCACATGTCCCGTGTCATCAGCACAATCTGCTGGGAGCCACAGACAATGCCACACGTGGGTGGGGAGGCGGGGAGGACGCCAACCACCCCCCACCGGACACAGTACAGCACCAGCACTGCTCCTCCCACCGCCCCACCCCCTCCCGGGTGGGAGACGCGCACAGACACACGCACACCCTTCCCCTTGGGAGGCAGAATGGGTGACCCTGTCGGGTGCGTGGTCAGCACTGAAAGCAGTGAGGCGGCAGCATCTCCACACGGAGCCAACGTCTGATGCCCTCAGCTGCTTCTGTCTGCGGCCTTCGCAGCCCCCGCCAGCCACGCAGCACACGTACTGACCTCCTTGACATATGTCGTATGTGTCAGACAAGTCGCGTGAGCACCAACGTACTAGCAGGCTTCGCAATACCAATAGATACTCACTGAACACCTGTTAGTGGCAAAGTTCTGGTGTTGTGTGGGCAGGGTTGGGGTGAGGGGAGGTGGAGACGCCAGCGTCCTCAGGGATCAAGGCCCAGCCCGGCAGACAGGCCACCCAGGCCCAAGTCAGTCTGCGTGTGTGTGTGTGTGTGTGACCAGCACAGGGTCTGACAGATCCCCTCGCAGCCCAGCCCAGATGCAGAAAGCCAGTCTGGAGCCTGGAGCCCAGCACGCTCCTTCCATGGAGCAGCTGGGCAGCCAGTGGGTCTCCAGCCCCCACTACTCAGCACGGCTGCACCTCAGCTCCTGCCTCCCCCTCAACTGGCAGACAGCCATCTGTCCTGGAAACTTCTAGGTGTGGTCCTGCCTAGAGGCAGGGAGCGGGATCAAATGAGCTTTTGAGGTTCCTTCCCTCACAAATCCCTAAAGTCTATTCAGTGGAGCCCATGAAAGGTTAAAAATCAAAGCTGCCCGGAGTCAGGTTTCCACATAAAACAAACGTGAATATAAAAGTGTCAAATGGAAGGTTCGGCCTTCACCCCGCCTGCTCCCCGCTAACACCCCTGCGGGCTGCTCTGTGCTTCACAGGGCTGCTCCCTGTTTGCACTTCTGTAAACTGGAGAGTTCAATGCAAGGGAGCCATCAACACTTGGCTGAGAAGTGCAGCTTCGCCTCCTTCTGCCCTCTCCCAGCCACAAATGACCCTGAAGAGGGTCTGAGATCAAAGGAACCAGGCCCCCTCCCTGTCTCCTGCTATAGTCCCACAATCACTCCTGGAGCACAGGAATTCACACCTGCTTGGGGCTGGAGCCCAAGGTGTGGATGACCGAGTTGGCTGGGAGGCACCTGCAAAGGTGAGTGGCCACCTCCAGGGGTGACGGTTAAGGGGGCCTTCCCACACTGTGGAAGCTGGTGGTATGGGATTTGCATTCACAGGGCCTTGGTCCTGCTGTCCACAAACTGTGACCTGGGGTCTGCCCTCCCAGCCGGGAAGATTGCTGCAGTCTGGTAGGGAGGAGGCAGGGGCACGCTGCGGGGGTGGCTGCAGGTGCCCCAGCCACACTGGCACTGAAGAACTTAAATGTGGCAGCCGCGGGGAAGCCACCTGGACTTCTGCAGACATCACGTTTTCCTGAGCTTTTCCCGCTCAGTCGGCTTGACTGTGACCAGAGCAAGTGAACTGGCCACGTGTGTGTAGCTGTACCTGGTGTATCTGGAAGGAGAACA
Organism: Ursus maritimus; assembly: GCF_017311325.1. Lineage (NCBI taxonomy): Eukaryota > Metazoa > Chordata > Mammalia > Carnivora > Ursidae > Ursus > Ursus maritimus. The sequence goes on from NW_024423675.1 coordinate 70,605,760, forward strand.
TTCACTCAAAACAGCCTCTGGAAAGGTGCACGTGGCTAACCGCGCCTTGCCCCGTGGGTGGATCACTCTCTTACAACAGCTCGCACACACTTGGTGCTCAATAAATGTTTGCTGCATAAATGACTTGATACTTGATATAATGATTCTTGTGGCTTGGCTTCTGTCATGGGACAATAATTTACTGGAAGCTGTTGAAATGATGTTTTATTAGTTGTTTCTGTTCATTTCAGTTACTGCTCTGCAGGGATGTCTGCGTAGCTGGGTCCTTTGCCCCTACAGCTCTGTTGTGTGTGGAAATGTCAGCCCCAGTCTTCAAGCTGTGTTCCCAGGGCATACCATTTCAGGGACAACTTGATTTTTGTCCACACAAGGTGCCCCAGTAATAGCTGGCATGTGCCATGAACAAGAGACATAGTTCCTAGAGTGAACAATTTTCTATTCAAATTTGCTACATGAAAAAGGACATACACTGATTGCTTGTTTCTGAGTCTCTCTACACCCTGACTCATGGCTACACCGTTGACTTTCTAGCTCACCACAGACGGTCTTAGTGGTTTGAGAGTCAAACCACCTACCAGCCTTCAAGCAGCCGCCCTGAAGTAGTGAGCGGGGCCAACATGCGTCTCTGAGTCGGTCACCAAACACGCACCATGTGCAGAAGAACCCTGGCCCGCGCTCCAGAGTTGGGAGGAGAGAGTGTGGCCTCCACAGTGGTGCCCGTCCCCACGAGGCGCACTGAGGACTCCGGGTGTGTCCCGAAGCCCTGGTCCTGTCGTGGATGGACAGACTGGTCCGGCAGACATTTGTCCTCTCATCCCCGTCCCCGGAGCTAAGTGGGGGCTCAGTGGCTGTTCATCCGAGAAGTGAATGGAAGAATTCATGAGTATGAAGACGACTGCCTGGCCCCTTGACCAGTTCTGTCAGCAGAGGGAAGGGCCGAGAGTGGACCGTGGCTGGGTCACAGCTGTCGCCGTGCGTCAGCCTGAGACCCCTCTCGTGCCGCGGTCCTCACCCTGCAGCTGTTGGGCAACAGCGGCCTTGGTCCCTGGGCACAGCCAGCCAGACTCAAACAGGTGGTCTGTCGGGTAGAAAGTTCCCTATCCTGCTCCTGGTTCCCAGAGCTATCGATTCCCCTCCCTTCAGGGAGAACTTGGCTGTGAGCAGCAGCTCCCTTTGCTTTCTTCCCGTGCTCCTCGGCCGACAGGAAGAGCTGGAGCAGGGGAGCCTCGCCTGTGGGCTGATGGGGGAAGCTGACGAGAGGGGGCCAGCTCTGGCTGACAGAGATGTCCACCCACAGCCGCCTGACCAAATACCAGTCCTCTTTGGAAGTTCGGGGATCTGCTTTCCAACCCACAAAACAGGAAATAAAAATCGAAAATGAAGGGTAGACAATCCTGAAGGCCTTGGTTCCAAAGATCAACACCTTCTCAAGCTACCACTGGGTCCACAACCCCACCCACATGCTGGCCCTTCAAGGAGGGGCTTGGGGGAAAGCCAGGGCCTTGGCATGAGCAGGCTGTGTGACCCCAGACAAACTCCTTGACCTCTCTGATCCTCAGGGTACAGGGAGAGCCCCAGGGACTGGCGGCACTGACACGACAGCTCTCGCCCTCCCATCCACTCCCTCCGTCCAACCACAGCCTGCTGGGATTTTGAAGGTGGTAGAGAAAAGACCTTCACCTGAAAACTTGAGATAAAGAAGAGTAGATATTTGACTTTGGCGTTTTTCCTGTCACTTTTTAATTGTTTTGGCTTATCTGTTTTGTTTTTTCTCCTCTCACTTGACCACGTCTAAATAAATTCTGTGATCCCCAGCAACAGGATGGTCAGGTCAGTTCCAGGGAAGCCGGTCCCCCCTTGTCTTCACCAGCCAGCCAGGTCCACCCAGCACTACAGTATGGACTGCAGGGTGCCCACAGTGAAGACGGTCCCCTCCCTCCCCTCATTATTCTTTGAAACGCCGCTGGGAGCTGAGCAGGGCCATCTTGCAAATGGATGGCCAGTGCCTAGGACAGAAAAAAAAGGAAAAGAACTATTTCCTCTTGTCCCTCATCCCATCCAGAAAGGTTCGGGGTGGGGGGGCGCCTGGGTGGTTCAGTCTTTAAGCGTCTGCCTTTGGCTCAGGGCGTGATCCCAGCATTCTGGGATCGAGCCCCACATCAGGCTCCTCCGCTGGGAGCCTGCTTCTTCCTCTCCCACTCCCCCTGACTGTGTTCCCTCTCTCGCTGGCTGTCTCTCTGTCAAATAAATAAATAAAATCTTTAAAAAAAAAAATCCCCTTTTGTGTTGTGAAGACCCGCCAAGGCCCAACGTAGAGAGTCCTGGGAAGTCTGTCTCCTGAGGTCTGCTTGGCCGACACGATGTCTTTGATTGTCTTGAATTTTATCCCTTGAGACCAGGCACGTGCTCGGCCTTCCCCGGGCTCCAAGGTGGCCGCTCCTAGTCTAACCCACAGCCTGCCCTGTGCCCCTGCCAAGTGGCCGTCCAGCCCGAGAGTACCTGAAGGAAGAGGAAGGCTCTGGTAACTTCTGTGATATTGCCCAAAGCGTATTCTTTCTTTCCCTTCCCAGAGCTCCGTGAAATACCTGCAGTGCAGCAAACTCCTTTCCACAAAGTCGTTTAGAGAAGTAAAACCCATAGAAAATCTTACATAAACCCCCCAAAACGTGTGTGTGCGTGTGCGCGTGTGCGTGCGTGTGCGTGTGCGCGTGTGCGTGCGTGTGCGTGTGCGCGTGTGCGTGCGTGTGCGCAGACCCTATGACTTCCACCTGCAAAGTCACTCACCCGCTCTACTTCCTGGCCTGGCTAGCAGGTGATACCCAGGGTTGCACCTGCTTCTCCATTCAGGGATCCTGTTTTCTGAGACTCCGTGTCAGGTCCCATCCTGTCCCAGAGTTCGTCTTTGCTAGGCTAGATGGCTCCCTCTGTCCCAGAGCTTTCACAAAGCTAAACAGATCTTTTTAAACTTGATTAAAGCCATACTCTTCATCTCTTTACTAATGGCCTTGCCTGCCACCCTCAATGCTGGGTCTCTTTCGAAGAGTCACAGTACCCTGCAGCCGCTGCCTCCCCCAACCAGCCACCACCAGACAGACAAGGACAAGGACACTGGCTCATTGCTGGCTGCCTCACTGAGCTCCCCTTCTCCCACCCTGTGCTCTGGCCTCTCACTGTTGAATGTGACAACATCCTTTTCAGTCTCAATTGACTTCGGTACATCTAATGTCCAGTGTCCCTTTCCTACAGGAGCAACCACAGCCACGGCATGGACCACAGGTGATCAGGAAGGGAGGGTTCAGCTAGAGAATGAATGGGTATAACATCCCAGGATTCGGCTGAGGGCAAGGAAGATGCTCCCCGGCTGTGAGCATTCCTAAACTCTCCAGAACAGCACAAAATAAAGCTTTTCACATAAAAGTTTTTTAAAGAATTTTTTAAACTGTGAATGCCTTACACATTAAGTTTATACTGGGGCATGTGGGTGGCTCAGTCAGTTAAGCATCTGACGTCAGCTCAGGTCATGATCTCAGGGTCCTGGGATCGAGTCTGCATCTGGCTCCCTACTTAAATAAGTTCTTTAAAAAAAATTGTACTTAAAATTTTTATCATGTGTTAAAATACTTGCAAAGAATATTGTTTCTGGTCTATGGTAAAAATTTACATTTAAAAATAAAAGTGGGGGCGCCTGCGTGACTCAGTCGTTTAAGCATCTGTCTTTGACTCAGGTCATGGTCTCAGGGTCCTGGGATCGACCCCGCATGGGTCCCTGCTCAGTGGGGAGTCTGCTTCTCTCTCTGCCTGCCCCCTGCTCGTGCTCGCTCTCCGTCTGAAACAAATAAATAAAATCTTTAAAAAAATAAAACTAAAACTGCTAAACCACGATTTTAAATGGACCCAATGGATTCTAAAGAAAATACTTGAAACCCAGCAGAATTTCCCATGGCTCGTCTTTGTCCTTGAATTCATATTCTCAGTCTCTCCCCAACGGAGCTTAACCCTAAAGTAATACACTTTCGGGGTTTACGGGTTGGTTTATTTGTTGTACTAATCAGCCCGTCCTATTTTCTGTGATTAAAAATATATATAAAATAAAAGTCGATGTTTAAGACTCGTTTCCTGGGAGGTGATGAGAACATTTGGAAATAGAGCTGATGGTTGCCCGATGGTGCAGACGCTAAAAGAGGCTGCATTGTTCACTTCGGAAAGGCCAATATTATGTCACATGCATTTCTCTTCAATAAAAATAAATTAATTAATTTTAAAATTCCCTTGTTACCATCAGCCACTAATTCAGAGGCTTCTCATCTTTTTCTGACTTGGACCTCTTTGGTGGTCTGGTAAAGCCTGTAGGCCCCTTCTCAAAGTCATGTTTCTAAATGCAGAAAATAAAATACAGAGGGTTAAAAAGGAAGCCAACTGTATTAGAATACAATTTTGAAAATAGTTTTAATCGTGATATAGTCATGCATGTAATTCTTCATCCCCACATTAACAGGATCTAGCTGTGAGGGGCGCCTGGGTGGCTCAGTCGGTTGAGCATCTGACTCTGAATTTCAGCTCAAGTCATGGTGTCAAGGTCCTGGGATCCAGCCCTGAGTGGGGCTCACTGAGTGCAGAGTCTGCTTATCTCCTTCTCCCTTTGCCCGTCCCCCTGTCTCACACATTCTCTCTCTGAAATAAATAATCTTTTTTTAAAAAAGGTCTAGCTGTAAGTTCAGTAACTATTGTAACTTTGAAGCAGTGATAAAAAGAAATAATGTTTTGAGTTATGTGATAAATGAAGCTCTTTCTGATTTCTCCTGGTGACAAAGTTATAGACACTAATACCACTGTTTGTTTGCATATGTGATGGGGGAAATGCTAAATGTCACTTAGAGGTTAGTGACACAAAGATGTAATTTTTTTCACCTGAGTTCATTAACACACTACTCTAAGAACCCTTATTCTGAGTATAAGAAATTTACTGTTCGGGACTGCACCAAAATAAAAAACTTCTGTATAGTGAAGGAAACTAATCAAAAAAACCAAAAAGGTAACCTACTGAATAGAAGATATTTGCAAATGATATATCTGATAAGAGGTTAATATCCAAAATACATAAAGAACTAATACAACTCAACACCAAAAAAACGATCTGATTAAAAAATGGGCAGAGGACCTGAACAGACCTTTCTCCAAAGAAGACATGCAGACGGCCAACAGACACATGAAAAGATGCTCAACATCACTCATCACCAGGAAGATGCAAATCAAAACTACCATGAGACCAGGGCACCTGGGAGGCTGTCAGTTAAGCAGCTGACTCTTGATTTTGGCCCAGGTCATGATGTCAGGGTTGTGAGATCGAGCCCTACGTTGGGCTCCACACTGAGCGTAGAGCCTGCTTAAGATTCTCTCTCTTTCTCTCCTTCTGTCCCTCCTCCACACCCCCCATGTACTCATGCTCTCTCTCTTTCTCTCTTTCAAAAACCACAATGGGATATCACCTCACACCCGTCAGAATAGCTAAAGTCAACAACACAAGAAACAACAGGGGTTGACGAGACTGCAGAGAAAGGGGAATCCTCTTGCACTGTTGGCAGGAATGCAAACTGGTGCAGCCACTCTGGAAAACGGTATGGAGGTTCCTCAAGAACTTAAAATTAGAATTGCCATACAATTCACTAATTTCACTTCTGAGTATTTGCTTGAAGAAAAGAAAAACACAAATTCAAAAAGATGTATACCTCCCATGTTTACTGCAGCACTGTTTATAATAGCCAAGATTGGAAACAGCCTAAGCGGTAAATGAATGGGTAAAGAAGATGGCGTGTACATACAACGGAATATTACTCAGCCATCAAAAAGAATGAGCTCTTGCCATTTGCAACAATGTGGATGACATTAAGCTCAGTGAAATAAACTAGACAAAGACAAATACAATGTGATTTTACATACGTGGGATCTAAAAAGCAAAACAAACAAATAAAAGGCAGAAACAGACTCATAAACACAGAGAACCACTGGTGGTTGAGAGAGATAGGGGAGGGGGGATTGGGTGGCATAGGGAATGGGATTAAGAAGCACAAACTTCCAGTTATAAAATAATGTCACGGGGATGAAAGTACAGCATAGGGAATGTAGTCAATAGTGCTGTGTGGATGTTGTACCGTGACAGATGGTGGTGCGCACTGAGTGATGGACGGACTTGTTGAATCACCGTGTTGTACCCCTGAAACTAATAGACACTGTGTGTAAACTACACTTCGGTTAAAACAAACATTCACTCTGGACAAACCTATGATCATATTTGTTAGTGCTACATATTGATCAAAGCAGGATAAATACGTTATAAATCTTGATAAATAACTAGTATTAAAGATAACATATTAAAATGCCTCTCTTAATAACATGGCTGAGGCTGGAGGTTTTCCAGTTAGTTTCTCTCTGGGGGACTAATACTTACTTCTAAACTGATAGAGGGTTCCCAGCATCAGTTATCTTCCTAGCTCTCATTTTTAGGGATATAATTTTTGAGGCAACCCTGTTCATATAAAGAGTGTTACTATGGCAACAGTACTCAATTATTTGAGCTCCTCTGGAATTATATGTCAAAAATCACATGATAATGTATTATCAAAAATTATTTGTAATGTTCTGTCAGTCAACATCAATTTGGACCTCCTTCAATTGAATAAAAGAACAGGAAGCCAACTTTTCTCTGAAAGATTTGTATTTAGACATTAAATACTCAAAGATACCGTGAATGTCTATTTCTTCCACCTGCTCTTCTTTCCCTTAGAGGCACCTAATGTCCCCCCACGTCTCTCAGGGGTGGAAAGTGGAGCTTCCACAAATTGTGGAAGACGCCAGGTGATCTTGGAGCCACAGTCTGGAGACAACTTGCTGAGCTCTGAGGTGGTGTAGGGGTTGTTTCTTGAAGGTCAACCTGGAGCCTGTCCCTCTGTACGTGTCAGTGGTTCCGGAAGTGTCTCTTCCCTGTGTTAAACCTTTTCCTGCTTCAACTGGCTCAGTTACATGAGATGGATATCTGCAGTTGAGCTGACAGAAAGAACCCTATATTTGCCTACAGTTGGGCCTGTTGTGCTTGCTGGAGGTGACGTACCATAGAAGGTAAGAACGCTGCTGATCAACAAATTCACCTTCTGAGCCTTATTTTTTCTTACCTATAAGATGAGACGCTCAGTGAAAACTCACTCCCAATGCTCCCCTTTGTGGGAAGGGCACACTCCGCGTCCATGAATGTTGACGTGGCCGCTGACACGCTCAGATCCGTGGAAGAGCACCACATCCGAGCCAGGCCAGAAAAGCACTGTGTGTTTTTGCTCTGAGCTCCCGCACCCTCACCCCATGGGAAGAACTTGCTTGGTCCCCAGATGAAACACATTCTAGCCACAGCCTGAACCAGAGCTGACTGAAGAAACCCACAGACTGAGGGAGAAATGGTGCTGTTGCGTGTCAACAACAGCACTGGGTGACTTGTTACCCAGCATTCCTGTAGCAACAGCTGGTTAGCACCTCCAAGGGTTGCTCTGAGAATAAAACAAGAATACAGACAGCAAGTACTCACCGCCATCTTTCATGTGTCACCGAGTAAGCCCCCAGCTGTTGTTCTGTGGAAGTTCCCACCCGTCTCTGGCTGGAGCTGTGCACTCGCCGTTCTCTCTTCCTTTACCAGTGTCGGAACTGAGTATCGGATCAGGTTGCAGGAGCTTTTCTCCGTGGTTCCTCTCCTTCTGCTTCTCTCCACTCTTACACGCTGACACACGTGCCTCAGGCAGAGCCTCGGACACCAAGCACAGAGGAGAGAACCCCTAACGCACTGTGCAGTGTCCTACTGCACCTAACAGGGCAGGCCACCTCCCGGAAGGTGCTGGCCCCAACCCTGATGGGGTCTGGAGCCCCGTCAACAGCCCCTGTGAAGTCTTTCTCTGTCCCTACCTCTGCCCTCCTCCATTCTTTCCCAAATGTATGATGCCTCCTCCCCAGCTACCCTGTCACGAATTTTGTTTGTTTGCTTGCTGAGCTCTCCCACTGCCCCTGCCGAGGCTACTCCAGCCAGGCTCCCCGCCAGGCCTCGGTGGAACACTCTTAGGGAATCTCTTCCACACCAGCAAGCCCTGCTGCACCTGCCCTCCCCCTCCAGACCCTGCTGTGTGATTTAATAAACACGGACACCATGTTCTCTCTGCCACACCCAAGCTACCTTCTCTCCTCCCTCCCAGGGAAGTTAATATATTTGTCACCATGGCCTAGCTCACATTTGCCAGTCAACTTCTTTTTTTTTTAATGATTTTTTATTATATTATGTTAGTCACCATACAGTACATCCCTGGTTTCCGATGTAAGGCTCAATGATTCATTAGTTGTGTATAACACCCAGTGCACCATGCAATACGTGCCCTCCTTACTACCCATCACCAGCCTATCCCATTCCCCCACCCCCCTCCCCTCTGTAGCCCTCAGTTTGTTTCTCAGAGTCCATAGTCTCTCATGCTTCATTCCCCCTTCTGATTACCCCCCTTTCTTTATCCCTTTCTTCCCCTACCAGTCTTCCTAGTTCTTATGTTCCATAGATGAGAGAAATCATATGATAGTTGTCTTTCTCTGCTTGACTTATTTCACTTAGCATTATCTCCTCCAGTGCCGTCCATGTTGCAGCAAATGTTGAGAACTCGTTCTTTCTGATAGCTGAGTAATATTCCATTGTATATATGGACCACAACTTCTTAATCCAGTCACCTGTTGAAGGGCATCTCGGCTCCTTCCACGATTTAGCTATTGTGGACAATGCTGCCATGAACATTGGGGTGCATATGGCCCTTCTCTTCACTACGTCTGTATCTTTGGGGTAAACACCCAGTAGTGCAATGGTTGGATCATAGGGTAGCTCAATTTTTAACTTTTTAAGGGACCTCCACGCTGTTTTCCAAAGTGGCTGTACCAACTTGCATTTCCACCAACAATGTAGGAGGGATCCCCTTTCTCCACATCCTCTCCAACAATTGTTCTTTCTTGCCTTGTCTATTTTTGCCATTCTAACTGGCGTAAGGTGGTATCTCAGTGTGGTTTTGATTTGAATTTCCTTGATGGCTAATGATTTTGAACATTTTTTCATGTGTCTGTTAGCCATTTGTATGTCTTCATTGGAAAAGTGTCTGTTCATATCTTCTGCCCATTTTTTGATTTGTTTATTTGTTTCTCGTGTATTGAGTTTGAGAAGTTCTTTGTAGATCTTGGATACCAGTCCTTTATCTGTAGTGTCATTTGCAAATATATTCTCCCATTCCGTGGGCTGCCTCTTAGTTTTTCTGACTGTTTCCTTGGCTGTGCAGAAACTTTTAATCTTGATGAAGTCCCATAAATTCATTTTATCTTTTGTTTCTCTTGCCTTTGGGGATGTGTCATGAAAAAGGTTGCTTTGGCCGATGTCGTAGAGGTTGCTGCCTATGTTCTCCTCTAGAATTTTGATGGATTCCTGTCTCACATCGAGGTCTTTCATCCATTTGGAGTTTATTTTTGTGTATGGTGTGAGATAGTGGTCGTTTCATTCTTTTGCATGTAGCTGTCCAATTTTCCCAGCACCATCTATTGAAGAGACTGTCTTTTTCCCACCGGATGTTTTTTCCTGCTTTATCAAATATTAGTTGCCCAAAGAGCCGAGGGTCCATTTCTGGGCTCTCTATTCTGTTCCATTGGTCTATGTGTCTGTTTTTGTGCCAGTACCATGCTGTCTTTGTGATCACAGCTTTGTAGTACAGCTCGAAATCCGGCATTGTGATGCCCCCAGCTTTGTTTTTCCTTTTCAACAGTTCCTTGGAGATTCGGGGCCTTTTCTGTTTCCATACAAATTTAAGGACTGTTTGTTCCAGTTCTTTGAAAAATGTCGTCGGTATTTTGATCGGGATAGCATTGAAAGTGTAGATTGCTCTGGGTAGCATGGACATTTTAACTATGTTAATTCTTCCGATCCATGAGCATGGAATATCTTTCCATCTTTTTATGTCTTCCTCAATGTCTTTCAAGAGTGATTTATAGTTTCTAGAATATAGGTCCTTTACGTCTCTGGTTAAGTTAATTCCAAGGTAACGTATGGTTTTTGGTGCTATTGTAAATGGGATGGATTCCCTAATTTCTCTTTCTTCGGTCTCGTTATTCGTGTATAGAAATGCAACTGATTTCTGAGCACTGATTTTGCATCCCGCCACATTACTGAATTGCTCTATAACTTCTAATAGTTTGGGAGTGGATTCTTTTGGGTTTTCCATATAGAGTATCATGTCATCTGCGAAGAGAGACATTTTGACTTCTTCTTTGCCGATTTGAATACCTTTGATCCCTTTTTGTCATCTGATTGCTGTTGCAAGGACTTCTAGTACTATGCTGAATAATAGTGGCGAGAGTGGGCATCCTTGTCGTGTTCCTGATCTTAAGGGAAAGGCTTCCAGCTTTTCCCCATTGAGAATAATATTTGCAGTAGGCATTTCATAGATGGCTTTTATGAGATTGAGAAATGTACCTTCTATTCCTACACTCTAGGGTTTTAATCAGGAAAGGATGCTGTATTTTGTCAAATGCTTTTTCGGCATCAATTGAGAGGATCATATGGTTCCTGAGTCTTTTCTTGTTGATATGATGTATCACGCTGATTGATTTGCGAATATTGAACCACGCTTGCATCCCAGGTATGAATCCCACTTGATCGTGATGGATAATCCTTTTAATGTACTGTTGGATTCTATTAGCAAGTATCTTGTTGAGGATTTTGGCGTCCATATTCATTAGGGAAATCGGTCTGTAATTCTCCTTTTTGAGGGGGTCTTTGCCTGGTTTGGGGATCAAGGTAATATTGGCCTCATAGAATGAGTTTGGTAGCTTTCCTTCTGTTTCTATTTTTTGAAATAGCTTTAGGAGAATAGGTATTATTTCTTCTTTGAATGTTTGGTAGAATTCCCCAAGAAAACCGTCCAGGCCTGGAGTTTTGTTATTTGGAAGGTTGTTTATCACTGACTCAATTTCTTCATAATTAATTGGCCTGTTTAAGAAATCAATTTCTTCCTGTTTCAATCTTGGTAGTTTATAGGTTTCCAGGAAGGATTCCATCTCTTCCAGATTGCTTAGTTTATTGGCATATAGCTGTTGATAAAAATTTCTAATAATCCTTCCAATTTCAATGGAGTTCGTCATGACCTCTCCTTTTTCATTCATAATTTTAATAATCTGGGTCCTTTCTCTTTTCTTTTGGATAAGTGTTGCCAGTGGTCTGTCAATTTTATTGATTCTCTCAAAGAACCAGCTTCTAGTCCTGTTGATCTGTTCTACTGTACTTCTGGCTTCTGTGCGTGTGCATGCATGTGTGTGAGCATGTGCTCATGAGCTCGTGTACATGCTTGTGCGTGCGTGTGTGAGCATATGTGCACGTGTACATGCGTGTGCGTGTGCGTGCATGTGTGTGAGCATGTGCTCATGAGCTCGTGTACATGCTTGTGCGTGCGTGTGTGAGCATATGTGCACGTGTACATGCGTGCGCGTGCGCGTGCATGTGTGTGAGCATGTGCGCATGAGCACATGTGCGTGTGCTCATGTGTGTTTTGTGTTGTGTCCATGTATGTGCATGCGTCCTCATATGAACATATTCACACACCTGGCCTGGAGCCATAGATAACAGTACAGCCTGCAAACAAATTAATAATCCAACGGCAAAATCACTGAGAGTTTTTGTAGCTACGTCCACTGATTGTTTTCTAGTGAAAAATCTCACAGCAAACCAGCAGGAAGAGAGTAGGCCCTTAGGCTTGAGGCAGAAGGCGAGGACAGAACAAGACCCAGAGAGAAACATCTTAAATGTGAAATGAATCTGTGGCTTTAGCACAGCCGCCCAGAAGTAGCATGCTTGTATGAACACAGCAGCTGAGCAGGGCCCTGGCTGGCAGGGCTCATGCCCGTGACCTGGACAGCCAATCAGGTCCCTGCTCTTCATGGCAGACTCTCCACGCAGGGACATTTGATAGACCTGATTCACAACCTGAGAGGAGCCACCAGCTTTTTCTGCTTTGAGAAGCCTCCCGCACTGCCTTCCGCTTCAAAACCAATCATCACCTCAAAACTGAGAAGCCATTTATTCAGGAAAGACCTCCAAAAAATCTTTTTTTTTTAAATTTTTTATTATGTTATGTTAGTCACCATACAGTACATCCCTAGTTTCTGATGTAAAGTTCCATGATTCATTAGTTGCGTATAACACCCAGTGCTCCATGTAATACGTGCCCTCCTTACTACCCATCACCAGCCTATCCAATCCCCCCACCCCCCTCCCCTCTGAAGCCCTCAGTTTGTTTCCCAAAGTCCATAGTCTTTTGTGATTTATACCACCCTGAACACGCCTGATCTCGTCTGATCTCAGAAGCTAAGCAGGGCCGGGCCTGGTTAGTACTTGGATGGGAGACCTCCAAAATCTTGACTGTAGTTCAGGGCTGGGGGACTCAGAATGCTCAGAGTAGCTGGAGATAACTTTGATCTGGCCAGGACTTGATCTCTCTCCTTCCGAAACATGGACACACACGTGGAGCCCATGAACACATGTCTGTCCCAGGTACCCAGCTTAGTATCTCCCACTGCACCCAGCACTCAGAAGTATCTGCTGTGTTGAATGATGGCCTAGCTCAGTTACAGCCCTATTCAGTTGAAAACACCCAGTAAATATTTCAATTTGTGTAGTCTTCTATAGGATATGGTATATCCTTTGAACCAGTAACCAATATACAGTGCTCTCCCTGCCATAGCCAGAGCCAGGAATCAAAGAACGGAAGGGAACCATTGTACTTAATAACCCATGTGAGTACTTTTGCTGTCTGTCCCCTCAACTTTGCACTGTGCTGGTTTACAGGATTTCGTTCTTGAAAGAAGACCCAATAATTGTTCTAATGAATTGGAAATTGAAGCTGCCACCTGGCCCTTTTATGCTCCTCGTGCCATTGAATCAATAGGCAAAGAAAGGAGGAACTACATGGGCTGGGTGACTGACCACCAGAGGGAAACGCGATTGCTGCTGTGGGAGAGCAGAGGTGATGTCTGGATCCAGGGGACTTGCCTTGCCCAACAGTAAAGGTCACTGGGAAGCCAAGCAGTGCATAGAACGCAGACTCACTAGAGATCTGGACTCTTCAGAAATGGATGTTTGGGTCACCTTGTCATGGAAAGAACCCCATCAAGAGTTGAGGGCAAATGGAACACAGGGGGAAAAGGAGAAAAAGAAAATTATTCTGAAAAAATAAATCTGGACACAGACCTTACACCTTCACAAAATTAACTCAAAATGGGTTGTAGGAATAAAGGTAAAATATTTAACTATACAACTTCCAGAAGATGATGCAGGAGGAAATCGAAGTGGCCTTGAACTTGGCAAGTTTTTAGATATTTCACCTAAAGTGTGACCCACGAAAGAAAAATGGATGAGTTGGGCTTTATTAAAATTAAAAACTCCTGTCCTATGAAAGACACTGTTCAAAGAATAAAAATCAGGTTGTGGAGCAGAAAAAATATTTGCAAAGCATATATCTAATAAAGGACTTGTATCTGAAATATACAAAGAACCTGATTTTAAAATAGGCAAAAGGTCTGAAAACACACTTTACCAAAGTGGATATATATAGATGTCAAATAGGTTTATGAAGAGATGTTCACCATCGTATGTCAACGGGTGATTGCAAATGAAAACAACCATAAAATGCCAGTACACACCTGTAAGAACGGCTAAAATTTTTTTAGTTGACAACACCAAATGCTGTTGAGGGTGTAGAACGAGAACTCTCCTTCTTTGCTGGTGGGAATGCAAAATGGATGAGCCACTCTGAAGACAATCTGGAAGTTTCTTACAAAGCTAAACATAGTCTTTCCGTATAATCCAGCGTACACACTCCTACTCAACTGAGTTGAAAACTACATCCACACAAACCTTTACGGCAGCTGTATTCGTATTACCAAAAACCGGAAGCAACCAAGATGTCCTTCAGTCAGTGAGTGGATAAGCACACCGTGACACAGCCAAACAGGGGAGTAGAACTCAAAAGACATGAGCTGTCATGCCACAGAAAGCCACGGAGAAACATTAACTGCATGTCACTAAGGGAAAGAAGCCAAACTGGAAAGGCTGTGTACTGTATGAGTCCACTTACAACATTCTGGAAAATGTTAAACTGTAGAGACAGTGAAAAGGTCGGTGGTTGCCAGGGTTAGTAGGAGAGGGGAGATGAACAGGCAGAGCACAGAGGGTTTTAGGGCAGTGAAACCACTCTCTATGATATTGTGATGGAAGACACATGACATTACAACTTTGTCAAAACCCCTAGAACGTACAACACAAAGAGTGAATCTTAAGGTAAATTACGCACTTTAGTTAATGATCGTGTATCAATATTGCTTCATTAATTATAACAAATATGCACACTAATTCAAGATGTTAATGGGGGAAATTGGGCGGGTGGTCGTGGCAGGGGTGGGGAGAGTTACATGGGAACTTTCTGTAGTAGCTGCTCAATTTTTCTGTAAATCTAAAATTGTTCTAAAAAATGGTCTATTAATTTTCTAAATGAGAAGAGCATTGATGAGCTATAGAAAAACTTTCCAAATCTGATGAAAACTATAAGCCACAGATTCATGCAACTCAACAAATTCTAACCACAAGAAGTGTGAAAAACGACACCGTGGAGACATAAATTGCTTAAAAACAATCATAAAGAGGTAATCTTACAAAAGGTCAGGAAAGGCCCATCATGTACAGAGGAAGAAAGAATGGCAGGCAACTTCTCATCAGGAACAACGTGAGCCAGAAGACAGCTGGTCGACATCTTTTAAGTTTTCCAATAACATTGGCAACCTCGGATCCCTTGCCTCATGAGAACATTTTTCAAAAGCAAAGGCAAAATAAATCAATTTTTAGACATACAAAAGATGAAAGAATTCATCAGCAGGGGACCTGCCTATGTCAAACCGGTGTACCCTTTATTCTGCACGTCTCCATGCTCGTGTAATCTCATGCAAATACAAGTACAGATCCATATTTGGCCTCGTGTGCGTTGCTCGTTAGCAGTCATGCAATCATTTTACCCCTTTTCCAAACCCTGCCTTTCTCCTTCAGTAATATCCAGTGGACATCCTTCACTGTCAACCTTTTCAAGGGTACACAATATTCCATGATACATGGATTCCATCAATTATGCAATTCCTCTTAAAAAAGGAAATTACTAAAGTTAACTGTGGCCTGGAGAGAAATCACAGAAGAAAAAGAACTCTCAAAGCTTTGCATTTTCTTCCTTGTTGTTTATACATATGCTTGTATCTATTAATTATGTCCCCCTTCTCTTCCCCTATTATTTTATATAAGAATTATTTACAGTTGTTAACTTCAAACATTATTTTTCAGATTACAGAATATTTGGGTGGGATTTGCTCCCACTCAAGTGAGAGTATCACACAGATGGGGCTGGTAACCAGTGGAACTTTTTGTCTTACCTTTCTGGGAAGAGGATGAGAACAATGGCTTTGGTACACATGTTACAGTTCTTGTGTAGAAGTTCAAATATGGGGGGCTCCTGGGGGGCGCAGTTGTTAAGAGTCTGCCTTCAGCTCAGGGCGTGATCCCGGTGTTCTGGGATCGAGCCCCGCATCAGACTCCTCTGCTATGAGCCTGCTTCTTCCTCTCCCACTCCCCCTGCCTGTGTTCCCTCTCTCGCTGGCTGTCTCTCTCTCTGTCAAATAAATAAATAAAATCTTTTAAAAAAAAAAGTTCAAATATGGGTAAAGGGAGTGAATGGAAGCTAAGTGGAAAGGTATGTGCCAATTGCTGACCTGTGTCTGGAAACTCATTCTTTGGCATTCTGTTCTGAAATTGTGTGGCTGAAACTCTACACACTGCACTTCCCAAGACTCCGTTGACAGCGAGCCTCTTATAGGGCCCAGCTCTGCTGATGGGAGCCCCTAAGGGGTCTGACAGATGGAGGACGGCAAGAGGGACTCCCCTTGTTTTCCTTTCTTGGTCGGTGTTGCTCTGGCCCCAGCTCCGTGCACCTCTGAGCACCCGCCCCAGGGTCCAGCCCCAGGCTCTGCTGTGTCTGGGTGCCTCGCCCTCCCTTCTCGGCAGTAGGGTCTTCTTTTAGCTCTTCATCTCCGGGGAGGTTCAGCTTTCCAACACCTATGCCATCAATTCATCTACATTTCCTGTTTGAATCACCAGAGGATTCAAATCACTTCCTGTCTGGACCCCTAACAAAATCCCACCTCGCTTAAGGGAACGACGTAACACTTGGAGTCTGAGTAGCACAAGCCTATCTAATACATACCTAGCATCCCAACCTCAATCAGAGAGCCAGGATTCCACAGCATTGTGTTCCAGCCCATGGAAGAGGGAAGGAGCATTCACGGGGCCTCCCTAGCCCAGCGCTGGTCGCCGTGTGGGGGCACCACCGAACACTGCCTGACCGTCACAGCACCTGTTGTCACTCGAGAACGTGGGTGTAGACGTGATGCTACCCCTGCTCACCTCCAACACCCCTAACAGGTGAGCCTAGTACACTCCAGGAAGGGGAGGTGCACTCCAGAGGTGTGTGCTAGTAATTTACTGGGGAACAGGAAGGAAGGGTTCAAAGCACCTGCACCCACGCTCACTTCCCTCTCCCTGCTCTATTTTCTCCTGCACTTAGCCCCCGACACACAATACTTCAGCTACTGTCACTGCCAATTAAAATATAAAGTAGAGGAAGGGACACACTTCGTCTGTTTCACTCTCTAATGAATTCCCAGTGCCTAGAAGAGTGACCAACACAGAGTAGATACTGAAAAGAAACTTGTAAAATGAGTGCATGGAATTTCCAAACAGGCAAACAAAGAAAGGTTCACGGCAACATTTATATTATATCAACAAGGGGTAAAAAATGTAAATAACGAGATAAGATACATTGAATAAGCTTTGGTAAATAGAGTGAGATGCACCCATTAAAATAATACTCTGAGCCTGGGTGGCTCAGTTGGTTAAGCGGCCGACTCTTGATTTCGTCTCAGGTCACGATCTTAGGGTCATGAGATCCAGCCCTGAGTCTGGCTCCCTGCTCAGCGGGGAGTCAGCTCGAGATTCTCCCCCTCCCTCTGCCCCCCCCCACACTCTGTCTCTCTCTAAAATAAATAAAGTATTTTTAAAAACTCTGGAAGTTTTCTTGTTCACACAAAGTGAGTGGTTCATGACGTAGCATTAAATAAAATTTAAAATTTAGAAGAAAGTTATACACAAACAATGAATCATGGTACACTACATTAAAAATAATGATGTACTGTATGGTGGCTAACATACCATAATTTAAAAAAATGTGTAAAGGAAGTTTAAAGGAAAATGTTTCCTGTCCATGATTTATTCTTTTCCCCTAGGAATATCACACAACTTTGCCCTTGAGAACCATCTCTTCCCCATTTGAGCTACGAGTTTGGGTGGGTCAGCTCATCTGGAGCAGCCCTTCACTTGAACCACTTGGCATGTCCCATCTGCCCGGCCTCAATGGTGGGCACCGTACCCAATTCCAGGAAAGAAGGAAGTGTCCCAAGGTTTCTGTGGAAGGGACTTCTTTTTTCTTCAGAGGGAGCCCTTCATTCAGACCCTCTCTACTACCCCAAATGGTATGCGTGACGATGCAGCCACTTTGCTGGTACCCTCCACGCAGACGGTAGTGTGGAGAAATGAAGACAAGCCAGTTCATTCCCACTGCTTGGTCAAGGGAACTCTACCCCTGGATGTTTGGTTCGATAAGCTAATAAATTTTATTACTGCTCGGATCCTGTTGAATTAGGTTTTCTGTCACTTGGAATCAAAAGACTGTCAAATGGGATGTAGGGTTTGATCCCATCTTGGTTTTCTAAGCGTAATTTAAAATATTCAGTCATCCAAACATGCTGTCTTCCCTTCCAACCCACTCCGCAATGTCCTCAAACAGGCATCTGGTTTCTTCCATCTAAGAAATAGCTCTGGCTAGAGTGAGCAGTGAGGGTTATGCACACACAGCTAGAAAGGCACTCTACACTTGGGGAAATGATGATGTCTTGGGGCAGGGTGTTTGTTACCAGAAGTGTGTGTGCGTGTGTGCGTGTGCGCGCACGCAGAAATGTCAAGAGGAACATAAAAGAAAAGGTTAAAAGGGATTATCTTTAGTTAGTATATTGCATGTTTTTCTTCTTACTACATGTATTTTCTAACCTTTCTAGATAGACTTGTATTTTCCAGGTCATATTTCTGGGTCTCTGTTAAAAAATATCATTGGGCAGATAGCAACATTGATTATCAATACATCAAAAGTCTAAATTGTACACTGGCCGTACTTTAACCCCAACAGGATGGTGGGGCACTTCCAGTTTCCAATTCTGTTTGCTTCAAATACAAATGTATAGACGTCTTAACCTGGTTACTGTGCTACTTAGCTGAACAGACGAGAGCCCAGACTCTGTTTCCAGGTTTTATCTTCCATTTTAGCCTCAGAATGTATGCCTAAATTTTACTGTTGTGAACAATCTGAGAATCAGAGAAAGAACCTTCCCTTCTTAGAAGGGTGACAGTGTCTTCTGATTCAGAAATAGGGACACGTGGGGGGCACCTGGCTGGCTCAGTTGATGGAACATGAAACTCCTGATCTTGGAGTTGTAACTTCCAGCCCCATGTTGGGTATAGAGAGTACTTAAAAAAAAACTTTAAACAACAACAACAAAAAGAAATAGGGACACATTTTCTCACTAGTTTCATTACACTTGTAAATATCAAGGGGAAAGAGCCTACATCAGGGTTGTCCCAAACTATTTGTGATTGTTTTCACCAAGCTCCCCGTGGCTCCCTGTGTTTCGGGGGCACTGGGAGAGAGTGAGGGGTTCCAAGGGAAGGCCTGGGGGCTGGGGGTCGCAGGCATCATAAGCAACAATGACAGCAACATGGACGTGCAGAAATCAATAAGCTGAGCGGGTCTCTCTCAGTAAGAGGAGCTGGGCGGTGCCCGAGACCAGGATGAACATCTGTCAGGCAAACAAAAAGCCATCGAGAAGAACAAAGGGAGGATTATATTCACTCAAGTTCTTCTGAGGCCCAGCCGGTGACACCCAAGCTGTTTGGCCCTCCTTCCTTCAGATACTGGGCATCCATGGAGGGCGTGCTGCCGGGCAAAACCCAACCACAGGGGCCAAGAGGGCGGAGGGAAAAAACAAAGTATAGATGGAAAGTTCAGGCAGATCCACACTGTTGGCATGTCACCGCTTCCCACACGCTCGCTGATTGGGAGTCAGAATTTCCACAGAACCATTTGCTTTGCATGTGAGAACCATTGATCCCCAAGAACCTTATAATCCAGTTAGTTAAACTCTTACCCCACCTGTCTTCTACCCTGAAGGCCAGACGTGGGGCAAAGGTGGGAAGTGGAGGAGCCACTCGGGTGGCCTCTGAGATGGCACAGGGCAGCAGCCGTTAGTAACCAGGTGGCTCACGGCGAGAAAGCCGACTCTGCTACCGGGCTCCCTGACTGCCTATCGTCTCCAGCCCGGCCAGGTACACTCTGCTGTGACCAGGCCTGCTGTGCGCTCCAGAGGCACAATCTGTCCCTTGGGGTTGGGAGGGTGGAAGCCACAAGCCTCCTGACTTGGCAGATAACAAGCCTGAGTCGCAAAGCAGCTCAGTAATTAGCCCGAAGTCCCACCACTGGCATGTAGCCAAGTTATACTGCCCTACAAATCTACCAACGGAAGTAGAACAAATGACATTATTAGGTGGCTTTGTGGGTCAAGTCTTTACGGATCAAGTTAAACATACCATCACAGTGATTTTAAAATATGCCCACGAATTCCTTGCTATCCCTTCCGTGAAAAGGTCAAGTCTAATTCCTCTCCCCCGGAGCGTGGCAGGACTTAGCACTCATTTCTTATGAGTAGAAGGTGGAGAAGTGAAGCCTTCACAGTAGGTCATCCTCCTTGCCGCCCCCCTCGGGGGAAAGCCAGCCGCCGTGCCGCGAGGGCGCCCAGCCAGCACTGGCCAGCAGCACAGGGTTCACCCAGTCCAGCTTTGGGCTTCCCACCCCATCGAAGGCTTCAGAAGACGTCAGCCAGCTGACCGCTTGGCGGCAAACTCGTGAGAAACCTGGAGCCAGAACCACCCAGTGAAGTCACACGTGGAGACAGCGAGAGTAAACTGTTTATTATTAAAACCACGAAGTTTTAGGGTAATTGATTACCCATCAATACATAACTAATGTATTTGCCTGTCTCGAGGGTCAATGACTGTTCAAGTTAAACTTAGATGCCACCTCCCTTTCCTAGTGACAAGAAAGTCGCAGGTTTGGCAGAGGCTCAGTTTCCTTTCTTCATAGGTCCGGCCTCCCCTGCAGTTAGGGGGGCATGTGACGGCTCTGGCCAGGGAAATACAGGTGAAAGTGGTTATGCCACCTCTCCGCCCGGCTCGTGAAAACTGACCCCATGGTCTCAGTGCTGTGGACTGAATTGTGTGCCCCCAGAATTCACATGTTGAAGCCCTAACCCCAATGTGATGGTGTGTGGAGAGGGACCCCTTCCTTGGCAGGTAACTAGGGTGAGACGAGGTCATGCAGTAGGGCCCCCATGATGGCAGAGATGGGAGAGAGTGTGCACACTGTGGAAAGGCCACGTGAGGACAAGAAGGGAGCCATCGCCAGCCAGGAAGAGTCCTCACTAGAAACCAACCCTCCTGGCACCCTGATGTCAGAGCTCCAGCCCTGGGGACTGTTGTCTGAGCTCCTGGCCCACAGTATTTCGTTACGGCAGGCTAAGCTCTCTAAGACGGCTGTCCCGCGCTTTGACTTCTCCTGTCTGCCGGCTGGATATTGAGACCCAGTACGACCTTGGACACCATACGGTGAAGGTGGCAGAACCCCCATCAGCTGGGGCGCCCGAATGAGTATGTGGATCAGGGACCCACCCCGTTATTACAACCACCCACCAGGTGTTCCCACTGGGAACCTCACGTGGACAAGAAGGGTCCGCCTGTGGTGCTGAGTCACTCAGGTTTCACAAAGTGTTTTTACAGTCGCTCGCTCGCGCCACCTCTTACGGGAGTGCCACGGCAGTG
This sequence comes from Ursus maritimus, assembly GCF_017311325.1. Classification (NCBI taxonomy): domain Eukaryota; kingdom Metazoa; phylum Chordata; class Mammalia; order Carnivora; family Ursidae; genus Ursus; species Ursus maritimus. The sequence continues at coordinate 70,626,872 of NW_024423675.1, forward strand.
CCACGGCAGCCTCCTTTCCACGTGTGCTCACCGCTGGAAATCTCTGTTCCATTAATTTGGTCCACTCCTCTGTGATTTCAACTCTCGCACACTCAGAAAATAATAATGTACCGTTGCCTTGGGTGGGGGCCAGCTTCTTCTTCGGGACCAAGCATGCCAGTGCCTCTCCCTGAGCAGGGACTTGGGGGGCACCTGTGTAAGTCGATCGATGACGTTAGGCGGCAACTCGAGAGGATCTTCATTTCTCAGTGAATTGAGTGCTGCGTCAGAGATGAGGCGCGTGAAGCTTCTCTGACAGCTACTAGGTCTGCTTTCTCTTTCTTCCTGAAAGGCTCTGATCAGGACACAGGAGAATGCTCCCTCAAATTCTCCCTTTGTCCAGTCACTGGGGAAGCCAGCTGCTCCCACAGAAGTGTGCCATGTTTGCACGCAGGGCTAGGCGGTCATCATGCCCTAGTCCCTAACCTGCAGGCCAAAACTTCAGGTGGAGAGGAATGACTTACGTGGGCTCTGTGCCTCGGTGTCCTCATCTCGAAACTGGGGGTAACAACAAGGGGCGTTGTGAAGACAGCACACAGCACAGAGACCAGCCCTTAACAGTCAGTGGACCGTCACTGCTGGTGTCATTGCTATGACGGTGGTGGCAGTAGCTACTGTCCCCACCAAGGGACAGAGGGACTTGGGGAGTTCCAGTTTCATTTCCCGTATGAACCCCTCCTGCCTATTCGCCCATGCAGCCCTTCAGCCTGAGTGGTGGGCGCAGCTGGCTGGGACCTTCCAACTCTCCGGTCTGGCTGCCAGCTGTAGAGGCCACCTCTGACCTCTGGCCTATGAAAGGACAGCTGCCCTCCGCCTGGTCACTGTTCCACCCACAAATAGTTCCCGAAGGGACAAGGCCTCTCAAAGCTCACTTTCTTGGAGACCGTTGGGTCCCAATAAATGAGGCTGGCTTCAGGGACCAGTGGGGGCCCACCCACCTTGTTCCCACTCCTCTGCTTGTCCTGGGCCCTGCCTTTTGTGCATGTTTCCAATGTGGATGAGAGGGAGGGCAGGGGGAGGACAGATGAGTAGACCAGCAGAGAGTGAGCGTGCATTGGGTGCAGGCAGCTCAGACTTCCAGGAAGACGGGACTCACTGCCCCTCCACCTCCACACCCTGCCCATGGTCACAGTCTCTGCTCTGCTGTCTGAACACCTCCCCAGTCTGCCCACTCCTCTCCACTACCACCCTCTCTGTTGGAGCCCACCCGGCACTCTGAAACCCTAACAGCTGCTGGGGTGACCGGCCAAAATCACAAATCTCACTCCTCATCCTCTCACTGAAAATGGTGGTCAGCTTCACAAAGCCTTCAGAATGAGGTCAGGTTTCTTGCAGATGGAGCCCTGGGCCCTCTACCCACTCTCTCCTGATGCTCCCTGGCACCTCGCCAGCAGCCTTGGCCTGTTCCATGAGGCCACATGCTCAAGGCCTGTTTCTACATCGCCACTCCTTCAGACGCCTCTGCCGAGCCCCCGGGGGGTTTCATTTCTTATCTCTCTCTCCCACACCTTAAATCCATGCAGGACCCACGTGGTTGTTTTAAGTCTGTTAATTTTTCATTCACACCTTCATCCATTTACTCAGTCAATCACCAAACATTTATCTGGTCCCTTCATACCAGGAAAGAAAAGGGAGAAAAAACAGGCCCCATGTCGATTCTAATAAAGAGATCAAGACAAGCATGGAAACAAGCACAGGAAGGAGGCAGAAACCCAGTGCCATAAGCAAAGCGCGAACAAGTCCTGTGGGATTTGGGAAAAGGCAGAAAATATGTTTTATTGGCAACGTCAGGAGAAGTTTTATGAGGCAGGCATTTCACTCATTCATTCCGTCCATGTGCCCTGAAGAGGTAAGTGCCAGGCACACAGGCATTTGGGACGGACCTAAAACAATGAAGAGATTTTGACTGGGTGGGGGTCTCTGGGAGAAGCTTGTTGGGGGGGGGGGTGGAGAGGCAATACCAGGTGGGGGACCAGTAGGAGCAGAATGAGCCCAATATCAGTTCTTTCCATCTGCTGACCACAGTGCCCTCGTTCTCCTGTCACCAACTACCCCCTCCCCGGTCATGCACTTGGAGAAAATGGACCCTCGCCTCCAGCTCCAGGGGCCAGCCCACAACAGCTCCAGTCAGCCAGTGTATCTCGTCTTCCTGATCAGAGTGACGGGTCTCGGGGGTGGGGGGTGGGGGGGCTGTAGGCCAGGTGGGACCGTGGTGCCAGACACACAAAGGGCAAAACGGAGGTAAAGGGAAACTATCTGAGTGGCCGGATCGGGTCTTGCTGGATGTACCTCTGTTGTTTAATCTGGGTTTTTCTATAACCTGTCATCTAAAAAGTCCTAATAGATACAGTGAGTAAAGATGTTGAGGTGAGAAAATCCTGGAAACCACAGATTATTCTAAACAGTAAGTCAGCAACAGCTGATGAACCGGGAAAGGCAGAGCTAACCCTCATTGTAATGGCTCTTAAATACGGTAACAACAGTGGCTGACACTATCGCTCAGGTCACGTCAGGTACAGCGTTAAGCTTTTCATTCACTTATACCGATGGGACAGACGCCATCATTAACCCCTTCATTTTACAGATATGGAAACCGAGGCACGGGTGGGTTAAGTGATTAACTCAAGGTGGCGCAGCTGGTGCAGCCCCGCCACACACACACCTGCGTCTGCTTCAGACCACCGCGCTTCCCTCTGCAGTTTTCAGGGAACTGGAAGAAGCTAAGAGATCTGTAGCCGCTTAGGCTTTGGGGTCAAACACAACCTCTTCCTCTTTTCAGCTAGTGTGACTTTGGGAAGGAATCTAACCTGAGTCCCAGGTTCCTCCTCAGCAGGCGCTGTTGGGATTAAATGGATGGCATGTGTCTAAGGGGGTTAGCGCCGGACTAGGCCTGTAGGCCCTTGGCCTTCCTTCGGGGCCCCTGTCTCCCACTCTGCCCACTGTTGCCCTGGGCCCTGGGGAGGCCCTGGGGGCAGGCTCGTCCTTTGCTGACCTGAGGTGCTAATCATACCCAGTTGCCAACCTGGGAGAGGCCAACCAGGGTCCCTTCTTGAAGGTTCTCCCAAAGAGAGGGGCCCTCAGCTGCTCCTGCCTCCCCACATGCCTAGTGCTCTGTCTGCATCTGCTCTTAGACTGTGGGAGGGCCTCATCTCCAGCTGTGTCTTCTGCAGATGGAATAGAGCCACTGTCTGAGCCTCGATGCAGACAATTTACTGATGAGGCTGATTGATGAAGGCACAGAACTTCAGGTGGAAGTTTCCAGAGGCTGATTGTCTATAGCTGGGGTGACCTGGGTGCTGACCTGGGCTGAGATTCCCAAGGTCCCCTCTTGTGAGGAAGTTCATGCATACTGCTCCCTACCTTGTCCGAAGCCCCTCCTAGACACCCAGCGCCTGGGCCCACAGCTCTTGTGTGGGAATCTGGAGAGGCACCTGAGAGCAGGGCAGGACAGGAGGGGCAGGGGTGAGGCGGTGGACAGAGACAGGGAAAACCAGACTACACGGACTGGTGTGGTGGAAGCCGGTCCAGGCTGAAGCAAACTGACAAAGGCTTTTTCTTTTTTTACTTTTTGTTTTGGAATAATTTCAGATTTACAGAGAGTTTCCAAATAGCCTTTGCACAGCTTACCTTAATGTGAAAATCATATATGTATAACCCTGGAGCGTTTCTCGAAACCGAGACTCAACATCAGCACAACACTGTTACCCTAAGCTCCAGATGTCATTCACTTCTTCCGCTCACGCCCCTCCTGTCCCAGCAACCCAGTGTCCCTTGTGACCGTTCCTCAGTCTTCCCCGAAAGCCCCTCCACCTGGCTTGTGTGATCTTCTCATGGTTAGACTGGGCCCTGGGCTTTGGCAGGAATGTGATGTGACTGTGCTGCCTTCTTCTGGCTGAGACGCTACCTGCCAAGTTGTTCCACCGGAGTCTTCGGAAGCTCTATCGTCCTCGGCAGGCGGGGGTATCTATGTGTATCATTGGGCAAGCAGAGGCTTTTACTTTAACAGCAGCCTTGCTTGAGGGAGCCCTCTGGCTCAGACTGCGGCTTCTTGGAGAGAAGCGCTCATGGAGCTGGCCGGCCTACAAGCTTGTGATTCTTCAGAGCCACTTTGGTGCCGCAGGAGAGCTGAAAAGAGACAGACTTGGAGAACTAGGTCCAGCACCCTGACCCCAGTATGGTGCAATAGGGTGTTCAGTGAAGAAGCTGAGAGAGCCCCAGACCAGCCCAAATCCCCCTGCTGGCATTCCCCCCAGTCCTACCTGATCATCAACCCCTCAGGAAGGTGGTCCTTCCCCACATGACCCCAAAGACTCCTTCTCTGACCCCCAGTCTTCTAAGAAGTCTCCCAGCCACTGGAACCATCCTCTCTGTTCTGTTTGGTTTTCTGACCCAATTGCTCTCTCAGTTACATTATGGAGACATCACGCACAGAAGACTTGCCCCTCGCAAGCTCCAGGCTGAGCCGGGGCTGTCTGGATGAGGTACTCCCCTGACACTATCCCTTTTAGGGTTTCCAGACCCACTTCACACATGGGGGAGGGGGTCCCCCCCACACAATACCAAGCAATTCTCAGACTTCACCATGGTGTCTGAGAATTCGAGCTAATTCTGACACCGTCTACCCGGAGCCAACAACAAATCTCACAGGTTGGGGCTCAGTCCTACAAGACTGTTGTCCACTCCCCACTTCAGGTGCCAGTCACAAGCCCCCGGCTGTTACCTATGCTTTTGACTGGCTATGAATCAGAGGTTCCCAGGACCTCCGTCTTAGGTTTTTTTAATTTGTTAGAGCAACTCACAGAACTCAGGAAACATGATTACCAAGGTATTTAAGGGTGTGATAAAGGGTATGAATCAATAGTCAGATGAAGAGATAGTGATACAAAGCACAGTGAAGGGGCATGGAGCTTCCACCCCTCTGCAGGACACCACTCTTGACGCCCCTCCATGTGTTCGCCAACCCAAAGCTCTCCAAAGCCAGTCCTTCGGGTTTTCATGGAGGCTTTATTACATGGTCATATTGACTAAGTCATTGGCCATTGGCCAATTCAACCCCCAGCCCCTGTCCTCTCCCTGGAGGTTGGGAGTGGGGTGGGGATGGACAAAAGTTCCAACCCTCTGATCAATGGTTCGTCCACCTGGCCACAGGCCCTGCACTGAGGTGGGGTCCAAAAGTCCCCTTCATTAGCAATAAGACACCCATGTCACCTTTATGACTCTGAAGGAACTATGAATGAAAACCAAATGTGTCTGAGAACTTATATTTTGGTCATCTGAATGACCAAATATATATTTCTCATAAATCATTATATCACAGGTACCAATAAGGGAGAGAGTCTGAAGCCCACTCCTGGAGCAGGTATTTTCCTCTAGCCTCTGATGGCATTTGTCTTCCCAGGTGTCCTGCCTGCCCATTCCCGGCCTACAGCAACTCTCCAGCTAGAGGCTTACTGGCAGCCCAAAGACTGAATTTCCTGTCCGCTAGCTCCCAGTGCGGCTTCATGCTCATGACAGACAATCACAAAGGCCCCTGAAAACCTGTGTTGTCTAAGGAGCTGAGGTAGTCCACCCCTGTCACAGGGTGTGCAGTACAGACGGTCCCCTGTGAAAGCAGGTGGGGCTGGACCCACTCAAAAACCAACAAGCATTTGCTGAACACCCTGCATGCCAGGCACCAGTCTAAGCGAACAAGACAGACGAAGTCCTGCCCTCTTGGCTACAGTTGACCAGGGGACAAGATTACAGCCAACAGACATGTGAATAAGAGGCCAGGTGTTGACCAAGCAGGCTATGAGTGTAGTGAGGAGGTGGCGTTTCAGAGACCAGAAGAAATGAGAGGACACTATGCGGCATCCTAACAGAGTGAGTCCCTGTGACATCTAAGCCAACACCTCTCCCCCCCTGTCTTCTAAGCAAGCCACATGTGCACAGTGTCCCACAGGCCTATGGGGTCCCTGCTGGGAAGGAATGCCCGGTTTCCAGCCGGCTCTCAGTGAGCCTTGCTTCCCTGGGTGGCCCTGAACACAGCTTCCTGCTGGGTGAGAGGGAGCCACACTGCATTTCTGGCCCAGGCCCCCCAAGCCCTCACTACTGATAACAGCTAAGGGGAAGAGTGTGGATCCTCCCAATGTGAGGCGCCTCAGCCTGGGGGGACCAGCTCAGGCTGTGGACAGAAGGCTCCACAGAGACCTGAATACAGCTGACTATTGAGCAGCACGGTTAGGGCTGCACAGGTCCACTTACATGTGGATTTTTGTTGGTAAGTACAGTTCAGTACTATAAATGTAATTTTTCTTCCATAACATTTTCTTTTTTTTTTAAGATTTTTTTTTTTGACAGAGAGAGAGACAGCCAGCGAGAGAGGGAACACAGCAGGGGGAGTGGGAGAGGAAGAAGCAGGCTCCCAGCGTAGGAGCCTGATGTGGGGCTCGATCCCACAACACTGGGATCACACCCTGAGCCGAAGGCAGACGCTTAACGACTGAGCCACCCAGGCGCGCCTTCCATAACATTTTCTTTCTTTTCTCTAGCTTACTTTATTGTAAGAATACAGTATATAATACATAGGACATTCACAATATGTGTTAACTGACTATATTATCAGCAAGTAGGCTGCTAAGTAATTATGTTTTGGGGAAATCAAAAGCTATACAAAGATTTTTGATTGCACAAGGGGTGGGCAATCCTAAGCCCACTTCGTTCGAGGGTCACCTGTATCTGGAAATAGCTGGCTAACCCACGTACCACAGAAAGGGAATGTGTCAGCTTCCAGAGGCATCCGGGGCCACAGCACCAACCCCATAGCCTACTGGAAGGGTGGTGCGTGAGGGGCTGAGATCCCCGGAAAGAGAAGCAGCAAGCAGCTCTCTCCTGTTACCCCTGAAGGCCTTTTCTTTGCCTTGATCATCACCATCACCACATTTGTGGCTCTCTGGATTGCCAGAGAAGCATGGCACGGGGTTAGATATGTAGCAGCCAATTCTTTAGGAAAACGTTTTCCCTTTAAACAAATTAAGTTTATTAAATACTCTGAAAAACAGCAAATGGTTCTGGACACTGGGTCTCTTGAGGATGAAAGAAATGAAGGTTTCTTCCACTGGAGAAAGATTTAGGGGTCTTCACAACAGAAAACAGAGCATAGCTAATATCTGGGAAAAAAGACTGTCATGCTCTGGTATTTTGAATGTTGATAACTGTTAAGTTGAGTTGGGTTTTGCTCACTTGGTTTCATTTCTGCAAAGCTGTACATCTCTGATCTGCTTGTCCCTTGGAACCGAGACTAATGAAGGAAAGAATCTTCTAAGAGTTTACAAGTTCTTTTCTATCCATTCCTCAGTTTACTGAGTTAGAGGACAAAAAAGACAAGGGGATGGAAGCAAGAAGTGGTCTACACACATTAAGTTCTTACCCAAAAAAGGCCCAAAGGCAGTGGTTCAGTCCGGCACCAATGTGGGGAGACCTCATTTCAGCCTCAAGGCTCCTTGGCCAGCAGAGAAGGCAGAAAGGGCTTTGTTTCACTCTGGTGGATGATCCTGCCATGGGTGTCCAGCCTGGCAGCCACTGGCAGGGGGCCTCACTTACAAGAAATGATCGGAAGCCCGGAAATCCAAGGCCGGGCTCCAAGCTCCCGCTGCCCAGTTGGCTACAGCCTGGCATCTGCACGAGGAGCCGTCACACAGCCAGTGAGGAAGTTGAGGGAGAGCGGGAGCTGTAGAAAAGAAGCAAACACCCATCTTGGTGAAGTCAGGACTCTCTGCTCTCCTACTCTCTTCAGAGGGTTTTTGTTTTTGTTTTTGTTTTAAGATTTTATTTATTTATTTGACAGAGAGAGAGAGCACACAAGCAGGGGGAGCCATAGCAGGAGAGGGAGAAGCAGGCTCCCCGTTGAGCAGGGAGCTAGACTCGGGGCTTAATTCCAGAAACCTCGATCCCAGGATCCTGGGATCATGACCTGAGCTGAAGGCAAATGCTTAACCAACTGAGCCACCCAGGCACCCCTCTCTCCAGAGGTTTTAAAAAGGTCTCTGGCCTGGGGTACCTGGCCAGCTCCGCTGGAAGAGTGTGTGACTCTTGATCTCAGGGTTATGCGTTTGAGCCCCATGTTGGGTGTAGAGACTACTAAATAGAATAAATAAACTTAAGACAAATAAATAAATAGGTCTCTGGCCATTAAGGTCTTATTTAAAGGATGGACTTTAGTCTGTACTTATATACAAATATTTTTTAAAGACTTACTTAAAGCATAAAGGATAACATAAAGACTTGTTGCAGGAGGGTGGAATGGAGTGGAGGTTCTTGAGGGAAGCAGAGCTGCTGTGCCAGGGCTAACTGGTGTCACAGCGCACCCAGACAGTGAGCCAGAGCCCACCCTAGACTGACAAGCAGTTGCAAAGGCAAAGCTGGCAGAGGAAGGGTGTGGAGTAAGACACATAGGCAGAGGCTCTTCACTTAGGAGGCAATCAATCAGCTCTGATCATGAGTCATTAACTGAAAATAAGGCTAGGAAGAGAGGGAAGTAGAAAGTTTGAGCAGCTGCTAATTCAGCAGTGTCCCACCCTAAAATGCTGAAAACATCCCAGATGAAGTAGAAGGCTCCCTTCCTTCAAAACCATAGTAGAAAATAGAGAAGTCTATTTTATTAATATAAGTTGAAGAAGGCTGTCCTATGAAAAAAACCCTGAAAACACAAGGGAAAAGACTGGTAGGTTTGAACATTTAAACATTTGAGACTATCTTGTGTGAAAAGACCGCATAAGTGAAGTTTAAAGAGTGGCAACTGGGATAAAATATTTGCAAAGTACGTAAGAGATAAAGAATTAATATGCATAATAAATAATTTATATTGGAGGAAAAAGATAATTAATAGAAAAATGAACAAAGAAAATAAACAAGCAATTCATAGAAGACAAAATACAAACACACACACACATTTTTTTCCAACTTCCCCCACAACTGATAATTGAGGGAAGCAAACTGGAGAAATGTATACGCATTTTCACCATCGAGTCTGGTTGTTTGCAGTAATTATGTTCTATACAGTCACCACAAACCCTGAATTAGTGAAGACTAAATCATTGTTCCAGAGGAAATACCAGGGTCAGGTTCCTGTGACCCTCTGGTCACAATATTTTCAACAACCAATCAATATGTCACCCTGTTTTAGGTGCATTCAAGACACCTTATTTAATATTTATTGTTGACTCATGAACATTGGGCTCACAGCCAGCAGACCCCTAACTCAGGCCTGGATGAACCATCTACACATGTACTTTCTCCAGGAGGATCCTAACAGCTGCTTCGTACTTAAGATCCCTAGACAGCACTTCAGCACTAGGCTTGAGGGCCACTTTAAATGGCAAAATCACCAATAAAAGCACAAAAGTACAAAAATGTGGCACTAACTAGGTGGCAAAAAGGATCCCTCTTTACAGTGAGAGCTGAAACAGGAAGGCAGAGTGTCACCTGGTTCCACCTCAGCTGGGAGCATGCACACAGGTGACTCACACTTTCCCCAGCTCTGCTCATGTCCCTTGCAACCATGGGTTACACAGAAATCTTAGCAAACAAGCAAATGCACAAATACAGCATCAGTGAGTAAGGAGGATTGCCTGAATTCATGAGTATGTGTACACGTAGCCTCTGTGCATGTACATATGAATGTGTACCCAAGTGCTGGCTTCACTGGAGTTGTTATGGCACTGCTCTCACGTGCCCTGTTTGTTCCAAACACGGGACAGAGTTGCTGCCTCCAAAGGGTTTAATCTAATGGCAGAGGCTGATTATCCTCAAGTGGTATGAACGAGTAATTGCAGATGGTGTTAATTACTAGGAACACAATAATCAGTTTGCTGTGAAAAAGAATACTCAGACAGGGTAGCTGAGAGAGATAGAGGCTGATACTGGCAGCGCTGAGGAAAGCTTTTCTAACAGCATGAATACATCTCATCTGGGAAAGGAGATGAGGCTAGGCAGCCAGGGGCCTGGATACATGGGGTGGCTGGAGAGCTACAGGCCTGGCATGTAGTTAGTTCTGGAGAGAATAGGGCTGCATGTGGGTGGTCAGTAGAATATTAACTCATCATACAATCATGGACTCCTTTTCAATGAAAAGATAGCTTCATGCAGTGTAATATAATTTTTAAAATTGTATTGTAAAAGCCAAATATGTCCAACTTTCTTCAAGAGTAGCCTTATGAACCCTGAGAAACATCCACAACTAGAAGATGGAGAGAAAAGGAGAAGGTACACAGGAGCAGCTAGTGAAACAGGAGAAAACACAAGGGAATATGGCATCACCAAAGCTAAGACAAGAGGTTGCTTCAAAACAGAAGGCAGTGGTAAAGCAAGAGAATTCTTTATTAGATTTTGCCCAAGTAGATCAGTGGTGGCTTGACAAGAGCTCTTCAGTGGATCAGAGAGCAAGAAAGATGGAACAGTAAAGGAAGAAGTGGGACCAGCATTTATAAAAAATGTGTTTAAGAAATTTGAGTATAAAGAGGATCAGAGTAAGGAAACAGTAGCTGGAAGGGAATTAGGGGGCAAGAGAGGTTCTCTTGTTTCCTTGTGATGAGTTATACCAGAGCACATTAGTTTACTGGTAAGAATGATCAAGTCCTAGTGAAAGATCAACTGTACACGACAGAAAAGGGAATAATGGAAGGAAAGAAGTCCTAAACAATGTGAGAGGGAATGGAATCAAAAACTCCTGTAAAATAATAGATCTTTGTTAGGAGGAGAGACAAAGAACTTCTCAAACTCAATACACAAGAAACAAATCAAAAAATGGACAGAAGATATGAACAGACACTTTTCCAATGAAGACATACAAATGGCTAACAAACACATGAAAAAATGTTCAAAATCATTAGCCATCAGGGAAATTCAAATCAAAACCACACTGAGATACCACCTTACGTCAGTTAGAATGGCAAAAATTGACAAGGCAAGAAACAACAAATGTTGGAGAGGATGTGGAGAAAGGGGATCCCTCCTACATTGTTGGTGGGAATGCAAGTTGGTACAGCCACTTTGGAAAACAGTGTGGAGGTCCCTTAAAAAGTTAAAAATTGAGCTACCCTATGATTCAGCAATTGCACTACTGGGTATTTACCCCAAAGATACAGACATAGTGAAGAGAAGGGCCATATGCACCTCAATATTCATAGCAGCAATGTCCACAATAGCTAAATTGTGGAAGGAGCCAAGATGCCCTTCAACAGATGACTGGATTAAGAAGATGTGGTCCATATATACAATGGAATATTACTCAGCCATCAAAAAGAATGATTTCTCAACATTTGCTGCAACATGGACGGCACTGGAGGAGATAATACTAAGCGAAATAAGTCAAGCAGAGAAAGACAATTATCATATGGTTTCACTCATTTATGGAACATAAGAAATAGCAGGAAGATCAGTAGGAGAAGAAAGGGAAGAAGAAAGGGGGGGTAAACAGAAGGGGGAAGGAACCGTGAGAGACTATGGACTCTGAGAAACAAACTGAGGACTTCGGCAGGGCGGGGGGGAATGGGATAGGCTGATGATGGGTATTAAGGAGGGCACGTATTGCATGGTGCACTGGGTGTTATATGCAAGTAATAAATCATCGAACTTTTAAAAAATTAATTAATTAATTAAAAAAAAAGGAGGAGAGACACCTCTTCAGTTATATTAGGATGGAATAAAGAGTGACAGGTGTAGATAGGGTTATAGATTTGGGAGTAGGAATATGAAGGAAGTCTTCTATGATATTATAATATTTTTTCAATCATGAGTGAGGCCATCAAGGCAATACTCAACTGGAAGATGAAGTTGGAAATACAGGCAATGGTCATATTATACAGGACCCCATATGCTATGCCAATGATTGTTCCATATGCTAGGGAGCTTTTTAAAAACTAATGAAGATGCAATGATAAGAAAAGAAACAATTTATTATAAAAAAACAAGCAAAAGATTTTCAACATCATTAGTCATTAGTAAAATGCAAATTAAAACCATAATGTGATACCACTACACACTTAGCAGGATGGCTTTTAAAAAAAAAGTGTGACAATATCACATGTTGGTGAGATACTGAAACAACAAGGATTTGTTTCTGACACTGACAGAGATGTTAGAATAATCTGACAATGATTTTTAAATCATCATAAAAATGCTTCCACGGGCAATATAAAAGCACTAAAAATAAATGGAAAAATACAAAATCTCAGCAAAAAAGTAGAAGATATAAGAAGAATCAAATGGAGATTTTCAAACTGAAAAAATACATTAATGAAATAAAAAATTCAACAGATAGACTCAAGAGCAGAATGGAGGGGATAGAGTGAAGAATAGTTGAACAAGAAGAGAGAAAAATAGAAATTATCCAATCTGAACAACAGAAAGAAAATAAGGCTTAAAAAAAAAAAAAGAAAGCACAGAGCCTCAGGGACCTGTAGGACCATAACCAAAGATCTAATATTCATATCCTTGGCATGTCAAAAAGAGAGAAGAAAGAGGGGGAGACATAAAAGTACTAAATGATGATGATGATGATGATGATGATGATGATGATAGCTCTTTCCCAAATTTAGCAAGAGATATATAAATCTATAGATTCAAAAAGTTAAGTGAACCCCAGACAGGATAACCCCAAAGAAATCCACATCAAGACACATCATGACTCGACTTCTGAAAATTAAAGACAAGGAAAAAATTTTGAAAGCAGCAAGAGAAATGACACCTTACCTATAGAGGAAAACAGTTCAAATGACAGTAGATTTCTCATCGGAAATCAAGAAAGCAACACATTTTTCAAGTTCTGAAAGAAAAGAACTGTCCACCAAGAATCACATATCCAGAGAAAATATGAAGGGGAAGTAAATACCTGTTCAAATGAAGGACGATTAAGAGAATTTGTTGCCAGCTGACCTATCCTAAATTAATGGCTAAGGAAAGTTCTCTAAATAAATCGGAATGAAGAAAAGAAGGAATTTTGAATCATTCTATAAATAATGTAATCAGTAGAAAAACTATATAAAGAGACACAATTAAAAAAACAATATAGGTTAATCAAAATGGAATTGTAAAAAAAAAAGGTAATCTACAGAAAGTTAAGAAAAAGAAAACAAAGAGACAAAACACAGAGATAACAAATAGAAAATAAAAAATACGCTGGCAACTTAAACCCTAACATCAACAATTTAATTACTTGTAAATGGTCTAAACACTCCAATTAGAAGAAAGATTGGTAGAGAGAATTAAAAAGCATGACCTCACATTATGCTGTTTTCAAGTACTTCAAATATAATGAAATAGGCAAAGTATTAAGGTTGAAATATATATATTATGCAAATAGTAATCAAAGGAAAGCAGAAGTGGTTATATTACTATCAAATAAAGTAGACTTCAGAGCAAAGAAAATTACCAGAGCCCAAATTTGTCATTATACAATGATAAAAGGGCCAGTCCACCAAGAAGACATGGCAACCCTGAATTGGTATGCACCCAGCAACAAAGCTTCAATATATATGACGCAAAAACTTTTAGAACTGAAAGGAGAGACAGAAGAATCCACTATTACAGTTGGAGATGAGAACATCCCTCTCTCAACAACTGTAAACCAGCCAGTAAGCTTTAATCAATATTTATAACAACAGTCCCACCAACAAGAGAATACATGTTCTTTTCAGGTGCCCATAGAAGATATACCAAGATATCTTAGAGGAGAAAAGGAAGAAAAGAAAGGAAGGAAGGAAGGAAGGAAGGAAGGAAGGAAGGAAGGAAGGAAGGAAGAAAAGACAAGATTTCAACAAATTTAAAAGATTTAGAAACATACACATAAATATGATATGTTATATATCATTTTTATTTAGATCAATGTATTTGTTTTATTTTCCTTGAGGCTTCATCTTTGAGATTTTCCTGTTATTTTTCTTTTTTCTGTTATTGATTTCTAGTTTAAGTCTACTAGGGTTGGAGGACACATTCTGTATGTCTCAAATCAATAATCTAAGCTCCCTTTTCAAAAACCTAGAAAAGAATAAAGTAAACGCAAAGCAAGCAGAAAGAAGAAAATAATAAAGAACAGAAATCATTTAAATTTAAAACACTAAGAAAAAGACGTTAAGACAGAAACTTATTCTTTGAAAAGATCAATAAAATTGCCAAACCTTTAGCAAAACAGAGAGAGAGAGAAGACACAAATTACCAATACCAGGAATGAAACAGGAAATGTCACTAAAGACGTGAGACGTCACATGGGTCAAAAGGGAACACTACGGACAACTCTATGCACATAAATTTGACAATTTAGATGAAATAGACCAACTGAAAAATACAACCTCCCACAACTCATTCAATATGAAATCAATCATTTGAATAGCCCTATAACTCTTTTTTTAGATTTTTTTATTCTTATGTTCAGTTAGCCAACATATAGTACATCATCAGTTTTTGGTGTAGTGTTCAGCGATTCATTAGTTGCATAATGATTAGCCCTATAACTCTCAACATTGAATTCATAATTTAAAAAAGAAATCACCAGGCCCAGATGGTTTCACTGGATAATTCTACCAAATGTTTAAAGAAGAGTTAACACCAATTCTGTACAATATCTTTCAGAAAACAGAAGAGGAGGGAACACTTCCCAATTAATTTTATGAATCTAGTATTTCCCTTATTCAAAAGCAGATAAAGACAGAACCAAAAAAAATGAAATTTATAGACAAATATCTCTCATGAATATAGGTACCATGAATATTACCAAATAGAATTCAGCAATACATGAAAAGAATTATACACCATGACCAAGTGAGGTTTATTCTAGAAATGTAATGCTGGTTTAATATTCAAAATTAATAATTTTAAAATCTAATTTAAATTATATCTATTATATCAAATGATATCATTTTTAATTTGAAATAATTCACCAAATTAACAGGTTCAGAAGAAAAGTCATATAGTCATATCAATTGATGTGGGAAAAGCATTTGACAAAATCCAACATCCATTCATGATTAAAAAGTCTCAGAAAAATAAGAATAGAGGGGTCCTTCCTCAACTTTAAAAAGAACATCTGCAAAAAAACTACAGCTAACATTATACTTCATGGTGAAAGACTAAATGCTTTCCCTCTAAGATTGGAAATAAGGCAAGAATGTTTGTTCTCACTACTCTTGCTTTACATAGTGCTGGAAGTTCTAACCAGTGCAATAAAGCCAGAAAAGGAAATAAAAGGTATAGAGGTTGAAAAGGAAGAAATAAACTTACAGACAACTTGACTGTTTACATAGAAAGTCCCGAGGAACCTGCAAAAAGAAACACCTAAAACTAATATGGGAATCCAGTAAGGTTGCAGGATACAAGACAAATAGACAGAAACCAGTAATAGTTCTATATACCAGATATGATTACATGGACACCAAAAGTAAAAATACAGTACCATCTGCAATCACTTAAAAAAATTAAATACTTAGGTGTATGATTCCTTTTATATGATATTCTGGAAAAGGCAAACTAAATGAATGGAAAATAGATCCATGGTTGCCAAGGGCTGGAGGTTGGGGGAGAGGTCACAGGTGATTTTCGTGAGGAGAAGCAACACTTCTGTATCTTGATTGTGGTGGTGGTTGTTACCAACTGTATATATTTGTCAAAACACATACGAGTGCACCTAAAAGAGTTAATTCTATTGTATGTTTATGTTTTACAGTGAGTGAAAATTAAAGCCACGAAGAACTTCAAGGAGGGAAATGGCATGGTCGGATTTGCATTTAAGGAAGATTCACCTGTTGCCCTGTGAAGAGCAGAAGGAGTGAGGCAAAGATGTGAAGGCCAGGAGATTGGTGAGATTACTGGAGTCATCCAGGTCCAGGACCAGCAGAGTCTGCACTAGGACTCAAGTAGCAATGGAGACAGGGAAGAGAAATTGGTTTCAATAACTCCTTGGACTAGTTTAGGACTGGGAATAGAAAGATGGATTCCAAGAAAGTGGATTTTTTTTTGGATAGGGGTGTGTGTGTGAGAGAGAGAGAGAGAGAGAAGCCTCTCATCTATCAAACCAGTATGCAAAATGGTAACTTACACATGGTGGATAAAACTGGAGGAGCCACGGGCGCCTGCCTGGGTGCTCAGTTAGGGGTCTGACTCTTGGTTTCAGCTCAGATCATGATTTCAGGGTTGCGAGATCGAGACCTATAAGCTCTGTGCCGAGTGTGGATTCTTTCCCCTCTCTCAGCCTTCCCCTGCTTATGCTCACACTACTCCCCTCAAATAAATAAATAAATGAAATCCTTAAAAAAACAAACAAACAAACAAAACGAAAAAGCCATATGCTTAGGAAAACTGATTTCTTGAGATACTGAAGGATAAGGACCCACTGTTGGATTTTAGTATTTTAGTTCAAATACAAGTTTATTAAACACCAATTAAAAATAAAGTTCTGGGGTCTGAAAACAGTCACCATGTCATACTGGATCATTTACTCCATTTTGCACGTATGGAATTTTAACTGCTAAACAGGGGCAGAAAGGGAGAGGAGCTGTCCCCAAATCTCAGGCTGTAGGCAGCAAAGTGACCCCAAGGGACCTTAGGGAGTGGCCAGGGGCCGGAGGCCAGCTCAGAGAAAGCCAACAGGGGCACACGCCTGCTGGAGGGGGGACGCTGATTCGGGAAGGGTACTGGTCAGCTGCAAAGCACTGTATTCTCACCTCTTGTGGCAGCTGCTGCCCCCGTAAGCACAAAAACAAATGGTTAATTTGGAGATCAAGCTTCCGCTGCAATGGGAGGAGAGGCTAGCTCCGTGGTCCCTCCAACTTCCTACCACCAAGAATTCTTTTGATCTTTTCAACCCCATCCCCACTGATCCACCTGTGCCGGGCAGGGCTTTCCTACAGAACTGGATTTAGTAACAATGAATTCTTCAAGAATCAAAAACATTTATAGTTGCCAGCCAAAGCTTTATCCAAGAACCCACTAAATTGATGTGATTAACTAGTTTAACAATATTTATTAAGCAGTAATGGTGGACGTGGATCTAGAGCCAGGACGCTAAGTGGGTGAGGTCCTTGCCCTCCGGGCTAATGGCGGACAACACGTGCAGTCACCCTGTGCAGAACGTCTGAGCAGGAGGAGAGAGGACGGTGAATTAGGAGGTGGGGGTTGGGATGGGCAGGGGTCAGGGGTGGCTGCCCTGAGCCAGAACTTGAAGGGTTGGAAGGGTAAATAAGAGTTTCCAGGCAGGTCGGGGTGGGGTGGACTGCAGTCCCCTCCGGAGCACAGGAAAACCATTGAGGCCCTAACCTAATAACTGTAACCCCCCGAGGCTGTGCTATGTGTCGGGCTCCGGGCCAGCACGCACACACATTTGCTCAGCTACTCCTCACTCTGATGAAGTACTCAGAGATACGGGGTATTACCCTATCTCACAGCGGAGGAAAGCACAGCTTCCCTGTGTCCAGTCCTTTGCCCAAGACCACACAGCATGGGAGTGATGGGATTGGACTCCAGAGCCTACAACCAGCAATGCTGCAGGTGTCTTTGGGCAACAATAAGCATGGTGTTGCCAGAAAAGTGAGTGTGAGAGAGGCCCCCCAATGTGCGCTTGGCTGTACCACAGCGATTCCCAGTGTTCATTCTGGCACGGGTGTGAGGGGCAGACCACAGTGCAAACCTGAAGAGAGGAGCCCTAGGGGGCTGACTCCACCACTGTTCTTTAAATGGGAATGGTCTCCCTAGTCCTTGGGCCCTGTTTCATGTAAATGTCCAATTTCTGTTAGATTTTACAAAATATTATCTAGACCTCACTCTAACCTGATAGCTTTTAAACTCCCAGGAGCTCATTGAACACATTTAAACTCCCAGGAACTCCTCTTGTCGTCCAAGCCCACCCAGGCTGCTGAGTGAACCCAGCTCGGACTCTCTGGATGGAAATTGCATAAATTCGCTTCCAATCCGTAACTTTTCTTAGCATCCTCCCTAATTTGACCTCCTGCCACACGCATTTGTGACAGCTATAGTGTAGTAGAAAAAGGGAGGGTGGCTGTGGCCCAGCCCAGGTCATCGGCCACATTTGTGTGGAATATTCTCCCTATAAAAGCTTATTTTGGATTGTAGCCCTGAAGGAAATCGGGATAACCATTTTTGAGATGGAATCTACTCCAAAAGGCAAGATACTTGGTGTCCGCCCATACACTGAGGTCTCATGGGCGACCTGTGGCCCCTCCAGTACCCCAACGGAAAGTGTCCGTGACAGTGAATGGTCACCCTCCGTGTCAGCTGGACCCCCTGAGGTACATTCACAAGCTGATGGGACTCGCGACATTCCACGTTGTCCCAGGTCAGAGAGGCAAGAGGACAGCCCTAAAACCTAAAGACAGTTTTAGTTTTAGGAAAACAAGGGAGAAGAACAAAATGCCTCAGGAATGATAGTTTGAATTTAACTGCCCTTCATGGTGGCAGAAACATAAACTATAAATAGTGTTCAATGGCTTTACATAGATTGTGGGTGATTGATTCACGGCAGGCTATTAGGGAAGCTCAGGACAGCCAAGCTATTTTGAGGCCAGGCTCTGGGAGGACACCCTCTCGCCCCCATGAACTGTTCCCTTGGCACTGCCCTCAGAGAGAAGCGCCGGCCTGTGCAGCCCACGGTCTGACTCAGGGCAGCACTTCCCAAGTCCTTTCCTTTTAAGGCCTTCAGGGATCCAAGTCCCTGCCCGCCAGCAGGGAGCAGGCGTGGCAGCTGGAGTGAGCAGTCATCACTAGAATAGCTTGACTCTGAAGTTTCTAAAAGGGAATCAGGACCACCTGAGCCTCCCCCAAGAGGTACCAGTCACACTTACCCTGTTGCCATTTGTGCCCGGGCAGAACCATGTACAGAAGCTGGGACATGAAGGGCATTTTGTAAGACATTCCAGCTGGCAGGTTAAATGTGTCCCACAGCTGTCACTGAGGCACTCTACCAAAAATAGTCCCAACACAGGGATAGTACAGATAATGGCAGAGATGACATGAGACTCACAGGGCGTTACTGCTCTTACCCCTTAGGTGCTAACCAACAGCAAGCACAGGAAACACTGTTGAATAGAGGGCTCACCGGAGCAGGCCAGCGGATCAGACAGGCTGGAAAGTTTGCTATTTGAGAAAGCAAGTGCCATTTATATTATAGAGCAGGGTAACAAGATAGAGCAGAAACCAAGTTTAACAAAAAGCAAAAAACATTGGAAGGAAGGTACTGCCAGGAAGAAGCAGCTGAGACCTCGTGAAGGGCTTCCTGCATAGCCCAGGGACTGGCGCGGCGAGGAGCTGCTCCTGCAGAGACCGAGTGCCCCCCGGCCCCACGCCCCCACGTGGGAAGGGGCATCCGCCCTGCCTGAGGGGGAGGCCATCTGAGTCTGGAACCTATGATCTGAAGAAGGAACTGACGGCTATCGCATAATGGCACAAACTAGAAAAATCAGTAATACTCTGAGATATGTGTCATATCACAAAAAGATATCTACACAGGACACAGAAGCACTGTTAAAATAAAGATAATGAAAAGTTGGCTACTTCAGTAAGTTACTACAGCAGGAAGGGGGTTGCCTGTATGTTCACAACTAGATCTTTCAGAAAGCCTGGTAAAATCAGCAGCTGGAGAGAACAGGCCTTATGCTCCAATATTAAGGACAAACATATGTGCTCCTCTTGTTTCTGTGATGTCTCCTTTGGTCCTGGGCTTTGAATCCTCCCCCTTCCTCGGCTGAGCAGGTTGGGAGAAATCAGAGCCCAGACCCTGCTAAGAGGTCAGGGTCTCCTGAGTAGTGCTGGAACCCAGTTGGTCAGTTTCCGCCAAAATTGCCTGGAAAAGTGACTAGTGACCCAGGTGCACTGTTGCATTTGTTTAACTAATAGAAGCATCTAATTTGCTCATCTAAGCAATAGTAAGGCTCATATAAACGTCTGTTGCTCTGTTATTGGAAAATTGAACTGCCTCTGATCAAGCCTCTAAATCTACCAATTCACAGGAAAAGACATTTACAGAAACTATAGATATGCAATCAGTAACGTCCAGAAAGCAGGGAACTCTGTAGGACAAACCATCTGGCCTCTTTGACAATTAAATTTCAAGTGAATGAGAGAGAGAGACTGATTTTCTCCTGACTTGAATGAACTGTAAACAGACATTTATGAGACAATCGAAGAAATCTGAACATAGACTGGATATTTGATTGAAGACTCACAGTTAATTTTTAAAGGTATGATTGTGATACTGTGATTATATTTTAATATATGGTCATTATCAGGTCTGAAATACTTACAGATGAAGTTTTACAGAATCTCTGAGAATTGTTTCAAAGTAATCTGGGGGGTGGGAGGGATGAATGAGGCCGGCCATGAGGAGCTCCTGAAGTGGGTGGGGGCACATAGGGTGTCACTGTCCTGGTCTCTCAACTTGTGTGCCTTTGAAATGTTCCATAATAAAATTCATGGATGAATGGATGAGGCAGTGGAGGAATTCAAGGAAAATATGGCTTGTACTTCGTAATAAACCAAAGCATGCAGTCACTTCAGATGACAAACAAAGATCAGATCTTGCCCTCTAGGTGGTTTCTGCATTTAGGACAGACACATAAGCACCCATGCCCACAGCAACAGCAAGTGTGAGCATGAGAGGGGCTGAAGGGTCAGGAGGGGCTTGGATCCAAACTGGCTGTAAATTTTGAGCCACTGAACAGCTACTTAGGTTTTCTCTACTGTAAACTTCCAGAATTATTTTTCTTACAGCACTATGAGGGCAGGGAACAATGTCAATTTATTAAAGGTATAGGAGAAAGTCAAAGTGCCTCCACACCTACACCAAACTTCCTGGTAAACATTTCCGTCCAATCTGTGAAAACTGTTAGGAGGACTGTGACACTACTCCAAGCTTCCAATGAAGTAAGAAGAGCATTGGTCATTTTCCCCTACCAGCAGTCTGTTCTGAGGGAAATTCTCCACCTTTCAGTATCATTTGCCTTATTAGAATTTTGTCATATGTGTAAAGGCTAAAACTGCTTTCACCCTCATGAAGCCCAAGGGAAGTCATAATTTTCTGTGGTTTTCTCCAGAGAACCCAAAGACTTTGTGCACAGCTGTCTAAAAAGCCTGGGGTTTCAGGGGCACCTGGTTGGCTCAGTCAGTTGAGCGTCCGATTCTTGGTTTTGGCTCAGTTCATAATCTCGGGGCCATGAGATCGAGCCCCACGGAGTCTGCTTGCGATTCTCTCTCGTTCTCCCTCCCCCTCACAAGCACACACATGGGAGCTCTAAATAAATAAATAAAATCTTTAAAAAAAATAAAATAAAAAGCCTGGGGTTTCAGTTTCACAGCCCAGCAGATACGGTTCTTCTGGCCAGGCACCATCTAGCTGTCCAACTGTCTTTACAAACAGTAGGCAGCACCAGCTGGGCTCATGTCCTTTGCAGGGAGCAAGTCAACACACCTCCTCCCAACCTTGTCCCACACACTGCCTGAAAATATTTGTGGCTTATGGAGACACTGTCTTTATTTCTTACCAATTAGGAGATGACTGTCATCATGGCTGGTTAAAAGTGAGATACTCTGTCAAACAGACTGATTTTTTACTAACTCAAACAAAGTTACCACTTAGATTTCTCTTTTATTAAGTTGATTACTATATTGCATCTACTATCAAAATAAAAGATTTTGAGAAATCTGGCAAAAAGGGAAGAGGGGCAGAGCACCTGGCTGGCTCAGTCAATGGAGCATGCTGCCCTCAATCTCGGGGTCGTGAGATCAAGCCCCAGGTTCAGGGTACACATTCCTTTTTTAAAAAAGGTGGGGGGGGAGGACTTATTAAACTAGAATTTTAAATTAAAAAGCTTTGTCCTAAAATTAAAAATAAATAAATAATAAGGGCCCATTATGCAGGTCTACAAAATAAAGAAAACCACGCATACGGGCCCCCTGCTGCGCCAGTGTGCGTGCTTCCCTTCTGCGTGACGATATTCTTGTTCTCACATACCCAAGTGTGGCACACAAACAATGCTGAGTTCCGTCGATTTTCAGTTAGCCTTCTGCCCTGATATTCCGCCGTGTTACTTACACGGACGTCAGAGTTACCGCTTCTAATGGCAGGACGATATCTCATATACTGAGTACGTCATAAATCGCCTGACCATTTCCCAGTTGTTGGTTAAGGAATTTGAAACTAAAACGCCCCCTCTTGTGACAAGTTGTTGTTTACCCAGATGTGCTGCATGTCGCCACCAGCGACAGCGCTAACTGATGAACCCACACGGGCTGCGTCCGTGCGCGTCCCTCACAGAGAACCAGGAGCGCGGCACAGCTAGGAGCCTGTGGCAAGGGACGGTTTCAGCGTCAGGACTTCGGTCTCCTTCGGAGCTACGCTTCTGCCTCAGAAAAAAACAGAAGCATTGTCTCATTTCTGTTCAGCTGGAGGAAGCTCCTTCCCCAGATACCCGCACAGCCCTAACCCCCACCCCACAAGACCCCTGACTGCTTTGTCTTTCTGCCCAGCACTCATCACCTTGTGAGTACAACACACTACAACTCTGTGAGATACACTTCCTCTTGTGTTGACTGTCTCCTTTTCCTCATTATAACACGAGCTTCCCGACAGGAGGGTTGGAGTCCGTTCTGTTCAGGGCTGGACCCCAGGGCCTGGCACCGAGATGGAGCTCAGCTGGTATTTAGGGAACAAATGTGTGTTGCAAGCTCATCCCCAGGACCCCCGAATCCCTGGCTTGCTCCTGTTACCAACACTCAGCTCGCATGTTACTTCCTCCATAACCCTCTAAAGTGGACACCTGCCCACTCCATTACCTCACACTTTGGGTTTTCCTCCTCGACACCTGATGTGTTCTGGCGATTTGCTACCTACCTCAAGAGAGCAGGGACTTCACATCTGCATTCACAGCTATATCCCCAGGACTTGGAAAGTGCCTGGAACATGACAGGAGCTTGAAAACTATGGTCAAAACCATGGGCACAGGGAGTGTCTCAACAAATACCCTAACCCACCCCTAAACAAACAACAAACAAGCAAATTCTGATTTCTCGGAAAAATCATACTTCAGCGTCTATGCTCTCACAATGTGTCGATACCAGCCGTAATGCTGATTTATATTCTTTTGAGAGCCTGCAGAAAGGACTGTTGCAAAGCACACGGGCTCCTCAACACTACCCAGTCTATCCCTGGCCCTGTTCTTGTCCTCCGTGCCTTTCCAGGCCCATATCTTCCCCTCAGAAATGCTGGCCTTACCAGGGATGTGGTAAATAGCTTTCACAAGGAAACCACAAATGGGGAGGGAATACTTCATGACATGAGGCTTTCAGAGCCTCAGAGTCCAGGAACAAGAGTCCTCTAAGCCTGACAATGTTCCAGAGAAATTGTCAATAGCAGCACTTCCAGGAAGCAGGAAAAACAGAGCTGGTCCGGTCCAACAGGTTTGTCTTCCCGAGAAGCTAACCAACATCTTGGTGTTTGTACATGACTGTTCTTAAAATTGTAAATGAGAGGACAAGCAGCAGCACCAACACGGATGGCTCAGCAGCGTCCTCACCTTCTGGGCCACCCCTGTGGTTCTTAACAATCAACTCTAATAATAAATGAAAACTGCCAATATGAAAGAGTCAAGAACATAAACAAAATCAGAATTCAGTTATAGCTTTTGAAATAACTAAAAATAAATATTTAGAAAGAGAAACAAAGTTAAATAGGGACTCCTAACAAGTCTCTTACAACTGTTAATATTTCAAAGACAACCTTAAATTCAAATATAGTCATTATAATTATAGACTTTCCTTTTATCTCCAAATAGGGTAGGTCTGTTTTGGACTTGTTTGATTTCTATTCTGAGCAAAAGAGAAAAAAGGCAGAATTACCTGTGAGACACAAGAAAAATACATTTACCCCTTGCCAGTGGTAAATGAAAGTAGTACAGACCATATCCTTTTGAGTCAAAAGCATTGAGTTAAATGTGAGAAAAGCAAGTCTTCTCTTGGGAGACAAACCATACGAGGCTCTTAACTATAGAAAACACACTGAGGGTTGCTGGAGGGGAAGTGGGCAGGGGGGTGGGCATTAAGGAGGCACTTGCTGGGATGAGCACTGGGTGTTGCATGTGGGTGATGAATCACTGGATTCTGTTCCTGAAACCAGTGCAGCACTGTATATTAACTAACTCGAATTTAATTAAAAAAAAAAAAAAGCGAGTCTTCTCTTACATATTTTTGGGGTGTAGCGGAACCCTACAAGCACAGTCTGCTCGCTGGACTCAGAACTTCATTAATCAGAGATTAAGCCTCATGATTTGTGGATAAATTTGACTATCAGCACCTATACAAAATCCTCACCCAAGAATCTCAATGGCATTTATAGACTTGAGTCCTTAGCTCTTCATAACATCAGGTTCATTTGAAAGGAATTTACCGAAGTATAAGAAACAAGAGGACTTGCTGGTAGAAAACAAAGAAAATCCAGAGAGAGAGAGACCAATAAAATAAAATGAATACTGAGTCTTAATCTCATCTCTGCTGCCAGTCAGTTGCCTGGGAAAACCCCATAAATTTCTCTGCTTCCAAAGTAATTCTGTGTTTTGATTTTTGTCTTTCCAAACCACAACCCTTCTCCCCCCCCCTTCTCTCTTTCTCCCCCTGCCTCATTACCTCCATCCCAGATATACACCCAGGATCTCCAGGATAGATTACCACTTAACAACTTTTTGGTTTATCCCCTCTAGTATAGATTACTACCAATTTTGCTGGGTTTATCCCCTGTCCTTTCCACTTTGACATGAGGATGATCTGAGATTTAGAGCACCAACGAGGTATCCCTCCTTCCAGGTATGAAACAGGATTTACAGTTAGGCTCAGGGCTCCTTCAGAAGCTCAGCAGAGTCTGTGCACTGGCCAGGGATGGGTCAGCAACCTACTTCTTTACAGATCGGATCGTCTATGGCAGGTTGGCTAGCCTGGGCAAGCCAACACTGCCATCTGGTGGCCCCTGAGAGAGTGAACTCCGTTGAAGAACATGGGTCCGACCTCTTCCCTGGACCACAGGCAACCCCCCTTCCAACTCCACAGGCTTCCCGCAGAGTGCTCTCCAGAAGCAGCTCACTGCGGAAGAGTCCTAAGTTGTAGGTGTGCTTGAGGACCAAGTGGTAGAAGAGCACATTCTAGATTACCTGTACTTCCCAAGTCAGCCTCATGAACTTCAATCCAACACCCATGTTGTGGTGTTTTTTTTTAAAGATTTTATTTATTTGACAGAGAGAGAGACAGTCAGAGAGAGGGAACACAAGCAGGGGGAGTGGGAGAGGAAGAAGCAGACTTCCAGCGGAGGAGCCCGATTTGGGGCTCGATCCCAGAACACCGGGATCACGCCCTGAGCCGAAGGCAGACGCCCAACAACTGCGCCACCCAGGCACCCCGCCATGTTGTGTTTTGAATGGAGATTTTCCCATTATAGAAAAAAGTACTTTTCAAAGATGATTCCAAGCTCCAAGAAGCCACTCAGACCTAAGAACCACAGGGACACTAATCTCGTGCTACAGCATAGAGGACAGCACATGCCCGTGAAGATCCTTCAGGACAGAGACAATAGGCACCTGTTTGGAGCGGGTGATCATGGCCCAGGCAGGCAGGGCCTCGCCCTTCGTTGGATATACCCAGACTCACCACCCTCCAAAATGCACACGTATGCTGTGAGCGCTTCCCCGTTCAAGACGGAAAACAAGCCCCAGGATGTTAACAGACAAACCCTAATGATCCTGTGCGTGAAACTTCCCTTCAAACCATTTTCATATACTCCATCTTGGTGGAAAATGGGGTAACCAGCAGAATGCAGGAATGATGTTCCTGTACCTCCAACTCACCCTGCCTCCAGGCTCCCCCAGCAGTCCAAATTTCCCATGGGACAAGCTGCCACCTCCTCTGTAGAAGCGACAACATGGGGACAAACCTGAAGCTCCTTCCCAAGTTTCGGTGCAGCCAGCTGCTGGGAACTCTGGAGGAGGGCTGGCAGGTGAGGGAGGTGAGGCAGCAGCCATCTTGCTTTTGTGCCCACCTGGAGGGGGCATGGGCAGTGCCTGGGCTCACAGCACCTTCAGCTCCTGCCTGACTCACTCTAGCTTCTCCCCAGCTGCTGGGCCAGGTGAGTGTTTAGCCCAGGCCCTTGTCCCCATCACTGAAGTGGGCTATCTAGAGGTACTGAGGCTGGCACAAGTGTCCTCATGGCCCCAACTCACAAGTTCCAGCCTGTTTCTGCATCCCCCACTTCACACCAGTCATCCCTTCCCAACAGCCTGCTCTGTGGATTTGAGGCTCCAGCACCACACATAGACCAGATCCAGCTCCTCTTAATCACACCAGGTCAAACCCTACAAAAAATCCCTTATCATGTCTCCTACAAGTTGTTTCTCTGGTTGAACCTGTCTGAAGAGGAGTTAAGGGAGTTTTTAAAATTGTGTATGCATCACCTGGGTAGTTGATTTAAAATATTTTTACGGCCCAGCTCAGAGACTAGGGCAGTATGTCTGGGGTGTGCCCAGGAATTAGTTTTTAACCAGTGTTCTAGGTAATTCTGATACAGGAGATTCCACCAGTCATACTCTGAAAGTCACAAGCAGAGGGAATGCAGACCTCAAGTCAGAGAACAAGTTGGTAATTGCTGTTGGCCATAAAGGGCACTTCTAGGTATTAGGTACGGAAAGGTAGGGAAAAAACTATCAAGGTAATAGTCAAGACATTTTGGTAATAAGGACACTGTCCTACTAACTGGTCCATATTTCTCTCAAGTAGGCTTGCAGTTGGTCCCTTAGCCTGTTTTTTCTTTCAGCGATTCGAGCACAAAATGTGGTTGTGTGTGAATTATGGAGGCCTGAGCAGCACCTGCCAGTCACAGGCTCAGCTGAACCAGCACAACCCAACTGGTGAGTCCCATCGAGCAGACTTCGGGGAAGTATTTCTGCCCTTTCTGATTATTAAAGAAAAAGCAAACATATACACAGCATTCCAGTTCAGTGTGTGTATATCAAGTCACAGGTCACACACCCACAAAGTAGCACGCTGTTTTCCCACGATTTCTAATATTATCAGATTCTCATTCCCTTTCACTCTGTGCAGCAGGCAGAAATGTAAATCTGACAGATGAAGGGGAAGTCTTAATGTAATGGCAGCTTTTCAACCATTTCTAACTAGAAATTAAACTTCTAATCTACTGAAGTGTTAAAAGGCTGCCTTTTTCTGGAGAGTAACTGTGGTTAAATGATCTATAAAAACCACCCATATAACTGGAGTCAGAGTTAGCTCTGAAAGGACCCACATGCCAGCACGTTCTAGACAAGGCAGTATTGACTCCAGCCGCCTGCAAACACAGGCCTTCAAATGAGACCACATCCAAGCTCTAGAGAAACACTAGGTTACAAGAATTAGTACCTAAAGTTGAGAAAAAGACATCATGAATTTGTGAAACTTCCCTAGCAATCTTTGGAGGTGGGGACCTTTTAGAAAATTCTAGACACACAAATTCATGTAATTTTCAAATAGTGGAGTTAGAACATCCTTTGAAACAAAAAATATACCTAGCTTCTAAAATTGTAATGATTAATTTTATGTCAACGTGCCCAGATCACAGGTGCCCAGATACCTAGCTAAATTTTATTTTTGGGTGTCTGTGGGGACTTCTGAGAGAGATTAGCATCTGAACTGGTGCAGAGTAAAGCAGGTCACTCCTCCCAGTGTAGGCATCATCTAATCAGCTGGGAGCATGAATAGAAAACTTACAAGGGAGAATTTGCCCTCTGCCCAACTGTTGAGCTGGGACAGAAGTCTTCTCCTGTCCTTGGAGACAGGGCCTTACACATCACCTCTCCTGGGTCTCCAGCTTTCACGACGAATCAATGGACATCTCACCAAATTTTAAAATATGTATCTCTTAGGGTTTTGATAATTTTAATTAACAGGAGGCTAACAGGAAAACCCCATTGTTGTCAATATGCCACAAAACCAATCACACCCCCTACGTCACACTGTATTATCTGACCTGTTCAACACCAAGAAAACTGCTCCAACATTTTATGTGGTGGAGATAAAATGTATTTAATAGTCCTAAAACAGAAACTACTGTAGCTCTATCAAAATTTAGGTCTTGAATTTTTTTTTTTAAGTAAGCTCCACGCCCAGAATGGAGCCCAACACAGGGCTCGATCTCATGACCCTGAGATCAAGATCTGAGCTGAGATCAAGAGCCAGTCGCTTAACCAACTGGGCCACTCAGGTGCCCTCGGATTTAATATTCTTGAAGTGTTCATAAAAATTCTTCCTGCTGATGTCTGGCTAAAGCTGATTTAAAGGGCTATTTGCTCTTGTAAGTTTGTTTTGTTCTGGTTGATTTGAACATTTTTCTCCAAGACAGCCATTTCAGACTGCTTAACAACTCCAGGGATGAGAAATTTTAAGATATTCCATTCACATTCATTAATAAAACTGAGACGGTTTAAAGTTAAAAGTGGTAATACTCCACCCTTTAAGGCAAGCTGGGTGGACTAAATAAATTTCAAAAACCCTCTTCATAAGATGGGGCTGGCCATCATGCAATGAAAAGCTGACCAAAACAGTCATCTTTTCCAGATGAATTTCTTGCTCATAAATATAAGGAAAAGGGGCACCTGGGTGGCACAATCAGTTAGGTATCTGCCTTCGGCTCGGGTCACGATCCCAGGGTTCTGGGATCGAGCCCTGCATCAGGCTCCCTGCGCTCAGTGGGGAGCCTGCTTCTCCCTCTCCTCCGTGCTTGTGCTCTCTCTCAAATAAATAAAATCTTTGAAAAAAATAAATATAAGGATAAACTGACATAACCAGTTTGTTTTTTCATCTTTAAAATACAAAAACAGGGGTGCCTTGCTGGATCAGTCAGTGGTGATCAGTCAGCCCCACATTGGACGTAGAGCTTACTAAAAAAAATTCAGAAATTAAAAAAATGATCAAAATACAAAAATAGCTCTGGAAGACAGAAAAATAGGAGAAGCAGAAAATGGAAGGAAGGGGAGCCTAAGTGGCTCAGTTGCTCAGTTGGTTAGGCGACTGCCTTCGGCTCAGGTCATGATCCTGGGGTCCCAGGATCAAGCCCCACGTCAAGGCTGCTTCTCACCCTCCCCCTGCTCATGCTCTCTCTCTCTCACTCATTCTCTCAAATAAATAAATAAAGTCTTAAAAAAAAATGAAAGGAAAATGAAATTCTAGTTTCTAGATCTGTCCTGCTTAGAGAACACAAGTTATAACAAAATGATTACTTCAGGCTTTATTTTTTAATAAAACACATTAGTCCAATAGTCCCAAGATACAAAATTCAACAGTTCTGAAACGATTAATGCTAAGAGCACACAAATCAATCCTTCCTCAGGGGAACAGTCTCCTCCCTGATGCCCTCCTTGGTCACGATGCAGATTCTGAGTGCATCCCCAGTGTACACATCCCTCTCAGCTGCAGAAATGAAGACGTCTTTCACAAGCCGCATGGCTCTGTCCAAGGACAGCGGGACATGCTCCACGTTCTGCATGTTCTTAAAACCAACCTGGTGGGACAGGAAACTTGGATGAGGCATCACGTGACAGTACAAAGGTGGTTCCAGCCTCCCCAGTGCCTTCACACGTCTGAGGATTCGTAATGAACAGATCACACAAATCTGACATGTCTCCTAACTGAAAAGCTTCCAGACCCGGCTGAATTACACATTCCTGAAACCTGACAAACACCCACTGAGACAAAGCTCATGCTCCTGAGAAGCACACATCACCTAGAGAGGAGGACACATGAAAGCAAAAGTACCACACACAATGTGCTACCATTAAGAAGAAAAAAGAGCCAGGAGAGCCCCTAGCAGCCACAACTAAGACTACGTGAAGAGAAAGGCTTGGACAGAAGACACACTTGAGTATGAAGTGTGAAGGATGAGCCAGAGTCAGGGGGCGTTAACGCTGCAGACTGAGGCTGTGCTATGACCAAAGGCCTGGTGATGGGACAGGCACACCACACTGGAGGTCTGGGTGTAAAGGAGAGTGACGGGAGATGAGGGAGATAAGCAATACACACAAGTGACTATACATATGTATTTCAGAAACACAAGGATGCTTGGAGGCAGAAAGGATGTTGGGAAATGCAAGCCTGAATTTAGGCAATATAACAGAAAAGGGGGTAAATTAAAAATGTACCTGGAAGTTGTTAGAATACAAAATTAGGTGACAGAGAAATGGTGAATATGGGGAGAAAGATATTTTCAAGATCTCCAGGTAAAGTTGGCAAGAGAACTGAAAACATGACCAACCACTGTAGACACGAGAGGCCTGGACGTCATGAGAACACAGAAGACGCTGAAGCCGTGGGAGCAGGTGAGAGGCCAGAAGAACGCCAGCAGAACACAGAGAGACAAGAAGATGGGGGTAGAAAAAATCAGCCCAACAAACTCAGCAGGAACATACAAGAAAGCGTTGATTTCTCTACTCTTCTCAGCTGCTGAAGAGGAGAACTCAGAGGAAAGCACTTTTTGTCAACGTCACAACCAACGTGGATGCAGTCTCATTACCTGGTTGTCAAGCAGGGGCTGTAGCATGGCACTTGCTGAGCCTCCAGCCTTGAAGGAGTCTCTCTGGTAGGACCCTACTGGGTCAAAGCTATACACAGCTCCCTTCCCTGAAAGAATAAAATAATCTCTATAAGGATGCATCCTGACCACAATCCCAAATCACAGTAAAGTGTGACACAAAATGGACTATGAACTTAGCTAAAATTTCAGCCAAATTTCATTAAGAAGCATATTTGCTGTTATAACCAGAGGTCTGCTCACCTCCTCTCAGAATGTGATTAGAGGCACACCTGCTCACTCCTGTCTCATTACGGTGTTTTTGCCACCTGGAGCTTCACGCTCTCATCAAGCTGATATCACTGATCGCCACTCAGTGGTTCCCAATGTGTATGTGGTCTCATGGGCACACTGATTAGAAGTCACAGGTCCTGCTCTGAGTTCTGCACCAAGCTACTCACATTTCCTAAAAATTGCACTACTGTAGCTCTAGCATGGACTTGAGTTTAAAATTCTCCTACTGCTGAATGTGAACAGTCACAAGGAAGATTTACCGTGTGTTCTTAAACTTAACAATAAGCACGCTCTTTAACATCAACACCATAAAAAACTGATTTAATAAAGGAAAAATTTCAGAAAAACAAAAGGTTAGTTCTGTCTAAAATGTAATCACTTGATCACTTGCTTTGTACTATCAGAGTTAAGAATCACTACTACAAAAACAAAAAATAACAAAAAAACAAAACCAGCAAACCAGAATCTGAACGTACCCATTCTTTTTTTAAATATTTGAGAGAGAAGAGAGCGCATTCCCATGAGCAGGGGGAGGGGCAGAGGGAAGACTCCCCACTGAGCAGGGAGCCCAATGCGGGACTCGATCCCAGGACCCTGGGACCATGACCAGGGCTAAAGGCAGCCACTTAACCGACTGAGCCACCCAAGCACCCCTGAATGTACCCATTCTTAACAACAGTTACAGAGCAGTATGAGGAGAAGGGTAAACGGGCCCCTCAGGCTCTCCTGAAGGGTGCACAAATTGCTATGCCTTCTTAAAGAGCAATCGGTAGGAGAATCTACCAAAACGTAAAGGTACACACCCTACAACACAGTAATAATGTCACTTAAAGATTAGATCCACCTACAAGGCTGATTTTTGCCAGCACAAACTGGAAAAGAAGAGGAAGATGGGACTGCCCCCAGCCCCACAACCACAAGACAATGTAAAATGAACACCTCTGTAATATGTACACACAGACCTATTTTGTCTAAAAGCATAAGAAAAGCATACACATATTTGTATAAGCACACAAAAAAGTATGGCGAGATAAAACTGCAAACCGTAGTTCGTTATCTCTGTGGGACTGGAGGCAAGAAAAGGGAATCACTTTGTAGGCTTTGGTACTGAATCTGTTACAAAGCACACGTGACACTGTAATTTTCTTAAAAAAACAATCATGTTTGGGGAAATCATGGGTCATTTACGAGGGAGGACTTAAAAGTGATATAACTGATCTTGAAAACACATTATACCAGAACTCAAACCCCTCAGTCGTTAACCTGGGAGATGTGCGATGAGGACGGTCATATTCCTATCCACGGGCCTCTGCTACCCTTAGCTGTGTGCTTTATCTGTTGCAGAATTACTTACAATTCTCTGCTGAGAAGGCAGCATCTAAGGTGCTGAGGTCACCCAGGAGAACCCAGGGAAGTGTTTTTGTTGGAAGCAAGTGTGGGACAAGATCGAGATCCCAGTGGGCAGTTCACTAACTTCAACACACAAAGAAGGGAGGATGTACAAAGCCTAAAGAACAACTGTATCTCTCAGGAGACCAAGAGGCCACAAGTAAAATGAGGCCCAAGTTTTAACCAAACGCAGAACCAATCTCAGAAAAACCATGCACATTTGAGGAAAAGAAGAGCGGGATAAGTTGAAGACCAGAGCTTCAAAGACCTTCCCCCAACTTAGCAAAGGCAAAAGAGACATTTGTAACATCAGAGCAGAATGGCATGAATATTGACTGGAGATACAGAGTGCTTTTCCCCACCAAAATAATTCTTAATCTTAAAAAAGCACAATGGCTTCAACGTAAAAAATAAAGTCCTAGAAAGAAATAAAGAACTCTCTCTCCTGGATGGGAGAGTCCTTTCTAAAAAAGTAGGACACTCAATATCATAAAGAAAAGACCATTAACCTAGACCATATGCAATTCAGAAAATTCTGCCATAGCTGGACACCCCACAAAATGTAAGAGACAAAAACATTCTTGGGAGGCATCCACTGCATACATTACAGAGCTGACACAGTTAGATGGCATTCTCACAAATTTTTAAAAAAGACTAACGTGCAGATAAGGAAATGAGCAAAGGTCAGCTTATAGGTCAGTCGCCGAAGAAATGAAAAGGTCAGTGAACACAAAAAAAAATGCCCAACTTGAGAATATAAAAACTATATATAAATGAAAACCATAAAATATTACCTGGGTAAAGATCTTTAAAATGTGTTAATTCTGGTAATGGTAAAGGATGCAAAACAAACCCAGGTACTCATGCCCCAGTTAGGAGGCCCTTTCTAAAGGGCAAGCCAGTGATGGCATCAATATGCCAAAAATATGTATTCTCTGACCCAGCAGCTCAACTTCTAGGAACGTCTTCCAGGGAGGTACACGCGGTTGAAGAAGTATACAGAACTGTATGCGCAAGAATGTTCATTATACTGTCTCTGCTAAGGA
The DNA here is from genome assembly GCF_017311325.1 of Ursus maritimus. Classification (NCBI taxonomy): domain Eukaryota; kingdom Metazoa; phylum Chordata; class Mammalia; order Carnivora; family Ursidae; genus Ursus; species Ursus maritimus. The sequence goes on from NW_024423675.1 coordinate 70,660,205, forward strand.
AACTGCGAACAACCTACGTGACCTTCAGAGGACTGCTAGGTAGGCACCCTGTGGTGTGGCTACACCCTAGGTCAGTCAGTCCTGAATCATTATGCATCTTTACTCACTGGCATAAACTATCTCCGTGAAGATACTTACATAGGGCACAAGCACGTATGACCAACAAGATACCTGTAAGCATGTTCACCAGTTTAATACTAATTATCTCAAAGTAGAAAGTTGGGGTGATTACTACTTTCATTTTTGTATCTTCCCATACTATTCAAAACTTCTACAAGTACTCCTGTTTTTGTTACAGAAAAACTTTGTTATTATTAAAAGTTCAGCCGTTGATCCCAGTGTCCTGAAGGACAGCCATTGACCCAACTACCCTGAAGGTCTCAATAAGGAGCACTGCTCTCCAGGTCTCCATCTCCACAAGGGAGGAAAAGAGGAAACAAGGTCTCTTGAGACATTAGTGGAGACTCTGGACTTGGGGGCACTAGGCTTAGGTACGGTTGTGTAAACGGCAGGAATGAAAACAGAACTGTAAGATCCAAAATGTCTCAAAAAAGGCCTCCTGATTTCTTTTTCCAGAACTCTCTTGAGAGATGTACACCACCAAAGCAAGGAAATAAACAACAAAAGAGGAAGGCACAGGTAAAAGCTGGAGTATCTTGCGGAACAGACAAAAAGGACTGCTTTATTACACACATAAATTCCTCTAAGAAATAAAAATAAACATAAAGGATAATCAAAGCAGACCAGAGAAGATTTATTTTTATTTTTTTTAAAAGATTTTATTTATTTGTCAAAGAGAGAGAGTGAGCACAAGCAGGGGGGGAGCGGCAAAGGGAGAAGCAGGCTCCCCACTGAGCAAGGAGCCCAATGCGGGACTCAATCCCAGGACCCTGGGATCATGACCTGACCAAAGGAAGATGCTTAACCGAGTCACACAGTCCCAAGAGAAGTTTTTGTTTTTTTTTGTTTTTTTTTTTTTTAGATTTTATTTATTTATTTGACAGAGAGAGACAGCCAGAGAGGGAGGGAACACAAGCAGGGGGAGTGGGAGAGGAAGAAGCAGGCTCCCAGCGGAGGAGCCTGATGTGGGTGGGGCTCGATCCCAGAGCACCCGGATCACGCCCTGAGCGGAAGGCAGACGCTTAACGACTGAAACACCCAGGCGTCCCCCCAAGAGAAGATTTAAAAAGACAGTTGGAAATGCCTGAGAATATCACCAAAACTTCAAAGAACAGGGCTTTGAACTCAAAACAGATCCAAACCCAAACCTTAGCTTTGCCCTTTAGCAGATGTGAGCATTCCTTAATTGGTATTTGTCTCTCAGTAAAACTCAAAGGACACTGCTTGGCCGGCTAAAATTCAATGGTAGCTATTATTGTTGCTAAAACCTGACTTTATCTGTCATTCAAGTCAGACATAATTTAAGTGAAAAAAAGTGTCCAGCATGCTGGGTTAGGCAAGCTAATCTGTGGCTAGAATTTGATTACCTTATTAAGGGTAATTAATTTCTATTGACTATTTCCATGCTTTACACTTTCTCTTAGTTTTCAAGTAAGGTTGAAAAACCTTGAAATACACTGTGTCAATCTAATTTGTCTAAATCTAAACCACAGTAGATAAAATGACTGGAACGCTCCCAGAGGCCACATATGGGGGCAGCTATTAAGACAGAAAGAAAGAAAACAAAGGAAAAGCCCATGGAACAGAAGGGAATAGCAGTAAAAAGTGGAGAGAGAAGGAGATGAGAGGAGCCCAACACCTTACTATCCAGAAATTTTCCCTCTCAGGAGATATATTTCCATATATTGCTATCAGCAAGACATTTCTGTAACCTCTTTCTTCAACGGACTACTGTAAATGGTAGCACAGATCTGTCCTGAGAGATAGTATATGGTTTTTGGAAGCAACTGAAAGTCAATCTGAATGAGACCCAGTGAAAACCATCAGTGTCCCTGCTCCATAATAGAGCTTTGGATCAAAAACGGGATGGACATGTCAAGTAACAAGACTAATTTTCTTAGTCCTCCTGGTCTGACTCCGACAGGAAATCAAAGAGGTGCTTCACAATGTCCTGAAAACATTGTTGGAAATGCACACATTTCTTTTAAGGCATTGTTTTTTAAAAACTTTAGTCAAATATGTTTGTTATGTAGAATGATAATTAGGTCAAGCTTCTCCAAGTCAGCTTTCTTTCCGTAAGACTGAAATATTAATTATCTACTACTGAACTCATGCAAGATCTTCAGGAAATAGTAAAATAACAGCCTGCCCATCGGTCACTATTAGAGCTTCAGTGTACAACTTGCAGTGTGCCTCTGCATCGCCTCTTTACTTCCCTCTTAGCTTCAGTTTCTTATTGCTTTAATTAACAAAACTAAAACTGCTGGGCAAGATGGTGTTTATGGTTCTTTCCAACTCTAGATGGAAACACACATATCTAAAAAAATGCCACCCCCCTTCATTTTCCAGAAAGAAAGAATTCTACCTTCTTCATCCAGTCCCCCGATGATGTTATAAACGTAGTAGGGAAAGAAGCGTCTCGAATAGAGGATCGTAGACAGCATTGCAGCAATCGCCCCGGTAGTCATGGTTTTGTTATTAGAATGTTTATACATCTGCAAATATTAACAAAAGTAACAGGCATGGAGAGGCAGAATATACTGCAGACTAGAACAAGGAACAGTAAAGTTAAGGGTGAACGCCTATCTTGGTGAAACGATGCCTACTTCTTTCATGATCACACAAATAATACTTCCATACCATTTGGAGGGCTATAAAGTCTTTAAGGGAAAGAACGTTAACTTTGCCCTCAGCTCTCTATTTTCCATGCCACCTTTATCTCAGGAACTGCTCATTCAAGAGCAAATGCACACACATCAAGCATTAAGTGGGGTGACCTGGGAGGATGATTTAAGTCCAGCTCTCCTTTACCTCTGCCTCTAGACCAGGGTTAGCAAACTAGGGCCCACGGACCAAATCCAGCCCACCGTTTCTGCAAAAAAAGCTTTATTAGAACATAGTCTCATTCATTCATTACACATATCTATATCTGTTTGTGCCTTACAACAGCAGAGTAAATGGCCCATAAAGCTGAAAATAATTACTTTCCGGCCTCTTATAGGTAGAGTTTGCTCACCCTTGATCAGACCCAGACACAAGCCCTTCTCTTTGCAGAGCAGATACCTGTGAGAACAGAAGGTGTGAGGGCAGGACCCTTACTCTGGGAAATGGTCTTGCTCCTTAAAGCATCTCTAGTCGAGAACAGAACTGTCCCAAGCAAACCTTACTGTGATTCTAAATCCTAGATTTACCGCAGTCTTAGGGAATCCTAAATTATCCAAAAGAGAAATTCTACAAAAATTACAAACATAAAATAAATTTAAGTTCACCAATTTATCAGCCACAGAACAAGCATCTCTGAAGATTTACTTAAGAACACAGGCCAAAATAATAAGTCAAAATACCAAAAAAAAATTAGGAAAAAAAATCTTCATTTCATTTCAAAACCAAGCATGAACACTTTAATCACCAACCATTTATGTGACTATGTATGAAAGAAAAATTTCAAGGATTGTGTAATTATGCTGAATTCACTGCTCCTTATTATATTTTATGAACACAATACTACTGTGCGCTGTTCGTGTACTTTTTTTTTTTTTAAAGATTTTATTTATTTATTTGACAGCCAGCGAGAGAGGGAACACAGGCAGGGGGAGTGGGAGAGGAAGAAGCGGGCTCCCAGCAGAGGAACCTGATGTGGGGCTCGATCCCAGAACTCTGGGATCACGCCCTGAGCCGAAGGCAGATGCTTAATGACTGAGCCACCCAGGCGCCCCCTGTTCGTGTACTTTTGTATTGTAAGTTTCATTTATAAAATATGTACCAGGAATTGTATAAATATGTCAGTAAACATATGTCAATGAAGCTTTCAATGTAAAGATTTTAAATAACTATTAACAAATGGTAACTACTGAATGAAATCATTTCTACATTCTAATGAGCGATTTCAAAATTATTCGAAACAGGTGTCAGTTAAATTTATCACATACTCCAGTATCTATGACATCATTCATAAGTGCATATAATCTCAAGTGTTATTCACAAATACACAAAGACAGAATCTGACCACCTCTAACTTCTTCACGTATCAGGTGTCCTCACCAACTACATAAAAATTATGACACATACCCTACAAAATTAAATCCCACCCCAGCCTTGTATTTTTGCTAGCTGAGTATGTATTTATTAGTTATTATTACAGATAAAGTCCATTAAATTTATTTTTATTGTTTTTTTAGAGAAAAAGAGAGCATGCACACACATGGAGGGTCGGGGAAGGATGGCGGGAGAGAGAAACTGAAAGACACTCTGTCGTAAGCACGAAGCCCAACTTAGCACTCCATCTCACGACCCTGAGATCATGAGCTGAGCTGAAACCAAGAGTCAAATGCTTAACCAAATGCACCCCCCCAGGTGTCCTTAAAATCCCATTTTAATACAGTCTAAATTACTCCTCGCCTATTCTCCTTGAAATTATTGGAAGTTACATACTGCTTAATATACAGAGGCCATAATAAAAACCCAGAAGTGCCTCTGCTTCGTTCCTCATGCCTACCCATCTTGCACAAAAGACATGCAGGCGGTGACACTGTCAGCCCCTTTAAAAAGTGCAGAACAGGTTAGACACAGCTCATTTTCTCACTTCCTCCTCATACCACCCTTTCCTGCTGTTCCACCCCCACCTATCACCTGTCAAACTTCCTCAGCTGGCAGTCAACTAAAGCCTACCAAGGTGTTAGGTGATGACAGGTTAGGTTGTGCCTCTCACCCAAACTCCTGCCTTATCTATTCCCGTTCCTGCTCATGTGTCCTGTTGACTAAGAGTGCAATGCTGTGAAGACACAGAAAGCACATCAGCTGATGGTATTCCAAACCAAGCACCTGTCTAAAAGCTTGCTTCCTCGACAGAATTTTTGTTTTTGAAGGAAGATTATCTTCAGAAGAAACCCTTCACAGGCTACCTTGAAAGAGGTAGAGAACCTTTATATTGTACAGAGATTTTAACAAAGGGAATATCCTGCAGTTTCACATTATGCTACTTTCATGTGGCAGTATTAACAGTATCATTTCTAGAATGGGCTGTAGTTTCACCAGCTATCCTAGAGCTTTTCCAGCTATTCTGAACAGTCCTGCTACAGCTTCAAACAATCTAAGGAATTGTTATTAATTTTCCATAGCATAGACTGATAATGAAAACATCTACCTTTAGTCTTGCTTCAATAATCTTTGTCAGGGTAAGACAGTCTCCATGAAAACCGCTGCATCCAATGACTGTTTTGTCTGTTCTGTAAAAAGCACATTTCAGGAAACTCGTTAGACAATAAAGTAAAACATGCCTTGGGCAATTTTAAATTTAAAACTCTTATTTCCATTATTTACCAAATGGTAACGGGACTAGTTAGCCCTTGGGGGGGAGGTCATCATTTTATTCCCTACACTAAATGAATTATAGGCAGATCAAAGACTTATACAAAAATGAAAGAATGAATGCCCTAAAGAAAACACAGGTGATACGATCTTGGGTTGAGAGCCACCTATTTAAATATGACACAACCCAATGTCCACACAGAAAAGTTTCATAAATTTGACTATGTATCAAATTAAAACCTTTTTTTTTTTTTTAAAGATTTACTTTCTTATTTGAGAGAGAGAATGAGTGAGCAGAGGGAGGGGCAGAGAGGGAGAGAGAATCTCTGGGAGACTCCCTGCTGAGCATGGAACCTGATGCAGGGCTTAATCTCATGACCCCGAGATCATGACCTGAGCAAAACCCAAGCGTTGGATGCTCAACCCACTGCCGAACCCAGGCACCCTCCAGATTAAAACTTACATACAGAAAAATGATAAAAAAATAACTGTAGAAGATATGACCAAAGTCTAATTTTAACCTCCTTAGTCTAAAAAGGCTCCTATAGGGGTACCTGGGTGTCTCAGGTCGTTAAGCGTCTGCCTTCGGCTCAGGGCATGATCCCAAGGTCCTGGGATCGAGCCCCACATCGGGCTCCCTGCTCCGCTGGGAGCCTGCTTCTTCCTCTCCCACTCCCCCTGCTTGTGTTCCCTCTCTTGCTGGCTGTCTCTATCAAATGAATAAATAAAAAACCTTAAAAAAAAAAAAAAGGCTCCTATAAATATCAAGCATTAAAAGCATTAACACAGTGTATCATGGGATGTAATGTATAGCATGGTGACTACAATTAGTAACACTGTACTGAATGTTTTCAAGTTCCTGGAAACATCTTAAAAGTCCTCAACTACAAAAAAAAATTTTGTATTATGTACGGTGACAGATGTTAACTGGACTTACTGTGGTGATCACTTTGCAATACACACAAATATAGAATCATTATGTTGTACACCTGAAACCACTGTTTATGTCAATCATATCTCAATTTAAAAAAAAAACCCCACAATGGAAAGATTGGTACAGTCACCAGTCACATAAAAAGAGACACAAGTCACCATAAACATATGAAGAGCCTTTATGTCGTTCACAAATCCAAATCTACAGATGATTTCAACCTACTAGACTGGTTAATAATGCCTAATGCTGGGGAGGTTGTGGAAAATGGGTACTCTTAATAAATAAATGGGCAAGAGTATATATCAATTTAACTTTTTAGAAGGGTCATTTGGCAGTATTCAGAAAAAATTCAGGTGAACATCATTTTTACTCAATAATTCCACTGCTAGAAATTCATCCTGTAAATATACTCACGTAAGTTTGCAAAGATATACTATAGGCTTACTTGTGAAAGTATACATATTATGTCGATGGCTCTCTAAAACAAAACAAAAAGCAACTTAAATGCCCACCACTGTGGAACTGATTCAATTTTGGTACAGCCAAACAAATTCAACCAGGTCTCAAAGATTTCTAAATTTTAGTTATCACTCTATAAGGAAACCTACACCAATCTCATCAAGAAACATAGCAGAAGGGGCGCCTGGGTGGCTCAGCCATTAAGTGTCTGGCTTTGGCTCAGGTCATGATCCCAAGGTTGTGGGATCGAGCCCCACATTGGGGGCTCAGCGGGAAGCCTGCTCTCCCTCTCACACTCCCCTTGCTTGTGTTCCCTCTCTCACTGTCTCTGTCAAATAAATAAATAAAATCTTCAAGAAAAAAAAAGAAAGAAACATAGCAGAAGTCACGTGATAAACTCTTCCTTTCAGAAATTTGAGTGATTCATACAAACAACAGTTGTCCAATTACGGGGACCACTGACAGCTCTGGGGGCATCACCAGCATTTCCTGACCTATCCCTACAACCAATCTCACTGCACTGAGTTAAAGAGCTCCAATCTCCCATAAGGCTGCAGTGCCTTTATTACCAAGATGGGTGAATAATACCAAAAGGGTAGGACAAAATCTTGGAGCTTTAAGATGCTTTTCCCAAATATTCAGGTATACATCAAAGGAAGGGGAGTTTGCATGCAAAGAATAAAATCTAAATATGGAGTCTCAAACAGGTGGGGAAGAGGCAAGTTTGGCTCTAAGTCAACTCCAAAGGGCTTGGGATTAGGCATACACAGGCAGCTTCAACTCTATGTATGGTTTAGTGCTGAAGATGAATGATAAGGACAAAAGAAGTTATTAATGTGCTACCTATCTATATGTCTACAGTATTTCATAAAAAGAAAAAACAGGTATTCCCTTCATAAACACATATACTAAAGTAGAACATTACAAAAATGAGCAGAACCTTGCATGAGAACAGTATTTATAAAGTTATATCCTTAAATTTTATCTTTAACATTTACTACTTTCAAATTATGAAACATCTTAGAAGAAGAAAAAAGGTAGCATCCATGCACTATGAATCAGAGAGGAGAAAGGAATATCAAAAGATGGAAGAAGAGTACATGAAGAGGGGCGTCTGGGTGGCTCCGTCAGTTAAGCGCCTGCCTCCAGCTCAGGTCATGATCCCAGGGTCCTGGGATGGAGTCCTGAGTCGGGCTCCCTGCTCAGTGGGGAACCTGCTTCTCCCTCTGCCCTTCTTGTGCGTGCTTTCTCGTGCACGCATGCGCGCGCTCTCTCTCTCTCTCCCTCTCAAATAAATAAAATCTTAGAAGAAAAAAAAGAGCATATGAAGAGAGCTGGGAAGATGAAGACAAACATCAATTGTTCTTTACGGTAGGATATGGGCTAGCCCCAGACCAGAAAAGAAGAAAGAGCCCTCGTCTTTACCTACTCATAATACAGGGCCCTGTCCCAGGGACTTGAACCCTATCAATCCATTCGTATTACAATCCAGGCTTAACAGGCTCTTGTGGACTAACTTAGGAATTAACCACCATTTGTAACTGTTTCCAAACTACAAACCATTGCTTATCAGTGAATATTTCATTTTCATGTTTTAGAAAAAAATATAGCTAGCCCATTAAGACTTTGGCTCACAGATATAGCTGCTTAGGTAATGGCTAAATTAAATGTTTCAGGTTAAAAAAAAAAAGTGGGAGATTAAAAAAACATGCACTGGATTAACAGATAAAAGAATGCAAAGCTATGTGATAACATAATTATAGTAAATGCTAACAATAAGAGCCACGTGATAGCAATATAGGTGTTCACTACAAAATTCTTTTACCTTTATTGCATATTTGAAAATTTGCATGATAAAACGTTAAGGTAAAAATATTTCCTGCCAGTACAGCAAGTATCATTAAGACTACATATTGAGGGGTGCCTGGGTGGCTCAGTCGGTTAAGCATCTGCCTTCAGATCAGGTCATGATCCCAGGGTCCTAGGATTGAGCCCTGTGTCGGTCTCCCTGCTCAGTGGGGAGCCTGCTTCTCCCCCTCCCACTGTTGCTCCCCCTGCTTGTATTCTCTGTCAAATAAATAAAATCTTAAAAAAAAAAAAAGACTACATATTGAATTATTAAGAAATACTAATTTAGAAAACAGTTTTCTAACAAAAATGTGAACTAAGCTCCAAACACTCAATCTACAAACTCATGAAATAAACTGTTTAGAAGTGGAATCTCGTACAGCAGTAAATCATCACAAGGCATGGGAAATGTATCCCTACAAGTATTTACTTACAATTTGTAACACTTGGGGCTATCCCGGGTGTGAATTGAATACCCTTCACTCAATCGAGTGTCAGAAGCAACAATCGAAAAATCTTCTCCAGCGATTGCCAATACAGTACTGAGGGAAAAAAAAAGGGGGGGAGACACAAAAATTAACGAATATTTGTGGATGGTTAATAGCACCTCTAGAGTAGGGTTATCTGCAGCATATATTGGAATAAAACCATTAGATTTAAGCAAGAGCCGGACTCAGATGAAAGATCAAAGGGAAAGGATCCCTGGCTACAAGTCATGGGGGGGAATTTTAAATACTCCCTAAAAAACAAGCCTAAATCAGTGCACAGATCACTTACCAGAAGGTAATAGAAAAACCACTGAATTATCGTAACATCATCAAAAAAAATTAAATACTGACCTTGTGCAAGGTACTGGTATCACAAAACCGGACCACAATCCTGCCCATGGGGGTCAGGTATCGACAGTGGTACCACAACAAAAGCTCAGTGAGCTCAAAGAAGGGCTTAATGTTTTTCATTTCTTTATATCCAAGCCCTTATCTACCACTCAGTAAACACCCAAGTATCTGTTGGAAATGAATGAACAAAAAACAAACTTTTTCTTTTGCTGTTGTATGATTTATGCTAGCAGTTTACTGGAAAGGCCTACAGCATGAATTCCCAAAGAAGTTTAATCCAGTTCTAATTTTGGATCTCTCACTTACCAGATATGAGACTGTGGGTAAGCTGTTTAACTTCCCAAGGCCTCAAAGTCCTCATACATACATAAGAGATCATAACAGTAACTATCTTATTAGGATTTTGCAAGAATTAAATGAGTTAATAATTGTAAAGCCCTTCTATATGTGCCTGAGACATAAATGGTCCTCCATTGTTAGCTATGATTGCTGCGGCACAGGTACGAGGCAGCTGAGTGTGATCACTGAGAACCTGGGCTCTGGAGTTACTGGAGACCTGTCCTTGCCACCTCCTACCTCTGTGACCGTGGACAAATTATCCAAGTTCAGGTTGTTGGTAGTAACAGTTCCTGTGTTACAGGATGACTGATAGAGTTGAATGACATAGATCACAAAAGCTTCTAGCACAATGCCTCACAGAACACAAGCATTCAGAAAACTTTATCCATTATTTTTACTGAGGTGGGATGTGCATGAAAGCTCTGAAGTACAAAAGGATGGCATTCCAGAAAATATGGACAATGAATAAAGGTAAACAGGTAATAATCCAAATAATACATTCAAACAATTTATTAAGGTGTTCCTTTCTGTGTAAGCTAGTGGAGGAACATAAGGCTTATGTGATGGACAGGGGTCTGACTTCAGAAAATCCTTAACTAAAGATTTTGGAATGAGAACAGTTCCATATGCAAAGTGGAGTGGAGTTTTAAGAGGGCTACTGTGACAATAACACAATACATGAAAGGGGATGGAAGCACTGTTCCGATAAGATTAATACAGCAATACAGTAGCACTGTGAACTGGAAGAAACAGGGATACTGAAAAAACACAAACGCACAAACTGTACAAGTTTTTGTGACTACCAAATGTGACAGAAGTGGGAAGAGCCAATTGTGATGTCCAAGATTTTAAACCTGGTTAAGCAGGATGACAGCATTAATTATGAATGCAAAGAAGGAAAAGTGATTGAGGAATAATTAGCCTGATTTTTGTTTTAGTATCTTGAGTTATGGTGACAGCAGAAAATCCAGGTAGAAATGTTTCATGACTCATGAGAGGTAAAACTGGAAAAACACCATTTGGGAATTATCCTCCCATGAATGAGACACGAGAGTGTTTATAATGGGGGTGTAACTACGTTTAAGAGGCAGAGTAGAAGACATGGAACTAAGCCTTGTTTTGTAGAAACAAAGGCTGCCCAAGAGCCAGCAGCAATAAGCACTAAAGACTGAAGAAAGGACTTAATAATCTCAAGATCATAACTAACTACCGTTTAAGGCAGTAATGGCCTAAACTGGATTACAAAGAGTTAAAGCGTAATGAGTACTGAATACCGAACACCCTGAAAAGTCTTATATAACTGCCTCATGAAATGGGTCTAACGACCCATCTTGCGAGAGAACTACTTCATTAATTGTCACCGAAAGTGTTTAGAACTGCAATGGTAATAGCATACATAAAATAAAATCAGTGGCAACAGAACGACAGATTCAAGTCTTGGCTCAACCCCACACCTGCTCTATGACTAGAGCAATTTACCTTCTAAGAGCCCTGGTTCCTTTGTAAAAACGGAGCGAATACCATCTAACACTCAGTTATCCTGAGAACTAAAAAAGATAACTGCTTACAATGTACAAAATGCTTCTCTCCTGTGACTAGCTAGAGAAGATAATGAAACCTGGGTTCAAGAAGCCGACAGGTATCTGAACTTCAGTGGCAGAAACACGGCTAAAATCAGAGCCTTCCCCTCTCTTTCCAACATACAAAGTCTGCATTAAAATTTCAAATCCTAAGGACAGAATTAATTAACCTGGTTATCTCAAAGAACCATCTGTTTGAACTGGGTGTGTATGTTTTAATGTACAAAGTTTGGGTGGTAAGCTACAACTACTGCTTCAAGTTGCAGTTCTTCACTGGTCAGAAGTCCTAGATACACGGTCTTTCTACATCACCACCTCTTTTAGTGCACTATGAAGGAAAGTATTACAGATTAAGCTGTTAGTTTAAAAAAAAAAAAAAAGACCACTTGAATGTAACATGCAGGAATACACACATTAAAAGGTCTCTCTTCTGACTACTTTTTCCCTGAACTTAAGCTAAACCTTAAAAACAAGCACTGACGTACGAAACTAAGTCTGGCCAACTAACGCTGCCTTCTATTTAAAATAAGAGAAAACGATTACGTTGATCAGACATTTTAGCGGCAGACACTATCATGATCAAGCATCTAACGACACCAACCAATCCATTCTAACTCTTTAACATCAGATGCTATCTGTCCCCTCGCCTTCTGGCCTGAGAAACCTAGTCAGACCGTAGGGAAAGGTCTCTCCTAAAGCTCTTTCACAGAAGAGGCCGGGTTTCAATTCCTATCTACTGTCTCACTGCAACAAAGAGCAGGCCATGCACAAGTGACCGGCCTGTAAGGCAAAGCTGCCCCCAGCAACCCGCGGAGAGGGAGGCCTGCGGCTGGCGGGCCAGCGCGGGTTCGGTCGCGACCCCCAACAGACTTCAGCAGGGACGAAAGCAAGCCGAGGCTCTCTGGTCGTTACCCTCCGTTGAAGGCGTAGGGCGAGAAGCGCAGCTGCAAAGGGCCCGCGGTGCTGTGAGGCTCCATCGCCAGGTCTCGGCCGGGTCCCCAGCACCCCACCGCGGTCGACAACATCGCGCGGTACCCGCTCTCGCTGCGGAAGCTGCTGTCTCACGGCGAGATGGCGCCCGGCCGGAAATCCCGCCACTTCCGGCTTCTGGCGGAGCTCCTTCCGGCCGCTCTATCTCGCGCCTGTCGTTGCTCCTGTTGGTAGCCGGGCGCCCCCTATTGCGAGGAGGCTGACAGATTTCTTTTTTCCCTTGCTTTTGCTTTCCTAAGAAAACATTCGAATTCACTCGTGATGGACAAAAATTTTAAAGTTTGACCATACAAAAAAACTGGCGGAACTGTGGAGTAACGGAAACTCGAATACTCTATGGGAGTGTAAGTGGGTGCAGCCATATTCTGAAAAGGGAGTTGCCTAGCATAGTTGAGGACCCAGCAATTCCCTGCCGAGGTCTGTACCCTAGCCAGAAGACAAGTGCAAGAATGTTCCTATAGCATTGTTCTTCAAGGCTCCAAGTCAGAAATGAGCCAAATGTCCATAAACAGCAGAAGGCATAAACCAATCGAGAGATATGTCACAGCCAAGAAAATTGACTGACTTCACCTAGAGGGAAGGTGCAGCAACGTGGGTGAGTCTTAACAGTTTGTGCAAAAGAATGCATGTTCCATTAATTATGAGTGCACTGTAAGTAGGAAGAGCCTGTCCGGCTGGACTGTGGGAGGGAGGTTCTGGGGCTGGCAATACTAGGTTTCTTGAGGTATGACCATCTGTTAATCTCCACATGTGTTTATGAACTTCCTTATATGAATATTATATTTTACAGTCTAAAAAATATTTGATTTTTTAAAAAGATTTTATTTATTTGACAGAGAGAGAGAGAGAGAGACAGCCAGCGAGAGAGGGAACACAAGCAGGGGGAGTGGGAGAGGAAGAAGCAGGCTCCCAGCAGAGGAGCCTGATGCGGGGCTCGATCCCAGAACGCCAGGATCACGCCCTCAGCCGAAGGCAGACGCTTAATGACTGAGCCACCCAGGCGCCCCTAAAAAATATCATTTGAAAAAGTAAGCAAACAAGCAATTGGCTCATATAGAATGGACAACCTGATACATGGGTGTAATTTTGGGACCAGAAAAGATTTTTGAAAAGTACTGTTTAAAAGTTTCCCCATGTTTTATGGTAGGTAAACAAAGGATAAAACAGGATTTTCTTTGTTGGTTATGGACAGAAAATTATTATACTTATTCAGATTCTGTCCTGAATACAAAACACGTATGTAACATTTTTTTATCCGTAAGGAGTTCACAACTTTACTGATTATATAAAATGGAGTTGATCCTTAGATAACACAGGTTTGAACTGCACAGGCCCACTTATATGCAGATTTTTTTTTATAATTACAGTATTGCAAATGTATTTTCTCTTGTGACTTTCTTAATAACATTTTCTTTTCTCCATCTCACTTAATTGTAAGAATACAGCATATAGTACATATAACATAGAAAATATGTGTTAATCGACTGTTCATGTTATCAGCAAAGCTTGCAGTCAACAATAGGCTGAATGGAGTCAAAAGTTATGTGTGGATTTTCATCTCTGTGGAGGTTGGCGTTTCTAGCTCCTACATCATTCAAGGGCGAACACTACAAATGGAACAAACTACAGAACAATATATAATTATGCTTAAATGAACTACAGGAGAGATGAGGATGCTCAGGTCCAACCGAGCATCAGGAAGTGACCACAATGAGAAAAAACCACTGATGACCTTGAAGCCGCCTTGGCCCCTTTGGCCAACCTAGTACTCTTTGAGCTTTCGCAAGCGCACTTCTACAGCATGATTAACCTTTCTTTGTGTATCTATACACCACGCATTTTTTCCCAGAAAGAACAGAGCACCTCTGCATGCCAGGAACAGAAACCAGACCTTCTTGCACAATCCTGGCCACTAGGGAACCAGACCCCCTTGTACAACTTCTGAGCACTGCGATATCGTCAGTAGCCGGCAGCATCGAGTCTGCACATAATCAAGAAATATTACGGACCGCTGCCCTCCCTTTACTGATTAGCTGCCCTAAACTCCTTTAGAAATCTCCGGGCCAGGCAGAAACATTGGAGTTGGCCTTTGGACAGGAGTCCGCCTTCTCCCCAGGTGGCGGGCCTCCTGAATGAAGCTCATATTCCTTTCCAATCAAAGCTCATCTCTTGAGTATTGGTTTTTCAAGCCAGGGGCAGCTGAATGTGAGGTTCGATAATAGTTTCTTTGTAGCAATTGTGAGAAGCTTGCATACGATGGTAGTGACAGAAGTAAAATATAATTGAATCTGTAAGCCAGGCTGTGTTTCTCTTCTCATTCTCCACCGAGAGCTTACCACGTGCCAGGCACTGCTCAAGCATTTCCTGAACCCATCTCGCAACTTCCTTAGGGGGTAACTGCTGTTAGTATTCCATTCTCCGAACTGGGGCAGAGAGGTCAGGTAACTTGCCAAAGGTTACACCGCTAGATGGTTTAAAAAGTCAACATTTGAAAATCATTATCCTGCCTCCCTGCAGCAAGGACCAATTAGAAAATGCCCTGGTCAGAGGGCCTCCGCCCAGAAGTCCTGAGGAGCTCCACCCGCCCCTTCTTTCCTTTAAGCCTAGTACCAAGGAAACCGCGGAAGTGCTCGGGCGCCCACACTTGACATGGCCGACGCTCTAGTGTGGGTAACTTGCTGAGGCCAAGGCTGGAACTGGCGGAAGTGACATTATCAACGCGCGCCAGAAGTTTAGTAGGGTCGGGAGGGTCGCCGTGGCGGGCGCCTGGGCCGCCTGCGGCTTACCTTCGTTTTCGCGGGCCAGCAGTGGTCTCTGCAGGGACTCCAGGTAACAGCCCTTTTAGCTTTTCCTCTTCTCTGAGGATTCGTACAGAAGCGAGCACTGCAGCGAGGCCCTGGGGCGATGGCGGGGGAGACACTGAGGGGGCGCGCAGGCCGCGGGGTGTGTGTGTGGGGGGTGGGGAACGTTCCTCCCGCTCGTGCTGCTGCCGCTCGGGCCTCTACCGGCCGCCCACCCAGCCCGGCCTCCGGTCCTGCCGGGTGCCCTCAGCGGGTGTGCTTCGCAAGCAGCTTTCCACCCTTGGTGCGCGGGGCGCAGGGCTCCCGGAGGGCCCGGGACAGAACAGTCCCGCACAGCTTAGAGCCGGAGTCTTCCTGTCCTGCCAGCCTTGCCCCTTGTCGGTGTTGGAGGGCAGGTTCACCCTGGCCTGTGTACCCCTGCTTCGCTACCAGCAGGGGTGGTTTTATTTACAAAGTTGTGCTTGAGGCTTTAACGTTTTGTCAGAGGCCAGAGATTTCAGGCGCGATAGACCATAAGATGTAAATACACAGCTCTTTATTTACCAGGCCTAGCTGTCTAGGCCCTAGGCGGGGTGGTTTTCTAATTTAAAAGTCTAGTTGGGCTTCCGTGTGAAGAAGAATGTGCTTGATTGAGGTATGCAGACACTGGGAGGCGATGCAGAATTTATTGCTTTTTTCCCCCCTTATCAGCGATTGTCTTTTAAAAATATCAAATTTGGTGCTTCAGTTTTCAAAATAGGAACACACTCTGCAACAACTCTCATTTCAAAGGATAAGTGACTGTTATAGGATAAGTCTAAGTATAGTGACTGTGGTTTTAATGGTGAGGAAATATGGTCCGTGCCATCACTGGGAGCCAGAGATGAGCTCCGAACAACCATAACATCAGGCCCCAACCTAGTGCCGCAGATTTCTTCTGCAGACTTTTAGTTTACCGAATGGGGTCTGGAGCCACCAGTTTCTGGATAAATCTCTTGTCATGTTTATGAGTGCTTTAAATCCCACTCTCATTTCTTGCCTCAACCATCACCCTGACTGCCTTAAACTGAACTTCCAGCCTCCAGTTTTATCTCTTCGAATTCATCCACAGTCTTGCCAAAGTACGCTGCACTTCAAAATCTTGTCGCTGCTCTTTTTCCAATGCAATAATGAATAAAACTCAAAAACAGTGTGACCGCACTGATACTTGCTGTATCTCCTGTCCTAAGCTTGTTGCTTGCATCCCACATGCTCTTTCAGTCTTTGTCGCCTTGTGATTGATCTTTTGCCTGAAATTCTGATGTGTAAACTCCTGCTTAGTTAGACAGTCTGCGCTTTGTGAAAATATTCCCTCTCAGAAACACTTGGCAGTTGTTCTGTCTTTCCATAGCATGTATGCATTTGTTCTTGATTACGTGCTGTATGCAAATAGAGATTGCAAAGACATTTGCTGGATTCTGCACTCCAGGAACTTAGCATAGTACACTTTTGTTATTATAGCACTTCAGTTTGGCAGTAATTATTTGCATACCCTTCAAATTGAACTCTGATGCTAATGACTATATCGTCATCATTTTCATATTTGTAGAACTTCTATTATAGGATAAGAATTTTAAAAATATAATATTTTTATATCTGACATTTTCTGAAGCAGAGTGTTCCCTTTTTTTCTTCCTCTCTCTCTTTTTTTTTTTTTGGTCTTTTTCAGTGATGAGTATGTTGGATGTATAGTCTTTGGGTCCTTTGTCCTCTCAGAG
The DNA here is from genome assembly GCF_017311325.1 of Ursus maritimus. Taxonomy (NCBI): domain Eukaryota; kingdom Metazoa; phylum Chordata; class Mammalia; order Carnivora; family Ursidae; genus Ursus; species Ursus maritimus. Next base: position 70,677,158 of record NW_024423675.1, read on the forward strand.
TAATTGTCTGTTTCTCTCATTCAATCAACAAATATCTGAGTGCTTGCTTTGTACCAATACAATGCTTGAAGATCGTGTGTGTCTTTGATATATAACTTGTAACTTTGAGACCAGCAAGTTCTATATGTGACAATATTCTTATTAGATGATAATGTTTAAACTGAAATCTAATAATAATAGCTAACATTTATCCTGTGCTTATTATGTGGTAACTAGATGCTGCTCGTGATGTGTTAGCCAGTACTGTTTGATTCGGTCAGTTCTCATAGCAGCCCTCAGCAAGTTAAGGGTCCATCTGAACTAAACTCACAAAACGTCTTTCAGTAGTCACTTGGTTCATTGTCTAAAAGAAATAAAGAATGTGTAGCCAGTAAAGAGACGATGAGTTGAGGAAAACTAGATAGAGCACAGTTTGTATTTACAGGTTTTAAAGAGGTCAAGTTATTGCATATATAAAAACGTGCTTTATTTATTTTTGGGTCTGGACAGCTTCTGTTACAGTGTTCCGTTAAATTAGTAGATGAACAAACGATCACACCAAAGTGTATTGGACCCTATTCAATATTTCCTGAACTTACATCCAAGACATTGTGGAGGACACAAGATAACAGCACTGTGTATGCGGTGCTCAATAAATATTTCTACTCAGATATGGCAGTTTGCTTAGGACTTTGTTTTCTCTGGGTGTTTTTCCCCCAAAGTTTTTAATGTTGATTATGACACCTTAATTTTGAACATTCTAAGTATTTAAACATGTAATAAAACAATTTTTGTTCTATTGACAGTTTTACATGCAGTTACAAGAAACATGGAAAGAATAACATTTCAGCATTATAAGGTTAAAAAAATATATTCCAGGGGCGCCTGGGTAGCGCAGTCGTTAAGCGTCTGCCTTCAGCTCAGGGCGTGATCCTGGTTTACCAGGATCGAGTCCCACATCGGGTTCCTCGGCTGGGAGCCTGCTTCTTCCTCTCCCTCTCCCCCTGCTTGTGTTCCCTCTCTCGCTGGCTGTCTCTCTGTCACATAAATAAATAAAATCTTTAAAAAAAAAAAATATATATATATATATATATATTCCAAAATAGCTTCATTGGTTTTTTTTTTCTAGTTTTTATGTAATCATGAAACTGGTTTATAAGACGGTACAGCTTGCCTGTATTCTTAAACTTCAAACTTTTTTCAAAGCAGATTACTGTCTCTCGGTGTACATGAAGATAACGCAAGCAGTTGAGGAAGTTGCTAAGAAGCGTGCACTGGGGATGCTCTAGGAAAAGACTGAATGCCGAGGCGAGTTCCAGTCCAAAGGTGTTTGATTTACCAAGAAGAAAGTGAACATCATGGATCAGAACAACAGCCTGCCACCTTATGCTCAGGGCCTGGCCTCCCCTCAGGTAATACAACTGGAGGGAGGGTGTAGATGGGACAGAATCTGCATTGTTAGAGACGGTGTAAAAAGCAAGGAAGGGAATTTAACCATTTATTGTTGAAAATGGATTTGTTGACAGGTTCTCTTAGGCTTTGAATAGGCATGATAGTATTAAATTTTGGGAGTTTATTTGGAAGTTAAAATATGTATTTGTCTATAAATCTTAATCTTTCCATAAATGTTTATGAAACGTTGATTATTGGGTCTTTGATTTTGAAAGTAACTCTCACCAAATTATTTTCTGGTTTTATCTTTTCTCTTTTATGTTTACGGTTCCAAGTAACATATCTACTTTATTTTATTTTTTTTTAAGATTTTATTTATTTTGGAGGGGGGGGTTAAGGGAAGGAAGAGAATCTCCAGCAGACTCTGCACTGAGCTCAGAGCCCGATGTGGGGCTCGATCCCATGACCCTGACATTATGACCTGAGCTAAAACCAAGAGTTGGCTGCTCAACTAACTGAGCTCACCTAGGCGCCCCAAAAGGTTAAATTTTTTTGAAGTAGATAGTTATTTGTGAGGTGCCTGCGTGGCTCAGTCAGTTGGGCGTCTTGACTCTTGGTTTCGGCTCAGGTCATGATCTTACGTGTCATGGGATTGAGCGTCGAGTCTGCACTCCGTGCTTGGCATCGAGTCTGCTTGGGATCCGCTCTCCCTCTCCCTCTGCCCCTCCCTGGTTGTGCTCTCCCTCTCTAATAAATAAATAAATCTAAAAATATATATAACCTATAAGTCAGAGAAAGACAGTTATCATATGATTTCACTCATGTGGAATTTAAGAAACAGAATAGAGGACCATAGGGGAAGGGAGGGAAAAATAAAATACATGAAATCAGGGATGGAGATAAGCCAAGAGATTCTTAACTCTAGAAAACATACTGAGGGTTGCTGGAGGGGAGGTGCGTGGGGGGATGGGGTAATTGGGTGTTGGGCCTTGTGTGATTGGGCAATGAGCACCGTGTGTTATATGCAAGTGATGAATCACTAAACTCTACCTCTGAAACGAAAAATATTCTATAGGTTAATTAATTGAATTTAAATACGAAAATTTTTTAAATAAAAAATTAACCTTTAGATATAATTTTCATAAAATGAAAACACGCATTAAGTGTTTTGAAAGTTGTATATGCCTGTTTGTATACAACTGATCTGCTGATCCATAGCTAAAGATAGTTTTACCTAGCCTAGAATTTATACAAATGAAATCATATCAGTATGTGCTTTTGTGTGTCTGTCTTCTTTGCCCAATATAACATTTGTATGTCTGCAGATCCCTTTGTATTGGCAAGTAGTACTACAGTGTATGGATGTACCACATTTTGTGTAGCCAGTCTCCAGTTGCTGAAATTAGGGGAGTTTCTAGGTTGGGGATTTTATGAACAAAGTTGCTGTAAACATTTTTGAACAGGCATGTGTGTACTGTTTTGTCTCTCTTGGGTAAATACTTAGGAGTGGGATTACTAGGTCATATGGTAAACGTATGTTTCGCTTTACAAGAAACTGTCGAACCGTAGAACACGGTTCCACCAGCAGCAGGTGAGAGTTCTGGTTGTTCCCTACCCTTACTAACACTTAAGGCTTTAACTTTTAGCCATTCTAGTGGTTGCTTAGTGGTATTTCTTTGTGATTTGAATTTGCATTTTCCTGATGACTTACGATCTTGAGCATCTTGTCAAGTGCTTATTGGCCAATTACATGTCTTCATTTGTAGAATGTCCTTTGCATCTTTTGCCCATTTGTTTATTGGATTATTTGTCTATCTTTTATTGAAATGTAATTGCTCTTTATGTATTGTGGATACAGATTCTCAGGTGTAGGTATTGTAGATGTTTTCCCTCGGTCTGTGGTGGGGCTTACTTTTTAATTTTCTTAATGATGTCTTTCAGAGAGTAGAAGCTCTTATTTTTTTTCTGAAGTCCATTTATCAGTTTTACTTCATCGTTAGTGCTTTTTGTGTTCTAAGAAATCTTGGCTTACCCAAAGTCTTAGGGATTTTTTTCTTCATAGCTTTAGCTTTTACATATATGTCTGTGATCCATTTTGAGTTCATTTTAATATGTGACATAGAAGGGTATACCTTTCGGGGCGCCTGGGTGGCACAGCGGTTGAGCGTCTGCCTTCGGCTCAGGGCGTGATCCCGGCGTTGTGGGATCGAGCCCCACATCAGGCTCCTCTGCTATGAGACTGCTTCTTCCTCTCCCACTCCCCCTGCTTGTGTTCCCTCTCTCGCTGGCTGTCTCTATCTCTGTTGAATAAATAAATAAAATCTTAAAAAAAAAAAAAGAAGGACATACCTTTCAAAAACCTCAGTCTTTACAAAGTAATGTAACCTGAATGTTTTCTAGCTAATATTTTATAGACCTAAGTGTTAGATGCAGTAGAATAATGCCTGTACTGTTAGGGCTGCAATATACTTTTGATCCTCCTCTCACATTCTTCCTGCCACTCTGTTGGTGAAACAATTTAACGTAAATATCTTAGGCAGTTTTGGTTTATGGTTTCTGCCAAATAAAGTGGTAGAAGTGGGAAAGGATTATGGCTCTCTTTTGGATCTTGCACGCATTTGTCAATCTCATGAAAACTACGGATTCCTTCATGCAGGAAGGAATTGGGTACAATTTTAAGAAGTCCACACAGTCACTGCAAGCTCTGCAAGCTCCACGGGCTCCATGCATTTTGGTGTTGGGTGAGAGCATTGGACTGGGTCTCGGGAAAACTAAGCTGTGATCATGGCTTCTCTACTAGTGAGATCTGTGGTCTTAGGAAAATCATTTAGCTTCTTTTCCTGGTGTCAGTTTTCTTGTCCTTAATGTGGGAAGAACAACATCTATTTTTCCCTTTCCCAAAGGGCTATTTTGAGACTGATAATAAACGTAACAGTGTCTGGAAAAGTGATGCATTTGAAAAAATAAATTGATATTCTGATAGATGCATTGGATTTTCTTGATTTAAATTTTTTGGAGAGCAAATGATCCACCTTTTTGAATAGTATTCAAATAATTATTGTTGTTGTTGTTAGCACTTCAGTGTTTCTATGTGCCTGTTGTTGTGTTGAATGAGTTAAGTGGCATCTCTAGGGTAAGCTTTATAGTTTATCTTCGAAACTTGGACAGATCCATTGAGAGTGAACGGGGAACTACCCAGGCAGTATACTAGGGTAATAGTTTAAACACGGATGGGCAGTCACTCCAGTTATTTCCTTTATTCTAACAGTATTAGAACATTATTACCCTGTTGATATGCCTGAAGGGCTAAGCAACTTCCTCAAGTTTTCACATGTAGTAAGTTGCAGGGTTGGATTTCACACCTGGGTATAATCCCAAATACTGAGCTTTTACCCACTGTGTTATGGTGAAGAGGAAAGTGGTATGTATAAGAACAGCAAATGCCTTTCTATGAAGGCATCATAACCCCATTTATATTCGGAAGGCACCTGTCCTCGTGTGTCTCACCTCCTCCTCTACCACACAAGTGCTGGAAACACCACCAGCTGGCCTAACTATACTGTTCTCCTGACTCTCCACAGGGTGCCATGACTCCTGGAATCCCTATCTTCAGTCCAATGATGCCTTATGGCACAGGACTGACTCCACAGCCTATCCAGAACACCAACAGCCTTTCCCTCTTGGAGGAGCAGCAAAGGCAGCAGCAGCAGCAACAGGCCCAGCAGCAGCAGCAGCAACAGGCCCAGCAGCAGCAGCAGCAACAGGCCCAGCAGCAGGCAGTGGCAGCGGTTCAACAGTCGACATCCCAACAGGCAACACAGGGGGCCTCAGGCCAGACACCACAGCTCTTCCACTCACAGACTCTTACCACTGCTCCCTTGCCGGGCACCACTCCCCTGTATCCCTCCCCCATGACCCCCATGACCCCCATTACCCCTGCCACACCAGCTTCTGAGAGCTCGGGGATCGTGCCGCAGCTGCAGTGAGTACTTCGTGTTGTGTCTTCTCCCTCACCCTGGAAGGGTCCCTTGACTGGGTGCTGCTGTTCTTTGTTTTCCAGTGGATTGATTTAAGGGTGTAGTACGAGTGGTAATCATATATCAACATTTGCTCGCTCTCTCTCACATGAGAGCGGGATGCTAAGCTGCCTTAGTGAGTCAGTCCCCTCAGTAAAAGGCCCGCATATCATCTTCAGACCTTTGGTAGCTTGTGTTTATAATTTTGGGCCAGATATATAAACACAAGCTACCAAATTGTTATTATAGACATTGTCCTGCAGCTGACATGCTGAATCAAGCCTTATGTAGTCTCCTTGCCTTGTGAAGTTTTCAGTTTTTGGGAAGGGAAGATTAGTTACTTAGTCTTTGTTAGTTCATAGTGGTCCTTGTTTTTCTTCATTTTTTATTATGAGGGCTGCATATAACTCTTTGGAGAGTTGTGTCCTTTCCACAAGCTGAGGATGTCTGTTCTTGTCCTAATACATAGATGATTTGGGTCCTATATGTGACAGAATTAGGTGCGGGGTCGGAGGGGGTAGGAAAAAAATTCTGAAAAACATACAGATATTCTCATGTATCTGTCAGTGAGAAGTACGTAGCTTTTGCTTTTAGGAAACAAATGGCCAAATTGAAGGGTCATTGGCAATAACAGCATCATCCAGTCTTCTTGTAAGCCATCTCTAGTCATTTTTAGAACTAAGTAATATTTAATCGTGGATCCTGTTATCCAAATCTTGCCTCGGGTGTTTGAGATGACACAGTTTTAAAAATCAAACACTTTTCATTTTACTGATTTAGAGAGATAATCACTTGTTAATTCACCTTTGTCAACACCACTCCCTGTTGCCTTGCATGCTTATCTGGGTCTTATGGGCATTTGAGTTTGCACCTCTTGTTTAAATCATAAATTATAACCAGTTGTGATGGGTGTTTGTTTCTTGCTGGCACCTCAAACTTTCTGGTATTCTACAAAGTATCTAGTCAGTCACATTACTGAGTTTCCATATCTACTAAGAGCCCTTCTGGGTGGGAATTCAGTGGCCTCTAAATCTTACAGGCTTATGAAGAATTGGGGTAAATAATTAATGAGTATATAAAAATATGTTTTTTATATACTGGCTGAGTTGGGAAAACATGTGACTCTTGATCTCAGGGTTGTGAGTTTGAGCCCCTGTTGGGTGTAGAGATTACTTAAATAAATAAACTTAGAAAAGAAAAGAAAGAAAAGGATTCTGGGGAGATGGCAGAGCAGGAGAAAACCCTGGACCAGATGGCTCTGGTGAATTCTTCCAGACATTTAAAGAAGAACTAACACCAGTCCTTGTCAAACTTTTCCAAAAAAATTGAGGAGGGAACGCTACCTAACTCATTCAGTGAGTCCAGCACTATGCTGACACCAAAGCCAAAGATACTGTAAAAAAAATCTGCAGACCAGCGTCCCCATGATCATTGATGCAGAAGTCCTCAACAAAATACTAGGAAACGTTGTTAAGCAGCGTATTATACCCCATGACCAAGTGGGATTTTTATTTTTAGAATGCAGTGGTGGATCAGCATACAAAAATCAGCCAGTGTAATACGCCACAACAATAAAATGAAGAAGAAAAGTGATCATCTCGATGCAGAAAGAGAATGGACAGAATTCAACACCCTTTCATGATAAGAACACTCAACAAAATAGGAAAAGATGGGGACTACCTTGACATGTAAAAGCCATATGTAAAAAATCATAGCAAGCCTAATATTCAATGTTGAAAGACTCAGTGCTTTTCCTGTAAGATGAAGAACAAGGCAGGATGACCTCTTACTCCTCTTATATTCAACATAGTATTGGAAGTTCTAGTCAGAGCAATACTAGGAAAAAGCATCCAGAATAGAAAGGAAGAAGTAAAATTATCTCTGTTTGTAGATGTTATGATCTTATACGTAGAAAATCATAAAGACTCCACAAAAAAAAAAATAGATATAATAAGTGAATTTATTTAGCAAAGTGGCAGGATAAAAGGTAACACTCAAAAATCAGTTGCATTTCTGTACACAGTGAACAATATAAAAAGGAAATTATGGAAGCAACTCCATTAACAACATGATCAAAAAGAATAAAATTCTTAGGGATTAGATTAACCGAGAATGTGAAAGACTTATCATGGGAACTATAAAACATTGCTGAAAGAATTAAAGAAGATCTGAATAAGTGGAAACACATCTCATGTTCATAGATTGGAAGATTTAATATTGTTAAAATCTTAATATTACCCAAAATAATCTATGTATTCAGTGCTATCCTTATCAAAATCCCAATGATATTTTTTGTAGACATGGAAAAACTCATGCTGAAATTCATAGGGAATCCCAAGGGACCCTGGATAGTCAAAACAATCCTGAAAAAGAAGAATAAATGAGAGGACTGACACTTCCTGTTTCCAGAACTTACTACAAAGTTACAGTAATCCAAACAGCATGCTATTGGCATAGACACAGACATAGACTAATGCAGTAGAACAGAGAACCAAGAAATAACCCTTGCATTTATGGTCAAATGATTTTTGTCAAGGGTGTCAAGACTGTTCAATGGAGAAAAGATAGTCTTTTCAACAAATGGTGCTGGGACAACTGGATATCCACATGCAAAAGAATGAAGTTGGGTTCTTAACTAATACCATATACAAAAACTAACCCAAAAGAGCCGTTCTGGCGGTAACGACCTCCCCACGAGAACATGCCTCTTGTGAAGGACCTCCTTTACCCGTCCCTGGAAGAGGAGAAGAGGAAGCACAAGAAGAAGCACCTGGTGCAGAGCCTCAACTCCTCCTTCATGGACGTGAAGTACCTGGGATGCTACAAAATCACCCCTGTGTTTAGCCACGCACAAACGGTAGTTCTGCGCGTCGGCTGCTCCACTGTCCGCTGTCAACCCACAGGAGGAAAAGCAAGGCTTCCTTTAAGCAGGAGCAGCACTAAAAGCACCATGAATCAAGATGAGTAGGAAACTATCCCAATAAGTAGATTTTGGGTATTAAAAAAACAAAACAAAAACTAACTCAAAATAGATAAAAGACTTAAGTGTAAGATCCAAAACAATAAAACTCAGTGAAGAAAACAGAACAAAAGCTTCACGACGTAGGACTTGGCAGTGTTTTCTTGGATGTGACACCAAAGGCATAGGTAACAATAGAAAAAAATACATAAATTGAAATAAATGAAAAATTTAAAAACTTGTGTATCAAAAGACACTTCACAGAGTAAAAATGCAACCCACAAGGTGGGAGAAAATGCTTGCAAATCATGTATCTGAGAAAGGATTATTATCTAAATATTTAGAGAACTACTAAAAACCCGACAAGAAGAAAACAAAGCCTGATTCCAAAATGGGCAAAGGACTTGAATAGACATTTTTCCAAAGAAAATACATAAATGGCCAATAAGCACATGAAAGGAAGCTCAACATCACTGAACATTATGTAAATGCAAATCAAAACCGTAGTGAGACACCACCTTATACCCATTAGGATGGCTACTGTCAAAAACAGAATATAACAAGAGTTGGGGATATGGAGAAATTTGAACTCTTATGCACCACTGGTTAAAAAGAAAAAAGAATACATGTAGCTATTATATGACTACATTTGTGGTAGATGCACCACAACTTACTTGATTCAGCTTGTAAGGAAAGAAATGCTAAAGGTAGGTGTATATAAAATTGATTGGAAGAAACAGATGATGTAGAAATGAAAACATTCTTTGGGTTGATCATTATAATTGGTCTTAAAATTGTGTATTAAGGTACACAACTGTCTTCTTATCCAACCAAATTGCGAACCATCAAGTTTTCAGAGTATTGCATTTTGACAGGACAGGAAAAGAAATCAAAAGCAGCAACGAGCTAGAAACAATTGGAGATGTATTTGCAATCTGGAATCAGTATTCACAGGACAGTGATGTTCCATGCCCATGCACGATGGTTTATGGGCAATTAGTTTCATTCAAAGGGCAAGTAAAGGCTTCATTCAAAAGGCTAGCATGGCTCTAGGGATGGATGGGCACAAGTCCTGACTTTACCACTTAGGAACCATGATTATCTAGAGCAAGTTAACTGCCCCATTTAAGCCTCAGCTTCTTCGTCTGAAAATGGGAATATTCATAGTTACTACTTTATAGGGCCTTGTAAGTATTAAGTGAGGTAACCTATGTAAGATGCTCACCGTGGTGTGTGGTGAACACTTAATAAATGTCAACAATTTTAAATAATTTAATTTAAAATTTAAATTAGTTTAAACTAATCTAATTAAATTTGTTCTAGTAAAAGAATCAGATTTCTAGATAATTATCTAACATCACAACCTATAAAAGTTAAATGATCATGCTTTCTTTTTCAATTTCTTACAGAAATATTGTATCCACAGTGAATCTTGGCTGTAAGCTTGACCTAAAGACCATTGCACTTCGTGCCCGAAATGCGGAATATAATCCCAAGGTCAGAGCAATTTTAATGTATTTCAAACTATAATAATGCAGGAATTTACTGTTAAAAGTCCAGAATGTTTGTGTCATGCTTAAGTTTGTTGACACCAACAAAATGAGGAATTAAAGCAAAATGTGTATCTTTTCTTACTGAATAGCTACGATGTGTAAGAGACCCTAGAGTCATGGCAGTCTACAAGTTAAACTACTGAAATTTATTTACCCGTTGTGATGGGATCCTGTGACATTAAAGAACAAAATATGTGGTATGATTCCATTTATGTTTTGAAATTTATATAGAATGGAATGATATGCTCTCTGGAATTTACTTCTAAATAATCCAGTTGGAGAGTTGGGGAAAGGCACTTGGGTGAAAACAGGATTGGCCAGAAGTTAATAATTTTCAGCGTTGGGTAGTAAGTACAAGGGAGTTTATTATATTTTTCTATATTTGTATAACTTTTAAACTTTTTGTAATAAAAAGATTATGGGGTAAAAATACCTACAAGATTTTTGATGTTACGATAGCAGCCTGAGTACATGGTAAGACTCTGCATTAGTAGATAAGCTATTAAAAAAAAAAAAGTAAATATTTGCATTCACAAATGAGTGGACGTTCTTTGAGCACCAGACCAGACAGACCCGGTATTTGAGTGTAGAAGATGATCAGATTGAAGACCTCCGGGACAGGGCCCTGCACAAGACGGTTCCCCTCAAGTGGGAACATCTATTATGAGCATGCTGTTTACTTCCGTACATGGGGAGCTGATATTAAATATATTTTTTCCAACAAACGAAGAATAAGATTTTATATAAGAAAAAGAAAAGCAGGCAGAAAGAAAAACTCGAGAATTTAACTGAATTATGTGTGTCAGTGTCTGGTTAGTGTCTCTCATTTTTGCCAGGTGAGCACCATATCCTTTACTGATGTCTCCCGTGTCCCCCCTTTGGTTAAATGCCCAGTCTAGGTTGCCCATGAAGGTTTTACTCCTTTTCTTATGTGGTGTTATTTGAATGTCATCTTGAAAGAGTGGCCAAGTGGCAGCATTTTAGCACCTGGGTGTTTGACAGTGGAAGAGTAGCAAAGAATAAGAAGCATCTTAAGTATCATAAGAAATAAGTGAAATTCACTTCATATATTCGGTTTTTGGTTTTGTTTTTTTTTTTAGTTTTCTTATGCCTAACCAGAAGAATTAACTCCCAAGAATCAGTTGGTCAATTTTAGGAATGAAGTCTTTTGTATCAAGTGATTGATTGTTCTGTTCTGCGTCCCCCCTCCCCGCCCCCAGTATTTATCCATCAATACGACTTGGCTGGCCAATAAATAGTTGAGGACAATTTTATTACCTGGCTCTGTTTTAGCCGGTGAATTTATGATTGTTGGGGGAGTGGTTTCATTTGCTTTTTGAGCCACAACCCAGGAATTGCTGTCTTAGTTCAGGAACTCCCCAGTCAGGGTAGAAATCTCATACACAAAGTGAAATCATGTTCCTGTACCACATTTTGTGAACAGCACAAAATGATTAAAATCGAGGTGAGGACGTGAGAAAGAAAAGTCAGTGAATAAACAAAGTCTGTTGTCCTGTCTTTGATTCCGAGAGGTCTTGGAAAGAAGCTGTATTTTCAGGAGTCATCACTTTCTGGAGGCCTTTTTGTAGATTTGGGGTTAGTCTTCAGGCAGAACCCATAATCATTTGGATTCTGAGTACATGCAAACTGGGGAAGGTATCCATGCATCTAATCCTGATGCTTGAGAATAGTATTTCAGGGGGGAGAGTCGGAAAACACTTTCTTCTAGGCAGTTTAAAGCCGACTTCCACTGATATCTCTCATGTTTCTGTCTGCTGCCTGTGTATCACGTAGAGATGTGTGCAGTGATGTTTCCTCTGGAAATGTAGCTGACCCATAAGTGGGTACATGACTGTGCATACCACATTGGTTTGACCAGTACAGGTTTCCCATGCTATCCAGAAGTTTGCATTAAGTCACTTTGTTTTTATGAAAGATCTACTTGGTACCTGTTTTTACTAACAGAAAGACATCTGAGGAGAATTTTTGCTTTTACAAAATGGTAATTGTTTCCTCGCTTTACTCCATTTCAACTTACAGAAGTTTTCACAGGAATACTCCACTTTCCAGTAGCAGGAGAGACCTGTGCTTGACAAGACCGGAATATAGCAAATTAGTGGACCATTAATGGTAGCCAGGCCGATTTTCCTAGGTCTTTCAGAAACAGTATCATGGGGTGAGAATCTGTGGGGATTTTGAGGTGTAACTCACCTTGTCATTAGGGCTTAGACTTTAGACCAGGGAAAATAAAACTCTTTTTGGAAACTTGGACTGTTTTAGCATTGGCCTTTTAACAAAGGAAAGCTTCAATCAATAGGAGAGCTATGTACACATTATTATTAAGCATACCTAAAGGGTTTGGTTTGGCTACTGAATCACATGTAAATGAGAGTTCAGAGTCTTGCCCTCTGTTACAGTTTTTCTTGGCTTGTGAAGTAGCCTTCTGAACTTCTCAAGTTATATATCCCCACCAATATTTTTGTAAATTGGATCAATGTATGTATTTGTCTCTTGTCTTTTTTTTTTTTTTTTTTTTTTGCTGGTGGCTTTTTGTTTGTATGCACATATGTGTGTGCACATGCCTAAGTATTAAAATTTGGAGATGATTTTGACTGGAACCGAGCCATTCTGAGATATTTAAGTAAAACAAAGAAGTACAATGACTAAGTTTCTGCCTCCCTCCTCAACTTGAAAACTATATATTATTGTGTTGTCAGCGGGGGCTAAACCTAGTAAAGGGCTGCTGTTTGCATAAGTTGGTGGAGCCACTTTCCCTCGAGTAGGGTGTAATCTTACAATTGATATTTCCTTCAGAAGTCTGATTTTTCTAATACGTCACTAATTAATGTTTAATGTTTTAATTGGAGATATCCAAAGAAGATAGAAAACTCTTATTTTCCTCATGACATAAACCCAAATCTTATTGACTGTTAATATTTACTCATGAACCTCTAGTAAGGTAACTATTTTAGTAGAATGAGCTATTGTAACAGAGTATTTTATAACAATATTTAGAAGTTACACTATATCAGTAATAAAGTATACCTTGATTATGTTAAATATACAAATCATTATTGAATGACTCATTTTAGGATGTATCATCAGAGCAAAACAGAATGAGGCAGGTTTAGATTTATTTTGATAGTTTATTAAAATACTTTTTTGGGTTTTTTTTAAGGGAAGGGAAATAAAGTACCTGGGTTTAGATTGGAGCATTATTTAACAGTTATATAGGAAGCGGACAAAGTAATATTATAGAGGTGTAGGGGTATGTTTATCAGCTATAACAGATAGCTAAGTTGGATGGATAAATGTTAGCTCTGGGTTGAGAAAAATGTTAAGTAATGGTCTTGGAGCGAGTTTCTAAATCTCTAAAACATAACCTTGTCTTTTATATACAAGTGAGAAAGATGTAGCCTAGGTAGAAATGTCCAAAATAAAAATTGCTGTAATAACTGGCTAAGAACGAAAATGGCTCATTTAGCTATTGAGACTTTTTGGTCAGCTTGGTTGAGCTAATTAAAATATGGAGAATATCAAATATGGCTAACATTTTAGAACCCCTTCTTTTTATGGTATGAGAATAAATCTTTATGGTTACCCAGTGGCCATTTAGGAAACCATACTTTGATGTAAAAACAGTTTTTTTTTTTTAATTTAGAATAAGAATTTAAGAAGGAGAAAAAGGAAAAGTCAGAACTGTTTAAGTTTTTTCATCATTTAAAGCATTTTACCTTTGACTTTGAAATGTAGTATCAGCATATTAAGTAAAATGATACATATATAATGTTGAATTTGTGATATTAATAAACTGTAACAATTTCCTTAATAAGATACAATATATATTTATTACCTGTTGTGCCTGGTATAGTCTTAACCATTTATATTAGTTATTACCTTTAGCCAAAGCAGTCCAGTGTTGTTGCTTACAGACATAAGGATAACTAGAAGGTAGATAACCAAATGTCTTGCTGTCTCTCCATCAGTGCACTATATATATCCCTTCTATAATTGTTTAAAGTGGTAAAATAACCATGTATATCAACATTGTCCTTCCACCAAGAAATTGAATGGTTATTATATAGCATATTAAAAAGAAAGTAAATGCCAAATAAAAACTATTTATTGACCAGTGCTTTTATCTTTCTCTTAAGAAATTATCTAAATACTGGGGCGCCTGGGTGGCACAGAGGTTAAGCGTCTGCCTCCGGCTCAGGGCGTGATCCCAGCGTTACGGAATTGAGCCCCACATCAGGCTCCTCCGCTGGGAGCCTGCTTCTTCCTCTCCCACTCCCCCTGCTTGTGTTCCCTCTCTCGCTGGCTGTCTCTGTCTCTGTTGAATAAATAAATAAAATCTTTAAAAAAAAAAAAAAGAAATTATCTAAATACTAAAATTTTTTTAAGTCTTTGTCTCAGATCCCAAGGTAACTAAGGTCTGGAGGTAACTGTTTATCCATCGTAGCAAAGCCTGTATAATGTGTAGCATTAGAGTAATTAATCTTTTATCTATCATTTTATTTACTTTGAATACGTAATTTTACAATTTTGTAGTCTCCAATGAAATGATACTGTTTGATCAGTAAAACCACTAGAGGGAATTTAGGAAGTGCTAAATGATTAGGCTTTTCCTCAGACTAGTATAAACTAGAATATAGTGCTAGCATTTTTGCATGATAGTAAAATCTGAGGGAGATGCAGTTTTAAACTAAAATTGCTAAAGCAGTCTAATTCGTTAGTCATCTTGATTAGAAATATATGAATTTTTTTTATGTAATTACCAGAAACTAAAACTTTTAGAGTTATTTGAAAGCAATTTTTTGCTTTTTATAAGCTAGTAATGGAGGCCATTAATTCAACCCATGGCTGAAATATATTCCCCTTGAGTTACAATGTTAGCAATAAAAACATTTTTAAAATGTAAAAAGTAGAAATTAAAGATTAAAAACTGATTTTTTTCTTAATTTGCAATTTTTTAAGTGTTAATACTTTAATGCTATTTCTAAAATCCAGTTGGAAACAGAAGGTCATTTCACTACATATTGGTATGTTTGTGATCTGATTGACTCCCTCTAGAGGTAGAGAAGGTTTATCAATCTATTTGCCAAAAAAATTAATAAAACAGAAAACTTAACAGTTCTACAAGCTAGCAAATACGAGGTAGAAAGAGACACTGGTATTTATTAAGGATGTAATAGTTAAAGTAAAAAATTTTGCAAACATTATTTAATGGGGAGGAGGGGCAGAGGGAGAGGGAGAGAGCGAAGCCTAACGCTGGGCTCTATCCCACAACCCCCAAGATGGTTACCTGAGCTGAAACCAAGAGTCGGTTGCTTTACTGAGTCACCCAGGCACCTGCAAATATTTCTTGTTGCAATGTCTGTGAAAGAATGCACAGATCTTGGCTCAACTTACATAGTAGTCACTGTTTATTGTATTCCTGTGCAAAAAGCATGCGTGCTGCATGGTGATGTAAGGGTATCCTGTGTAGGAACATATGTCAGATACTGTGAGAACTCTATGTAGCCGGTCCTTCTTATCAGTTGTGATGTTCTTTGTCGTTTTCTTGTTCTCCCAAAGGAAATCAGTCTGGCATGACCTCATTAACTATTGTCTCTAACCATTTTAGCGATTTGCTGCTGTAATCATGAGAATAAGAGAGCCCCGAACCACTGCGCTGATATTCAGTTCTGGGAAAATGGTGTGCACAGGAGCCAAGAGGTAGGGTTAAGGAATTTATTCTCCTGGTCATACGTTACCATGATTATTCGGTTGCATTTTATGTATATTTGATAAAATATAACATCCAAGCTATTACTAAGGATCCCTTTATGTAAAAAATTTTATCTATAGCACAAATTCATCCCCAAGTGAAAAAAAAATTGGTCAGGAATCACAACATTTCAGAGCTGATGGTGTGAGAGTGTACAGATCTACTTGGTCCTGGCAGTGGGACAGCACCACGCGTGTCGGTCACAGATGCCTGCTGCTCCTTGGGGTCAGCAGTCTGCCTCATGAGGATCCGGGTTATGCAAGTCTTAAGGAGTGTACCCTTTTCCTAAAATGCTGTTGCCTATACTCTGTCTGTTTGGAGTGATCCTGTCTACGGAGGTTAACGCTTTGGGGCCTTGACTGTAATCTTGCCTAAGAGACTCCATGTTATTGGTAGAAGGCAAAGGTTGGGGAAAGATTAGATACATCAGCTTCATATAGCTTGAGCAAATGAAGTAAATTCAGCTTTTATAAAGCTGCTATAAAGATATAAAGATATCAGCTTTTATAAAGCTGATATAAAGATAATTCATATGACTTGGAGTTGTCCACACACAGAGGGGGCTGTTAATGCTTTTGCGTTTTTGATGAAGGGAAGGCTTTATTGTGGACGTTGTGGTTCCTGGTCTGAGTTTTTTCAGAATGCAAGATGTGGGTCTATCCCAGGCTTTCACATAAATCTTCATTTAGGAGACTTGCTTGTGTTTTCCCCTGGATGGAGCATCGAAAACTTCTGGTTTATAGTAAATGCTAGCTGTTTTTTCCAGACATGCTTTTCATGTGCACTGTTCAGCCCTTTTTATCTGTTTGCTACACACTGAATAGTGTGTATCTAGTTGCATGATTATTTTATCAAAATAGGAAAGTGCAAATAAATTTATTTTCCTCAAGAAAAAAAAAGCATTGCATGTATGTGTGCTTAATTTTTGTCATTCCTGACCCTGAACTTGAGAGTCTTTTGCTCATCATGGTATTGCTTTTACTTTGCTTTTCATACACAAGCTCTGTATTACTAAGCCGTAGTTTTATCCAACTGATAGTTATAGGAATGGATAATGAGTGATTCGACATAAAAGAGGATAGAATTAGTGTATGCATTATTCAAGTATAAATCTCATCAGTATTTTCCTATCAAGAATGAAGTTGTTAATTTTCATCTCAGGAATTTGTGGGCTAAAATACAGTAATAGTAATGATATGGTGATGATGAGATACTCCACTTTTGTAAAACCTGGGCATATCAGTAATTTGGTGCAGGCCTGCAGTTTACTGTCAAGGACATAGGAGTAACTTCATAAGAAAATAGTTAATGTCTTTTGTTCTTTTCTCTTACTGGAAGGGGGGGTGACATTTTGTACTTTTTTAAAAAATAACTTTTCTAGTTTGGAGTTTTTATAAGTTACTCATCTAAATAATTACTTTAGGGGCTTTGACTATGACTATCTCACTTTTTCTTTTCCCTAGTGAAGAACAGTCCAGACTAGCAGCGAGGAAATATGCCAGGGTTGTACAGAAGTTAGGTTTTCCAGCAAAGTTCTTGGACTTCAAGATTCAGAACATGGTGGGGAGCTGTGATGTGAAGTTCCCTATAAGGTTAGAAGGCCTTGTGCTGACCCACCAGCAGTTTAGCAGGTGAGTCTGAAATGTGTTGCCTGTGGCAACAGCTCATTTATAATCTGTGTAAACACTGTTCATGATAAAACATATGCAAAACGGTCAGTATGCAAGCGCAAATGATGTAGTGTTAAATTCTTCTTTATGTCTTGGACAATGTAGTATTCTCACTATTCTCCTACTTACCATTTCACTTATTGACATCTATAACTCCCCTTGACTGGGATGAAATTGACTCCCTGTTATTTTATTGCTCAATAAATGCATTTTAAATGCATGAATTAAATCCACAACCTCTTTTATCAATTTTTATCCCTAGGTTTTTTGAATTATTTCTTCTAGTGAACATTATATGAGCTCTACCAGCAAAGTATAAACTTGAGTGAAATGAGTATTCTTTCCTCTTAGTTTCTCTGCCACTTACAAGGCCACTGCCCACCTCTCCAGCCTCTCTGCTCCCTGCACCCTTCAGACTTGCCCTGCCCCTCTTGGACCAAGGCTTTTGTGTATCCCAGTTTTACATCTGGCACCCTCTTGTTCCACTTTTCACCTAGGAAACTTCCACTCACATTTCAGATGTCCACCCAAGTGTCCCTTCCTCAGAGAAGCCTGTCTTGCCTTTCCCACTAGGTTAATCACAAATATCATAACTGGTTTCAGTCTGTCTGAACTGGGAAAATGAGGCTGCTGCTGGGGTTTGAATCAGACCTGCCACTCATGACCCTTGATAAGGGTCACACACTGCAGAGCATAAATCTAAAGTTCTCGTTTTTACATCAGAAAATCCAGACTCATTAGAAATAGAGTTTGTTAGTCTTCAGGTGCTAATGACAGATCGCCCTCACTGGCCTTAAGTTCTCTCTCCTCTGGGTTGACCTCCCAGTGAGTTTGTGATTTAGTCAGTATGTTCCCTGTGCAGGTCCTCATTTTACCTAAAGCATGGGCAGCTTTTAATTTCTAAACTCTTTTTGCCATTTTCCTCCTAGTTACGAGCCAGAGTTGTTTCCTGGTTTAATCTACAGAATGATCAAACCCAGAATTGTTCTTCTTATTTTTGTTTCTGGAAAAGTTGTATTAACAGGTAAGTTGCAACAGGAAGTAGTGTCTGAAGGTTTGAAAGAGTTTCAAGAACAGCATTTTCTTAGTGCTGAGAAGTAATTTCATAGACTGGGGACAGATGGCTAGCCAGTGGTGTAGACAGACGCCTTTGCCTCTTTCTTCTCCTCCACCCTAACACTCTGTTGAGAAACATACCCACTAGGGGGAGTGAGAGCAGGGAAATCAGACCATAGCAAGACCTGTACTGGGGAGAGCAGGGAAGGTGGCCATTACATTGGTTAAGAGATGGCATTTTAAGTTGGAAAGCTTCCTGTAAAGCTTTGAGATGCATCAGCAATGCCATTTGGAGACAACAGAGGAAGGTTCAAAAGAACTTGCTTGGGGGCGCCTGGGTGGCACAGCGGTTAAGCATCTGCCTTCGGCTCAGGGCGTGATCCCGGTGTTCTCGGATCGAGCCCCACATCAGGCTCCTCCGCTATGAGCCTGTTTCTTCCTCTCCCACTCCCCCTGCTTGTGTTCCCTCTCTCGCTGGCTGTCTCTATCTCTGTCAAATAAATAAATAAAATCTTTAAAAAAAAAAAAAAAAGAAGAACTTGCTTGAAGGCAGCAAGTGGGAGAATAAGATTTGGTCATTCCTTCTGCACTGCTTGGGTCACAAGCTGCTCAGATCACGAGCTGATGCAGGGACTGACACTGGTCACATGTGGTGAGCTGCAGAGGGAAGCTGGAGTCACCCAGGGCACTGTTTTTATGGTTAAAAAAGCCATTTTAAGGGGCGCCTCGGTGGCTCAGTTGTTAAGCATCTGCCTTTGGCTCAGGTCATGATCCCAGTATTCTGGGATTGAGCCATGTGTCGGGCTCCCTGCTCAGCGGGAAGCCTGCTTCTCCCTCTCCCACTCCCTCTGCTTGTGTTCCCTCTCTTGCTGCCTCTCTCTCTGTCAAATAAATAAATAAGATCTTAAAAAAAAAAAAAGCCATTTTAAGAAAATACTGCTTTAAAAACAAAAACAGGTTTGTGACAAGGGTTTCCCTCATTAATGTTTTAATGCCTGTGTCTAACTGGTAATGGAGAGAATTATACTTGTCTTTTTAAAGTAATTTTACCTCTTTAAGATGTAAAGAAAAGCTATTTCAGACTCTCTTCTCTGACTTGTCTTTGCAGGTGCTAAAGTCCGAGCAGAAATTTATGAAGCATTTGAAAATATCTACCCTATTCTAAAGGGTTTCAGGAAGACGACATAATGGCTGTTATGTACTCCTGCCTCTGCACCCACTTGTTTTTAAAACAAATCAGTTTTGGTACATTTAAATGGTGGTGTTGTGGATGGCCCCGATTTGGTGAGAAGATGGATGTTCTGTGGTGTGGCACCCGGCGAAGCTCTCCAGCGTGCGTTCCCGTAGGGATGCCGGGCGTGGTCTTACTTCTGCACAGAGAACACTGCAGCATCATGTGAGTTGCTCCTACTGTGCTGCTGTTTGGGCAGCGCTGCCCGTTATTTATATTTAGAGTTTAAACACATACTGCTGTCAGCAAGTTGGTTCAAGTGTTAAAGCCACCTCGACAATTGGACTTTTTCTTTTAATTTCTTCCCCATAAACCACAGTTTTTATATTTCTACCAGAAAAGTAAAAAATCTTTTTTAAAAGTGTTGTTTTTCTAATTCGTGACTCCTAGGGGTTATTTTTGTGCCAGACACATTCCGCCTTTTCAGTATTGCAGGACAGAGTGGCCGCATTAATGAGAACGAATGGCTGTACATCTTCTTCCTTCGGAGTACTCTGTACAATAAATGCTGTTCATGAAAGTGTTAGATTGATGTTGTAAATGATACCTTGTAAGATCCGTGTGATCACACCGTTAAAGTTGTATTTTAGATATAATTGCCTGAAACCATTTCAGTGTGTGCTTGTTGTTGTTTCAATCAGCATTTCGTTGTAATGTCACAGTGATAATGGGTGAACTACCTGAAAATTGAAGGTTGCTCATGAAACGTGGATTTATTATGTTCCACGTATCGAGCACCTCCTGTTTCCCAGATACATTGCCTATAATTCTCACAAAACCTGTAATTCGGTTTTGTTCCTCTTTCTCAGGTGAGCAAACTCCGGCCTCAGCTGCGCGATTTGCCCCGGGGTACATAGCTAGGGAATGCAAAAGCCCGCTGTTGGCCAGAGTCCTTCGGTATTAAAGCTGGGGTATGTGTACAGCCTGGTGAGGTGTTTGTTTTTCTCATGAATATTACCTGGAAATGTGTAAGTTCTTGGGTCATTGTTTGGGAGTATATTTTCACGCAGTTCAGAGGCACATAATCAGAAAGGAAGAGTTTTTTCCTTCTCTCCCTTCTGCTTACTTCCCCAGGGATCTCCCAAGCCCCCTTCTGTGCAGATTCTTTCCTTTTGGGCTGCTTTTGATCCCATATTTAGAAAATACTAAAGCATTTGTTTTAGAGCTTTGCTTTTTTTTTCAATCAGTATGTCATGGAGTCTGACAGCCTCACAGATGTACATCTCCTCTTACACGCCTTTATGTACTTACCTTAATTATTAGCAGTGTTTCAGCATCATCAACAGTGCAGTAGGAAGCACTCTTACGTGCCTGTTTGTGGTTCAGTGCAGACATTTCTGTAGTCAACATGCCTAGGAGAAGAACACCTGCCATCCGTCAGTCCCATATTCTCTCCTTCCATCCAAGAAAGAAGTATCTTTCCACATGTAGATCTTCTCTTAGGTTCTTTGGTCAAGTTTTATAATTTTTTCATATAGGGCTTCATTTCATTTAATTCCTAAGTATTCTCTGGTCCCTGTTATTAATGTAATTTTTCATTACATTTCAATTCTTGTTGACATACTTACCTTATTCCCTTATTCCCTTATCACTTTACTGAATTCTGAAGCTTTTCCCTGTGAAATAGCACACACAGAAAACCTAACAAAACACATATTTAGCATAATGTATTACTCAGTAAACATCCCTGCAACCACCACTCAGAACCTTGCCCGTGTCCCAGGGGCCCTCCTTTTCTGTTCCAGTCTAGCCATAACACCCCCCACCAAAAACGGTTATCTTGAATTTAATAGCCATTACCTAAATTATTAATATGGGTTAATCTTCCATTAAAAAAAATGGATGCTTTTCTGCTTTACTCCTTATATTCCCCGTCTTTTCCTTAAAATGTTACAGGCCAAATTTACAGCTGGTAGTTTCTTACAGCGTGTGTTCTACTGTTTGCAAACGTACGGTGTAGTTCGGCATGCTCCTGTGTTCGATTCCCTGCAAACGAGCAGCCACATCCAGAGGCTTGGTCCCGTTGTAGAGGCTACATTAAGTGGCATGTTCTTTTGTTGGGAATCGAATGCCTGGTTGTCTGTCTGGTCATTGATTTGTGAACTTGTTAGTGGGTTGCAAATGATGAAATTCTACTTATTTTCCGGCCTTTCATTGGAATGCTTTATAAAGTGATAAACTTCATATAGCAGGATAAATGCTTCTTTCCCTTTGAAAGTTTTCAAGATAAAATACCTCATGAGTTCATATTGATATATCCAATTCAAATTCAGGACTATGGGGGTTTCATTTAATCACATATTTTTTACACTGAGAATCCTTCATTTTTAAAGACATGGAATGGTGAGTTAGAAAATCCCATGGTCATTTATTTCATCTTACATTACACATGCAGCAATCTTAAATTACACTACCACCAAGGTGATTATGAAAAGCACTTAAACATACTTATTTTGCTGTGATCTCAGAATTTTCAAGGGATGATGAGACCAGCATTCAGTATCTGAAATAAAAGGACTGGTGAATGTACTGCTGTCTTAGTAGGGGTGAGCAGTCGGGTCAGGCAGCGTCTGAGCCAAAGAGAAGTTTTGGTAGACAGTGGGGTACATGGATTGGCAATAGTGAATGACATCCTCTACAGGAAGTTACTGGGTGAGACTTCATTTAACTGAGCTGCTCAGTGTTTTTATGTAAATTTTTGGTTTTAGGTTATTTTTATTTCGTATTATTTTTCATACGATGGCTATCTTATGGATGCTAGTTGACATTGTGACATTTTCTTTCTGTTGATTTGGACTAGTCTATAAGTGGAAAGACCCTAACCCTCACACTACTTGCCAGAACTTGGTAGAGATCCACATCTAAAGGAGAGCTTGGCTGGTTATTCCCAACATACCTGCAAGAATGTCCACAGTCATCTGGTGATGTCTCTGAGCAGACCCTAATAGATTTGCTTAAAGTCCTTAGTAGTCAGGGCACTGTTCTGCTTTGGAAAACTTACTGTAACATCTCCTGACTTTAAGAATCATTTACAATTGGCGATGTGAAGACCCCCCCACTAGTCCAATTTTCGAGAAGCCACTGAGCTTGCTACCAACTGTTCATTCTTACCAGTTGACGACTACTGTAATGTGTCCTCCAGTAGCCATGGGCTGTATCACCATAGTTGCAGGTGATTCTGACTTTGCTCTCCCAGCTTGAAAACTGTGACACCATCCTCCCTCTTTACAGGTTGTATTTAAAAGTAGCCTAAGTAACAAATCTCCCTGTCGTAATTCCATACTGGTTTCCCATATGGAGGTATGTTTCATTGTATTTCATACACACACCTTTATGAATTACACATATATAGGTACACACATAACCTGGGCTAACAGACCAGGACTTCCTCATATAAAAGTGTAGTGAAATAGGTAGTCAGTGACATTAGCTAATGGTGTTACATCCTAAAAGGTGCACTTGTGGGGAGAATATGAGCCAGCTTAGATTAGCTGTTGGTTTTTAAGCACTGATCAACAGCAGTGTCCCTTCAGGCTTGCTTTAGTGCTGGGCAGGTGTCACTGGTGTTGGAAGAACTGGGAATTGTCACAACGTAATTATGAAACACTAGGGGCTGGAAGGCTCCTTAGCACGGTGAACAGATTTAGCTGACCTCAAGGCCAGACTTCCCGAGGGAAATTCCAGTGGCCGATTCCTGCCTTCTTACTTGGGTTTACTCCCCATGTGTACACTGGCATGAGATTGGGGGGTGCGGGGAGAAAGACCATCGTTCTTGCCTTGCATCTCTCATCTGTGAACAGTGCTGTTGGCTGACCAAGGTCAGTTTCAAAGCAGAGCTCTCTGAAGTCAGTTATTTATCACACTCACCAGCCTACTGGGGTTTCATATTCTTCCAGTGTTCTGGGCTTCCATGAAACCTAGAGCCCGTGACAGTGACCTGATTACCAGTCACGTCTCTTTGGGTTTTACCCAAATAGTTTTCTCTTGGCTTTAACATTGCAAATTTTAGGACGAAAAATGCTCTGAGTAATGTATTGCCTTAATTAGGCAATTAACCCATTTTTATTGTAAAAAGAAACAAACACATAGGTAAAACGATCATTTCCCTTAGTCCCACCATCCATAGTAAACTAGTTCCCACAGAGTATGTATCTTTCCAGATTTCTGTGGACATCCACATGTATAAATGCTTGTACAAAAATATGAACATACTATGAATATCTTGGTGTCAGTTTAAACCTGTATCTTGTGCATATAGGTATATATCATTAAGACTGTATTACCTTCTGCTGTAGGGATTCACCAAAATTTCTTTAATTACCTGTCGCCACACATTTTTGTTGCACTAATATTTACACATGGTAAACTCACCTAAAACAACACCTTTGTACCTTTGTTTAGGATAAAGTCCTAGAAATGGACTTGTAAGGTGTAAGAGATTATGAGCATTTTTAAGGCTTTACGACATTGTCCTTAGGGTGTATTTGTTATATCTTGCTTCCAAACGAATTCCTCTGTGTAGCCAATCCCGAGTCTACAGCTTTCGGCACAGGTGAAGACAGCCAGGACACCCCAGTCAACACTCCTGCCCAGTCTGTCGGCCTTTAGGTGGTTGAGCAACTGAGGCATGACCTGAGAAGAGGATGACACGATTAGAGCCCTGCGTTGAGGCAAGGAGCACTGTCTGCTTTCAACAGATCTTCCTTGCCAGGGCGATTACCCTGGTCTTTTAGTTTCCAACTTTGACACTAAGAACCAATAACTATTGGATACAGTCTTCACAATTCCTTTTTTACCCTAAACAATTATCAGCAGATCCACAGTTCAAGAGCATTTCTACCTAACCCAAATGGATTGTGATTCTAACAATTCCTTTTGAAAAACCATTTGTCTTAATGATTATATCCGTTTTCCTAACAAATCCACGAACTAAGACCAAACCTTTCTAAGGCTTCTAGAACACTCCTGTCACAAAGTACAAAGACCTTAATTGCCGTAACAAGAAAAGAAGGAATGTTTAAAATTACAAGGTAACAAAATGCAGACACTAAAAATAATGATGTAACCACACTGGGAGGTGGGAGGATGGGCCAGATGGTTTAAGGAACTACATTTAAATCCTCATTATTGCACGTGCCAGTCAACGGATAATGTCTAAAAACTAGCAAACTGAGAAGTTATCAGAAAAGGCATGTTATTTAGAGAACTACCAGATGAAACTGTAAAAGACAATTCCCTCCAGGGAATAAGCTCTTAGATGGGACAAGACACTTTCTGTAGTAACAACAGGACCTATGTGCATGTATTACTTCAGTAAAGTTTTAGAGCATTTAATAACATAACAGGGTGATTACATATTAAAGTACTCATTTAAGGTCATACCTGGAATTCAAATATTCTCTTGGCACCACAAGGGCAATGTGGAATATCTTCTTCTTGAGGGATATTTTCACCAGAGATCCAGATGGGTGTAATCCCTCTGCCGTATCTGAGAACCTAAGATCAACGAGGGTCATGTGCAAATCACCAACATCTCACCTAGATTCCCGGTGGTAGCACGTGACTGGATGGTGATCTGGAGACCCTTGATGGAACGCTCATCTGCAACGCAGTTTTACCATCCCCCACCTCAAACCTGGCACCATTAATGCTTTTTCACTGTCATCAAATCAGTTATTTTAGCTTATCTGACTTAGGATATCAAAAATCCTATTTCATAGCTGATAATATGATTAGAATCTGAATCCTAGGGGTATTTTGTGAGGGTCCCACCATAATCCTGTTTCTCCATTACCAGTTTCTGAATCCAAAATGCAGCCCAGAGTCTTGCTTACTTTCACAGATAAAAGGAACCTCAGTTAAAAATTTTAAAAGGGGGCGCCTGGGTGGCTCAGTCGGTTAAGCGGCTGCCTTTGGCTCAGGTCATGATCCCAGGGTCCTGGGATCTAGTCCCGCATCGGGCTCCCTGCTCAGCGTGGAGTCTATTTGTCCCTCTCCCTCTGTCCCTCCCCCTGCTCGAGCTCTCACTCTCTCTCTCAAATAAATAAATAAAATCTTAAAAAAAAAAATTTAAAAGGGACCAGGGGTGTCTGGATGCCTCAGTTGGTTATGCGCCCAAATCTTGGTTTCAGCTCAGGTCATGGTCTCAGGGCCCTGAGATGGAGCCTCCGTGCTCAGCATGGAGTCTGCTTGTCCCTCTCCCTTCCCCTCTCCCCCTGCTCAGGTGTGCGTGCATGCTCTCTCTTGCATGCTCACTCAAATAATAAAATCTTAAAATGAAAAAAAAATTCTCTTCCTTTGCCCCCCCCGCGCCTGCTTGTGCGCGCTCTCAAAATATATACATATATATATTTTTAAATGAATTTTAAAGGGACAAATGCCAAGTAATACACGGTTGTTTAGATAAATACTACAGAGATAAATTTCATTGTAAGATCTTATATGTCAACAGAGTGCCTTCCTATGCTTTGTTAAAAGCATATGCATTGCTAAAAACTACCCTCGCAGTTTAGGACCTAGGTCTATTCGTATGATATTCTTCCCCTGGATATTTGATTCAGTGACCGGTTTACAGGAGTTTGGCTGAAACTTCTTCAGTGATTTAGGGTTATGGTGAATGTCTTTAAGAGGAATGATACTGGAAGAACAGAGATGAAGCAGGGCAACATTTGCTGAGCACTTAACTCTGCACCTACATTCTTCCTTCATCCTCAAAACTAGCCTCTGATTTTTTCACACTGTAGATGCAATTACATCAGAGCTCTTCGTTTACCTCTAGGACCCGGGATTCTTCCCAACCCCAAAGCCCATTTTTCTTTTCACAAAACCAGTGTCTGTGTTAACATGTCACGTTGGTTTTACAATCAAAAGGTTCCTGTTGGATAAATGGGCAAGAATATCTGTTCCTTTCTTTCTGCCACTGGTACAAACTTCCTGTATTACAGGCAACATCCTACTCATCTGCCTCTGATGCCTTCTTTAAAATACGGACCCTACATGATAAACAGTATAACCTGTAGTTTTTCAGTAACTACTGACAGATCAGCAGACCATCTGTGTGAAGGATTCCTGTAACAAGAGACTAGCCTTATTGTAGTTACTTCTCAGGGACTGTACCCTGAAAACACCACCTGAAAAGAACACAAAAGGAATTGTAGGAGTTCTAGTTTACCTGTTCTGGCTCAAGGGCTACTTTAGTTTTAAACTTCTGGAAAATTTTATCTTCCTTTGATTCATGTTTTGCCATGGAATCCAATTCTTCCTCAGGTGCTTCACCTGAAAAATATCAACATTAACCGTTCTGGCAATAGGATTAATTCCTACGACTTAACAATTCCCACATGATGAGGGCAGGAAATTTCAACCAACCAACCTAGTGTCAAATCAGACAGTGAAAACCAGATGTTCCCACAGGCTTTCCCTATTTTAATTCGTCATAGTCCTTCAAGATCATCTGATTTTCCGGGTACCCCACTTTACTGGGCAGGTTCCTAGTGACTGCTTATCTCAAAGCTTCAATTTAAAAGAACAGACCCAAGTCCTGGGTTTAGCACTTGTGCCCAGTAGATGACAGGACACCCAACAAACACTGAGCCTTCTATTTTCACTACTGCCCTTAAGCTGCCTGGACTGTCCCGATCTCTTCGTGTCTCATGCATGTCTCTTCCCAGGTGGAACACTCACTCAGTCATCACTCTCACTGTGGACCTACCAGCTTGTTCTCTGTGCACACTGCTGCACACTCCTCTCCTAGAATCCGACCTCCCTGAACCACTGCTGTCCTCAACAGGATTTAGTCTGTGTTACATGTACCAAAGTACATATATATATATATTTTTTTTTTTTTAAGATTTTATTTATTTATTTGACAGAGATAGAGACAGCCAGCGAGAGAGGGAACAGGGGGAGTGGGAGAGGAAGCAGCAGGCTCCCAGCAGAGGAGCCCGATGTGGGGCTCAATCCCAGAACGCCGGGATCACGCCCTGAGCCGAAGGCAGACGCTTAACGACTGAGCCACCCAGGCGTCCCCCAAAGTATATTTTTGATATCACCTGAATATGAACTATAAACCAGTAAACTGATATTCTAAAAGTCTGATTTAGACTCTAAAACCAATTTTGTGGTCGTTAAGAGCTCAAATTCTGGAGTCAACAACATGTGAGCTCAAACTGCAGTTCTAAGCCTTTAACAACTTTGGTTACATGACCAAACAAGTTACCCAGACAACCTCAAATTCTTCACTGCAAAATGAGGTACAGTTTCTAACTCACTGTACTGCTTTCAGGATTTTAATGAGATCATGCACAAATAGCCCTTGATGCAGAGTAAGTGCTGAATAAATGTTGGGTACTAATCCTTCTCTTAGGTATCTGGTAGGCCTAGGCACTACATTAGCGTACCATCATCTCGAGATAACCTGTAAAACTGGGTATCTGAAACTATGTAGATGAAAGAGAAACATTTAAAGGGCCCCTGTCACCCACCAAACACTATGCTAAGTGTCTCACATATTCGACCTTGATCTGAGAAACAGATCTTGGATCCAGGTGAACTTACCAAGTTTCCAGCGTCTTGTGGAGAAGCCCTACCCAAATGACCACCTGGATACTTACCCTGACATGTCTTCATCAGAACCAGAGTCTATCTGATATACATATGCCCAGGAGTGGAGATACAGGAAGGATACTGTCAAATGATAGTGTTTGAAAGTCACAGGCTACAGACTCGAAAGTGATTTGACTTCCTGTCAGTACCTACCTCTCTTTTTGACATACTGAGCCTTTTCTTTAAGCATTATATTTATATTTAATCATTATATTTAATTATATTTAATCATATAATGAATAAAGTTAGCATTATATATATATATATTTTTTAAGATTTTATTTATTTATTTGACAGAGACAGCCAGCGAGAGAGGGAACACAAGCAGGGGGAGTGGGAGAGGAAGAAGCAGGCTCATAGCAGAGGAGCCCGATGCGGGGCTCGATCCCAGAACACTGGGATCACGCCCTGAGCCAAAGGCAGACGCTTAACGACTGCGTCACCCAGGCGCCCCAAAGTTAGCATTATATTTAATCATTTAATGAATAAAGTTCTAAGACGGACTCCTTACCCATGCTCCCCATAATCTCTGATTCATTTTCTTTTTCAACAACTTCAGGTGTAATCTCATCTTCTGTTTCTATTACAATTTCAAATTCTGGAAAAAGGAAGTTGTGGTCTGGAACTGTTCTCTCCAAATAATCTGAAACACGAAAAGGTAACTAGCATCATTACTCGTCATTTAGTTTTAAAGAGGGTTCAATAATTTCCCATTTCTAAAGTATATTCTGTGCAGTAACACTTTTCCCTAGTGAATTAATACACATAGTTCCAGCAGTTTAGGTCATAAATTAAACGCCTGTATTTAGGACATAACTGAGCAGGCAAGACCTCACAGCTCTTTCATAGAAGTGTTCATGTTACCAGTTACTAAAATTTTGAAAGTAGAATGCCTTCTCTAATCTTAACTTTTATCCTCAAAACAAAAAACTTGGGTTGACTTAAAAAGAGTTGACTCACCTGACTGTGTACAAGCCTGCTTATGCCCAAACCTCCAGTCTAGAGTCTGATGCTCCTTACTGCAGTAATGTGCCTTGTGACATCTGGAACACGTCTTGGGGCCTAGACAGCCACAGACCCTGCAGAGATGAGCACCAGCCTTGAGCTGGAGGCAAACAGACTCTCCCGTCTCTGGAGGGGGATCCTCAGGTGGTGGCTCATACGAGTAAAAGTCATTTTTCCTGGGTAGCTGATTTCTAAAAACTAAGAGAAAATGAGGAGAAATGTTGTAGATACCGTAAATAAAACAATACAGCAATGGAAATATTTGAGCCTCCAGTCCACACGGGACTGAAAAGACACTAATTTCTTAAAAAGAGACACAGAGGGAACTTTTTGACTTCAGGGATCCTATTTTCTGAAAGGGGAGAGGAGAACAAGAGACTAGTTCGGTACCCAACAACCTGAACTGACGAAGGTCACACTGGGTGCAGAAGAATGGAAACATTATGCAGGCGCAGCTTTCCAGAAAAGCACAATTTGTATTCTGTCGGTGTAAGCACGCACACTCCGTACCCACTGGCAACCCAGAAGCTGGGGCCCGGACTGCGCCGGGAAGCGTGGCGGCTGGAGGCGCGACCACCCCCCACCGGCCCCCGGCGCCGCGGCCGCTCACCGCGCAGGCCGGCGCAGCACGGCGGCGCCCGGCAGCAGAAGAGGAAGAGGCCGCGGTGGAAGGCGTCGGCGCGGTCGGGCAGCGGCGCGTACAGCTGCAGCAGGAAGGCCAGCGGGCGGCCGCACAACGCGCAGGCCAGCTCCTCGGGCCCCGGCAGCCCGGCTGCGCCCAGCCACGCCGGCCGCCCGCCCACCTTGCTTGGGAACTGCTCGCTGCGCAGCCGCCAGGCCGGCGCCTCCTCCACGAAGCCCAGCTCAGCCGGCCCCGCACAGGTGGCCGCCATAGAGCGAGGGGAGCCGGGCGCTCGGAAGGTTGCGCTTCGCGGCCGGAGGACGGAAGTTGGCTACCGGAAGGCGCGGAACGGCGTCTCAGAAGCGATTGGGCCACGGGGAGAGGAGGCGGGACTAAGGAAACGGCCGGTCGTCAGGTCTCTCCGCGCGTCCCTAACTTCCGGTCCCGTGACAAGGGGGCGGGGCTAGGACTTAGGGGTTGGAATTTAGGGTTTAGGAATTTACTCTAATGTACCGAGAAGAGACGTGTGCAAGTTTCACCACTATTTCAACTGTGTCCTTAGTTTTGTTTTTTTCCTCTTCTCTGCCTTTTGGACATGGCAGACTTTGTCACGTCGAACACCGAGAGTTTTATTTTTGTAAGTAAAAATTGACAATATAATTTCAATGCTAAATGCAGCAGGTCTGCAACTTCGCAACCTGCAGAGGAGCTATTGTCCCCGCTCGTTTTCCTGCAGCCCCTCCACCTCGCACGTGGGGCCGACACGGCCCGAAGCGCTGCCTGGTGATCCAGGCCTGCGCCCCTTCGGTGCGGCGAGGATCTTATTGGCCGTTTCTTGTTTAAATCTCAACCGGACGCGAGCAAATGTAGCTATGGCTCCGATGCTTCTATTTCCAGTAATTATTTTATAGAAAAATTACATCTAACGTTTCCTTTCTTTGGAAAGCAAGTTTCTTTAATTTTACTTGAACAGCGTTCATCTTAGTGTAACCTCTGTGGTGGTATTTTGTTTCCCAAAGCACATGTTAATCATTCTTCGATTAAATTCGGTTCTGTTTTACTGATGGGAAAACAATAGGAGAATGTTTATTTTTTTTTAATTTTTAAAAAAGATTTTATTTATTTGCTTCAGAGAGAGTGACAGAGCATGAGCAGGGGAGCTGCAGAGGGAGAGGGAGAAGCAGAGTCCCCCCCGCAGGGAGCCCTACTCGGGACTCGATCCTGGCACCCCCGAATCATGACCTGACCGGAAGGCAGACGCTCAACCGACTGAGCCCCCAGGTGCCCCAAGAATGTTTATTTTTAAAAACTACGTTCTTGGAATTGAGTAAGCCACATCCCTAATAAGATAGGTTATTTGTGGATGTGAATTGCGTGCTGAGGAAGAAAAACTAGTTTCTTCTGTCTGTTGAAGTCCGGGAGCAGTGCGTAAAAGCAGATTGTTGAGGGACGTTCCGCTTCACTCCGGTGACGCCTGCTCCAGCTCAGTTTTACTCAACAAACTTTTCCTTCCAGCGGTAGCGTCCCAGACTGCTTAGAGAATTCAGTGACTTTTCACACCTCAAGTCTGTGAAATACTGTTCTCTTTTTTGATACACAGAATCCAATCATATGAAGATGAGATAATGCCAGAGACGGGCCTTGAAAACTGAAACCCATTTGGGAGATCTGTTTCAGTTCCCCTGCTGTAGATCCCTCTGCTTTTTATTATTAATTCCTGAACATTTTTTACTTGGAATCAATGTATTATGAAATCTAGCCTATTTTTTAGTGGACGAATGTTCAGATCTCTCAGTGCCCTTCTTTCCCCTGACTTATTGTAGCCTATGGCTCAGCTTTAGTTTCTGTCTTTATTACAACGGATCTGAAAACATCAGTTTTCATTTCAGAGATCGATACCACCTCCACTCCTCTCTCTTCCTGAGTCTCCAAGTGGTGTTCTCCAGTGTGACCTTTTTGGCCCTTGTGCCTCCTTCCCACCCCTCTGTTGAGGTACACACCTCCCCTCTGGATGTGATTTAGCACCCCCCCCAAACTGTCATCTCAAGGGAATGGATTTTTTATGAGTCTTTATTTTGCTGAGGTTCAGCTGTGACTCACTTCATCACCCCCAAGTAAAGGGAGCAAAGAGGGCAGGTCAATGCCTCTGAATTACAAGTATCGCAGAGTATCTGCATGGAACAAGCCCTGGCGAGGATGAGTCATTTTGCAGCTGAACACGTGTGCTGCTGCACTGCCATTGGCCTCAGATTGTCTAGGCACTAGACTCTTCCACCTGCACAAGGGAATTTACAGGGACCACTTAATAATTTTAGGTTTATAAAGAGCAAAAGATGTTTTCCCAAAACACTGAGGAGAAAATGAGGCTGAGCAGAATGGCCCTGAGGTCACCACTGTAGGACATCTCTCACTGTGTATTGTTGGTTGGAATGGCTAGTTTGTCCTTGGAAGCCACCTGGAACAGGGAGTCTTTGGGCCAAGTCTCCACCCATCCCTGGATGAAAAACTGGTGTATTAGATATCCTCACCTTTGTTTAGGGTCTCTAGTGGTTTTGCTCAGCCATCACAGCCCCAAATGCTCAGCCAGACATTTGAATCTCCACAATCCAAATTGGATGGTCCTTCCTTCCTTCCTTCCTTCCTTCCCTCCTTCCTTCCTTTCTTTTTTTCTTTCTTTCTCTTTCTTTCTTTCTTTCTTTCAGATTTATTTGAGAGAGAGAATGAGAGAGAGAGAACATGAGAGGAGGGAGGGTCAGAGGGAGAAGCAGACTCCCCACTGAGCAGGGAGCCCGATGCAGGACTCAATCCTGGGACTCCAGGATCATGACCAGAGCTGAAGGTAGTCACTTACCCAACTGAGCCACCCAAGCGCCCCTGGACCTTTCTTTTGGAGTCTAGTTTCTCATTATTCTCACTTGGTATTCCTTATTTGTTGGACAGGTCAGGTTCAGGGTTTAGGGTCAGGGACAGGATCTGGGTCAGGCTGTTGGTCTGGGTCCAGGTCAGCCTCACATTCTGGGTCAGCATCAAGGTCAGTGTTTAGATCAGGGCCTGGATCTGGGTCAGGGTGAAGGTCAGGGTTTGGCTTGATCATAAGTGGCCCCCTTCCCTATCTTCTGTCTCTTCTCTATTTTCCTCTTAGCCTCTAGGATGGACAGGACTGTCATGGTCACCTATATATCAGGAGTTGGTCTGGGGAGCCCCTCAGTGTTGGGCTCTAAAAGAAGAGTAAAATATGTGACAGGTCACTGACTGTTTCAAATCCAACCCAACCCGAATCATGGGTTGTGGATGGCCTCAGAGATCATGTAGGATCCTCCCACCTGGAAAGGGTGCTGCTGGCCCCACTCTGCCTGGGGATTCCCAGGTTCCAGCACAGGGCACTCAGTAAGCATGTGTGGATTTATATAGGATGAGGTGTGGTGGCCTACCAGCCCCTGTCTGCAGCTTTCTTGTGGGCTGGTGGTGCCCTCCTGGCACTGGCTGGATCCTTCATCCCATCCAAGTGAACAGGAGTAGACAATGAAGTCTCAGACAGAACAGCCCTTGACCTCCGAACATCCAGGCAGGCAGGCAGGCATCTGTGGTCCTCCAGCTCCTGCCAGCCTGGGTCTTGACAACCCCCATGACAATCACTGAGCTGACTGTGCTCCTGGGCAACGTAACAGGTCCATGGACAGTGTAGACAGCTTCTTGAGATATTTTCATTCTGAGGGTCTGTGTGGTTGAGACAAGTGCCTCCTCCCTCACAGCCTCTGAGCCTGCTAAGAGCAGTAATAATCCTCCAAATACAGAGTGTGGCTCTGGGTACAACTGCCATACAGCAGACTGGCCCTGCAGTCCTTTGGCCTCGGTTATAATGTAAATATTTGACATGCATACTTGTTAGGAATCAAGGGTATAGGAGAACCTATGTCTCCCAGTGGGCAGTTTCTTGCTGAGGCTGTATAGTCTCAGAGAGCCACATGCATGACCCTAGAAAGCCTGCCAAGTGTGAATTTTATGCTGTGGAATAATCTTGAGTCTTCCACTGCTTCACTGAGCAATAATTTCCTTACCACCCTCACATTTGGTCTCTCTCTTTGTAAATGAGAGAGAAGAGATTGGAAAATGAGCCAGTTTGTTCTTTGGGGATGGGTGATTAATGTGGGGGCAGGTGTCACTCCGGGACTCCCTCCTCCCAGAGACACAAGTGAGGTCTGTGTGCCTTCCAGTCTCTGAGACATGAGGACCCAATGCCCAGGGCAGGAGCCTTGAGTTTCCCATCAACAGCAGAATTGCTTTTTCAGCAAGTGGAAGAGTGTCTTGCCATTGTGGGAGAACAGCAAGAGCACTGGATGGGCGGCTGCAGCCCTGACCCTAAGTGACTCCTTCCTTCCCTGCTTCAGATCCCACAGCCGTGCAGTCAGCCACCAGTGATGTGGAATCTGCTGCTTTCCCAGCCTGGCATCCATTCTCACATCCAAGTCCAGCATCTCAGCTTGTCTTTGGGAACCACATCTCACCTGCCTCCCATCCAAACAGTTCCAGAGGGCAGACCCCACTTTCCATCCACCTCAGAGATGGGTGTATGATCCAAGTCTACCCAACCCCATGCTCTGTTCTCTGGGTGCTCTAATGGCTTCAAGGATGAGAGTGTGACCCAAGCCGGGCCAAAGACACTGAAAGTCATGACTTTACATGGAACCCAAGGGAAAGAGAAACCCTTCCCAGTAGAATGAATGAATGGTGAGTGGGTGTCAGCCTGGAGCTGTAGGAGGCCCCAGATGCAGTAAGAGAGACTGTGCCTGGGAATAGGGCCACCCCAGAGCACTTAGCAGGATGGAGGTTTGGAGAGGGTCCAGGTTACACTGTGAAAATGTGAGCCCCTGGGCCTGTCAGGTACAAACCCACTCTTAACTTGCCTCTTACAAGTAATAATTTATTTCTATGATTAAAAATAATAACTTCTTTTATTTCAGTAAGTGTGTCCAGTCCCTTGCCATCCAAAGTGCTAGGTGACACATCAGGATTGACAATCCCTGAGACTCCCTGTGCACGTGTCCTCACTGGGAGGAGCATGGCTGGGGGAGAGAAAGATAGTAGATGGGGTCAGGTCTCAGCGGAGCTCCAGAACAGTTCTGTCCCTGTTCCTTCTCTGTCCCTGGAGAGGAAAACCCCAGAACCCTGAGAGGAGAATCAGCAGGAGGAAGAGGCCCTAGTTGGCTAATGGGTCTGCTTGTTTTTTCCTTATTTTAGGGTCCATTTTGTTAATGTGCATTTTTATTAGGAAATCACCCATTTCCTCTAGGCTTCCTGTCAGATGCAATAGGTTTCTCTTATTTGACCTTCAATTTCTACTCCCTTTCTATTTTTCTTCAGAATTGCCAAAATTAATGAACAAATGTTGATGCATTACTATTTACTAAAGACTATACTTACTCAGGTTCCCTCTGTTCTACCTTTTCTGGTTCCAGGATCTCACAAGGGCACCCATGACATGTGGTCATCATGTCTCTTTAGGCTCTGCTTGGCTGTGACTTGTCTTGTTTTGATGACCTGGATGGTGTTGAGAAGGAATGGTCAGGCATTTTGTACATAGACCTGCATTGGGATTTCCTTGTTTTTCTCATGGTTAGACGGGGGGTTGTGGTTTTCAGGGAAGCGGATCACAGAGGTAAAGTGCTCTGTCATCACTGTACAGCAAGGAACACTTGTCACTGTCTGTGTTAACCTTGGTCACCTGGCCTCAGCTGTGTTGGTCAGGCTTCCCCACCATGAAGTTACTTTCCCAGGTGCCTATGGTGTGTCCTCGTGAGCAGGAAGACACTGTGTGGAGCCCACACACTTTAGGAGAGGGGAGTCAGCTGCACCTCCTTGATGGGTAGCTGAGTGTCTGTCTATATTTTTTATTTGGAATTCTGTTAGGTCTATTCAACCCCAATTGTAAAAACCTGTGTAATCTGTTAATAAAAAATACAACTGAGTAATTTAAAAGATCACATTGGCTTTATTGAACAATTCATGAATTGGGCAGCATCCCATCTAGCAAATAGAAAGGACCTCCTTTGAGCTGCACGGAAGGAAAGGCTTTTAAAAGCAGACAGGGAATTGAAAAAAGGAAATCATTAGCAAACGATGCATTGTTTTAGGCAGGGTTGCCCTCCTAAGGGGAACAGAAGGGGCCATTCTGTACCTATTCCAGGTTGACTGGTTAAAGATTACATGGAGGTGGGGGTGTGTGAAACTGCAGTTGGGTTAGGTGGTAAATCCTCCTTTGCTGACCTTGGTCTCTTAACATTAAGTGACTCCATTTGGGGCCTGTGGTTTCTATGTATGTATGTATGTATGTATGTATGTATGTATGTATGAATGAATGACAGCCAGTGAGAGAGGGAACACAAGCAGGGGGAATGGGAGAGGAAGAAGCAGGCTCCCAGCGGAGCAGGGAGCCCGATGCGGGGCTCGATCCCAGGATCCCGGGATCACACACTGAGCCAAAGGCAGATGCTTAACGACTGAGCTACCCAGGTGCCCCCCTGTGGTTTCTTTTTAACAAATCATTTATTTTTACCAGTGCTTTCCGTTGTCTCCCGTTTTCCGTTGACATAATTCCATCTTTCTGGCTTTTTTCTTGGTACTTTCTTACTTTCTGATACTTCAAGGTTATCCTGGCTCCCACATTTACTGTCTCAGTCCTGGTGTCAGCAATTTCTTTAAAGAGCTCTGGCTCCTTTTATTAGACAATGCTATTAAAGTCTCACCTGTGGGAACTGAATGTGCTCAGCAGACAATACAAAGCAATATATGCTTGTATTCCCACCTATGTTGACACACCGAACTATAAAGATTTCTGTGTGGAACGGTCTCTGTCCATATTAAACTAAAGATGAGTTTATACCGATGTCTCCAGCCTGGTCTGTCATCACATGGATATTGTGATCTTCTCTCT
Source organism: Ursus maritimus (assembly GCF_017311325.1). Classification (NCBI taxonomy): domain Eukaryota; kingdom Metazoa; phylum Chordata; class Mammalia; order Carnivora; family Ursidae; genus Ursus; species Ursus maritimus. Next base: position 70,713,946 of record NW_024423675.1, read on the forward strand.
TTGCTGATCTGTAACTTTCTACTCCAACAGTGACAAACTGGCTCTCACCACCTGCCATGTATTTAATTCGCCACTCCATTCCAGATTACAGATGTCGTGTTTTCAGATCTGTTAGCTACCACCCCGATAAGAAAGAACTTTATTCAATAGAGTACACTGTGTATATACAGTACATTTTTCCTTTAGTCTACAGATTCCACTCATTTCCAAAGTTTACTTAGGTCAGCATCTTTTGCCATACAACCTGCAGTGGGTGTTTTTTCATACATTTCCAGTACAGTTAGATTATTTGTCATATTCTGTATTCCACTGAAGGGGCAGAAGAAATTTTGCTCATTTCAAGGTTCTTGCAGTGGGACTGGGAATTACACTGACATGGGACAGATTAACATGAGGGAAAAAAAACCCATAAAGTTTAATCATGTACACATGATTAAATGACCAAGGCCGGCAGGTTTTATACTTTGTGGACAAAGAGAAAATAAATCTGTGAGGAATTCACAGAAGAAAGAAAACAACCTTGGGAGCTTCAATTAGTAAGGACTTCTAAACAGAATTTGAGCTGGGGTAGTAAATTCGTCAAAAGTAACAAGAATTGTTTATGCAGCCTTCTGGGCTCTTAATTTCCCATTTCTGGTGATTAGGAAGTCTTCACCTCCTGGTACAGGGAGATATTCACGTGGAAATTGATTTCCCGCTTCCAGGGGGACAGAGGAGGGTCTGAGTGTCCCTCTTACATAGGCCGTCTCCTAAGTAACTTTTATTTAAAATGATCAGTATGCCAGAGTGGCACATTTGGGGCAGTCTGCCTTCGGCCCCAACATCCCACATCCCAAATGTGACACTCCCACATCCTAAATAACTTAACTTTGAGTAGGTTATGATTTACTCTTTGAGATGTGAAAATGTTTGGGTTTTGACAAATGCACAGTGACAGGTATGCAGCACTAAAATATCATGCTATACTTCAAACTCCCCACCCCATGATGCTTTTGTCATCTCTAGTTTTGCCTTTTCCAGAAAATCCTATAAATGGGGTCATACAGTGTGTAGCCTTTTCAGACTGGATTCTTTCACTTAGCAAAATACACATATGATTCATCCATGTCCTTGTATGAGGTAATGGTTCATTCCTTTTTATTGCTGAATAGATTGACAGGAGAAAAACAGAAGTTTAATAACATATATACGTTCTGTATTCATGGGAGATACCCAGGAAAATGGAATAACTCCCCAAAGTGGCCCAGCCACCACCCTAAATGCCATATTCAGCTAAAGACACAGATTTTGGATGGTGGGAAGGCCAGTTAAGGGACATTACCAGGCCAAGCACAGTAAAGGAGAGTATGGCTGTTATGCAGATTTAAGTCTGTGCCTTCTCCTTTGGTAAGAGTGTGTTGAGATTTAGTCATTCTTCTTATCCTGGTAGAGAGAGGGAGACACCCTTACAAATGAAGTTTTCCTTTATAAGTATACCTTTCACTGACCAAATGGCAACCTATGTTCAGTTTTCAGAGATTCACCTGTGTCTGCTGTTTCTTAAAATTAATCAGCCCCAAATAATCCTTGTGCCAAAGAGGCACATTTGGGGTGGCATATTCTGCTTTCTTCACATGGATGCACCCCAGTTTGCTTATGGATTCATCTATTGAATTACATCCTGATTTCTTTAAAATTTTAACCATGAGATATAGAGCTGTGTGCATAACTGCCTGAGAGATTTTGTTTGGAAATAGATTTTCAAAGCAGTTGTCTAAATACCAGAAGCACGATTGTTGGATCCTAAGGTGAGACGTATTTAACGTTGCAAAAAATATGCCAAACTGTCTTCTGAAGTGTCCTTACATGCATTTCCCCAAGCGTGAAGGACATTTGCTGTCATTCCTCACCTTCTAGCAATCGGTATTCTTGTTTTTTGTAGTTTAGCATTTCTAATAGGCATGCAGTGCTCTCATTGCTTTTTTTTTTTAATATTTTACTTATTATTTTTTAATTAATTTATTTATTTATTTATTTATTTATTTATTTTTGCGCATATGTGTGCGAGAGAGAGTGTGAGCACAACAAGCATTAGGGGCAGAGGAAGAAGCAGACTCCTGGCTGAGCAGGGAGCCCAACGTGGGACTTAATCCCAGGACCCTGGGATCATGACCCGAGCCGAAGGCAGACACCTAACGTACTGAGCCATCCAGGAGCCCTCATTGTTTTATTTTTATTTATTTTTTTTAAAGATTTTATTTATCCATTTGGGAGAGAAAGAGCAAGAGAGAGAGCACAAGCAGGGTGAAGGGCAGAGGGACAAGCAGACTCTTGGCAGAGCAGGGAGCCCGACCTGGGGCTGGATCCCAGGATTCTGGGATCATGACCGGAGCTGAAGGCCGATGCCCAACCAAGCCACCCAGGCACCCCGTTTCTCATTGTTGTTTAAATTTATGATTTCCTAATCATGGAGGATGTTGAGCATATTTTGCGCACTTATTATCTGTACATCTTCTCTGTCTAGGCATCTATGCAGATATTTACCCATTATCGATTAGGTTATTTCATTTTTGTTTAGTTCTGAGAGTTTGTTTGTATATTTTGAATACAAATCCCTTATCAGATACGTGTTTTGCAAGTATTTTCTCCCAATCTGTGGTTTGTCTTTTAGTTTTTTGAGTGAGGTTCTTCACAGAGTAGAAGTTTTAATTTTAGAAAGTTCATGTTATCAATTTTCTTCTTTTGTGTATTGGCCTGTGGTGTTGTGTGTTAAAACTCTTCAACAAACCCAAGGTCATGTAGATTTTATGTTTTCTTTTTGATATTTTGATAGTTTTGCATTTTAAATTTATCTACAATTTTGAATGAATTTTGGTACAAGTTGTAAAGTTTGTATCTGCATTTCATTTAATTTCATATAGTTTCCAATTAATTGTCCCTATTTCCAGAGATTTCAGGGAATATTGGGCTCGATTTCAGTTTGGATTTCCAAAATTTAATGGATTCAGCTGGCCCCCGGGGAGGGGACAGGTGCCTCCACTGAACTGAGCGCGCATCCTGCACTGCCCCCACCGCCCGCAGGGGGCGCCCGAACCCAGCTCCCCGACCGGTGGGGGGCATTCGCGTCCCTCTGACAGGAGCCCGGCCTCCTCAGGACCCTCTGTGGGGGCTTCTGGAGGACGTGGGGCCCCGTCCGCGCTGACAGGACCCGCTGTGGAGACTTCGGGAGAAGGTGGGGCCGCGTCCAGGTCGACAGGACCCGCTGTGGAGGACGTGGGGCCGCGTCCACACCCACTGGGCCCGCAGCCGGAGAAGGTGAGAGCCGCCTGAGCGGGGACGGCTGAGGGGTCCATGCTCACAGGACCCCGCGAGGCAGGGCGCGCTGTGTAGACGGTGGGGTCTCCCCTCTCTGGGCTCGGATCCGCTGCGTGGTCCGCGGGTCCGTGTCTACGCGCACACGGATCCGGTTCCGGGGGCTCCGCAGGCGGTCTGCCGTCAGGGAGCCTCCGGCCGGTGCTTCCCCGGCCTCGGCCCCGCACGGTCCTCCCGCGTCCACACCGGGTCCGATCTGGGCAGGGCTGCGCCTCCATCACGAAGCTTGGTGCCCGCCCGGGTGACCTGGTGCTGACCTGGTGCTGACCTGGTTGGTGACTCTGCGGCGACGTCAGGGCCGTGAACCCCCACACGCGGTCTCCACACGCAGACTCCCCGGCTGCCGTTTCTCTCCCACGCGGACGCTTCAGCGCGTTTGACCGCGAACAGGGACGCGCCCCGCGGACCCCGCACAGCCCCGAACGGGGCAATCAGCGCGGTGTCCGCAAAACAACCCAGACCGCGGCCCGCGTCAGCGTCGCCGCCTGCCCCGCTGTCGGAAGTGTGCTGACCCTTCGGATCCGGTTTTCTCCTTCCGGAACCGCTCCCGGGACTTCCGGTACTCGCACAACCCCCGTGGGTTGAAGGAGCGCACAGGGCTCCAATCCGGGTGGCCTGTCACTGGGGCTGCTGTCAGAGTCCATCCACGTGGTGACATGCGTCAGTCCTTCACTTCTTCACTGTGACTAAACGTAGTAGCATTCACCACTTCAGACACTTCAGGTTCACAGCTCTCTGGCCTTAGCCGAGTTCCCACGGTTGTACGTCATTGTCCCCAACTGTCTCCTTCTCCCCAGGGAGACCGTGCGCCTGCAACACCGGCTCCGCACTCCCCTTTCCCCTCGGCCCTGCTGCCACGTTCAACCCTGTGTCTCTGCTTACTTCGTATCAGAATCCTGTCTTTCTGTGACTGGCTGATTTCACCCAGCACGATGACTGCCAGGGTCAGTCCGTGTTGTAGCGTGTGTCAGAACTCCCCTCGTGTTCAAGGCTGAGTCGTGTTCCATCGTGTACATACCACATTTTGTGTATCCATTCATCTGTCAGTGGACGCTTGGGTTGCTTCCTCCTTTTGGCTGTTGTGAAAAATGCTGCTCTGAATAAGGGTACGTCCACTTTCAATTTTGCGGGCATATATGCTGCAGTGGAATTCTGTGTTTAATATTTTGAGAAGTCTCCATATTTTTTTCCACAAATGAAACAATTTACTTCATTCGTTCCTAAGGCAGAACAAGATTGCCATTTATGGATCTACGTCATTTTGTTTGTCCTTTTCCCCAGTGATGGACATTCACATAGCTTCTGGTTTTTGCCTGTTGTGAATACTGCTGCTATGAATATTTCTGTACATTTTGTTTGTTTGAACCAGTGTTTTCAATTTTGGGGGTATCTATCTAGGAGTACAATTGTTGAACCATACGGTAATTCTACTTTGATCTATTTGAGTAAATGCCAAACTATTTTATACATAGACTACACCATTTTTCACAAGCAAGGTTTAAGGGTTTCAGTTTCTCAACATCCTTTCCAAAATTTGTTATTTTTAGTTTTCTTGATTATGGTGATTGTACTGTGTGTAAAAGGACTGGTTTAAATCTTCATTTCCATAAAGACTAATGATGTTTAACATCTATTCATGTGCTGTTCACCACTTGTATGATTTCTCTGGAGAAAGGTCTATCCAAGTCCTTTGTCCATTTTAAAAATTGGGTTGTCTTTTTGTTGAAGAGTTGTAAAAGCTCTTTACATATTCTGGGAAACAGACTCTTATTAGATAAATCATGTACAAATAATTCCTTCCATTCTGGCTGTCTTTTCACTTTCCGGATAGTATCTTCTGATGTACAAAGATTTTTAATTTCTTTTTTTACATTACTTTTTTAAGAGTGATTGAGAGAGAGTGTGCGAGTGGTCAGGGGCAGAGGGAGAAGGAGAGAGAATCTTAAGCAGGCCCCACACTCAGTGTGGAGCCTTATGTGGGGCTGGATCTCATGACCCTGAGATCATGATCTGACCCAAAATTAAGAGTCGGATGCTTAACAAACTGAGCCACCCATGTGCCCAGGACAGATTTTTAATTTTGAGGATATTATTTTATCTATTTTTTTCTTTCCTTTCTTATGCTTTGGTGTCAGATATAAAAGCATTGCTAAATCCAGGGTTATGAAGATTTATCCCCATTTATTTCTTCTAGAGTTTATAATTTTACCTCTTACATTTGAGCCTTTAACTTATTTTGAGTTAATGTTTATATGTGGTGTGAGAGGTAAGGGTCCAGTTTCATTCCTCTGTACATGGATAGCCAATTGTCTAGCACCCTTTGTTGAAAAGACCATTCTCTCCCCCAGTGTAATGTTGTCCACCCTTGTCAAAATTCAGTGAACCATAGGTGAAGAGGTTTATTTCTGGGCTCTCAGTTAAATTTCACTGATCTGTATGCATACCTTTTTATAAAAATTTATTTTATTTATTTTAAAAAAATTAAATTTAAATCCAATTAATTAACATGTACTATTTGTTTCAGGGTGTATGCATACATTTACGACACTATCACAATGTTTTGTTTACTGTTGCTTTATATTAAGATTTGAACTTCAGAAGTATGACCTTTCACCCTTGATTTTCTTTTTCAAGATTGTTTTGGTTATCCTGTAGTCCCTTGAAATTCCATATGATTGTTAGTATTAGCTTGTGTATTTCTTCCCAAAGGCCTTTGTGAATTTTCTTGGGAATACTTTGAATTTTCACATTGCATTGTGTACTATTTTCATTTTATCAATGGTATATCTTTTCATCACCATGGGTGGTCTCAGATTTATTTAGGTTTCCCCTTCTTGCAGCAATGTTTTGTAATTTTCAGTGTACAAGTGCACCTTGATTACATCTATTCCTAAGTATTTTGTCAATGTTGATGTTCCCTAAAATGGAATTGTTTTCTTGAATTCCCTTTTGGATGATTCACTGCTAGTGTATACAAATAAGAGAGATTTTTGTGTATTGATATTTCATCCTATAACTTTGCTGAACTAGGTAACTGGCTGTAATCCTTTTTTGTTGATTCTTTAGGAATCTCTCTATATAAGATGATGTCATCTTTGGTTTCTGAATGGACCTAGTTCTACTGTTTCCTTTCCCGTGTGGATTCCTTATTTCTTGCCTTATCGTTCTGGGTAGAACTTTCAGTATTATACTGAGCAATGAGTGAAAGCTAACATGATGAACTTGTTTGTGATTTCAGAATAGAGCTGTCAGTCCTCAAAATTGAGCATGATGTTTGATTAGGGTTAGGGTTAGGGTTGGAGTTAGGGGTTAGGGTTAAGGGTTAGGGGTTAGGAGTTAGAGTCTCCCTGTCCTGTGCTGTACAGAGCCCATTCTCCTCCAGTAACCAGAGCGATCATTTCAGACAGATCATTTTGAGCCTGTCTGTGATCCCCTCCCCACCTGCCCATCTTCTCCATCCTCCCCTCTCCCACTGCTGCCTCCCCTCTCCCCCATGGGCCACCCAGGTGTGTGATTGTCCCACATGTGCCTTGGGCCTGACTCCAAGCCTTTGCATTTCTGTGTCCTCTGCCAGGATCACTCTTCTCTCTTCTTGCCTCATGTCTGGCTTGTTCCCCCACTGGCTGGGCCTCTACTTGACCCCTGGTGTCTGCTGGGTGTGTGTACTCGTCCCCTATTTAAATGTAGTGCCCGCCTTCCCTCTGTGAGCGATTTACTAACCTGCCAAGTATGGGGCCGGCACAGGGAAGTAGCTTTAGTGCCTGTATAAAAAAAAATCAGTCTCAGGGCACTGGGTGGCTCCGTCATTAAGCATCTGCCTTTGGCTCAGGTCATGATTTCAGGGTCCTGGGATTGAGCCCACTGTCGGGCTCCCTGATCAGCGGGGAGCCTGCTTCTCCCTCTCCCATTCCCCCTGTTTGTGTTCCCTCTCTAGCTGTCTCTCTCTTTGACAAAAATAAATAAATAAAATCTTAAAGAAAATCAGTGTCAGAGGGGCTCACCACACTTGCCTGATGATGGGGGAGCTGCTGTCCCCATGGTGGGGAGCAGGTAGTCCCCTCAAAGGGGGACCAGCCATGTGAGGCAGTTGGACAAGACTCCCAGCTTCATGGGGCCGGGGAATGTAGACCTAGACCTGGAAGCTTACACCCTTGGATTCAAAGCTGGGGCCTAAGCAACCCCCCTCATCTTCCAGGGGTCCTCTTTCCCCTTCCCTGCCCACGGCTGGACCTGATTCCTGACCTGGGGGATTTCGAGGGTGACCCCTCCTAGGAATACCAGTGGTTAGTGATGGATCTTGTCAGCAGAATGCCCAGTAGCCTTCATGGGAGGACCCTACAAGAGGTGGAGATAGTTCTGTGGGGGCCAGTGACAGCCCACTCAAAGCAAAGTGGGGCAGGTGGCCGGCCCTGCTGGTTCTACCCAGTCTGTAGGGCATAGAAACAAGGGCTGTGCCCAAAGGTGCTCAACTCATGGCAGGTGGGGACTGGACCTGCAGGGGGTCAGCCAGGGGGGGGACACCTGCAGCGTTTGCCCGGGAGCTCAGCACAGGGGGAGTGTTCCTGGCTCCAGCATGCTGACTGTGGGGCTGCATTGGTTTCTAGCCTCCTAAGCCTCAGGCTCCCCTTTGTAAGATCGGGTGCTGACAGCCCCCATCTCTGGGAGCAGAAGGTAGGGAGGCCCCACCGGCAGACTTGCTCAGGACAGGCCAGGAGGGTGGCTGTTGCTTAAAACAGCCCAGGGCCTGCCCCCTTGAAGAAGGTGTACATGTTCATGGCCTGAGTTTTGGGGTCCTGCCGCCAGCCTCTGGCAGTGACCCTCCTCCAGTGCTGTCCCCTGTCCCTGTGGATACGTGGTCTTCCTGGAGCTGGTCCTGCAGACGGCGGAGAAGCACTTCATGGTGGGACACAGGGTCACCTACTACGTCTTCACCAGTCAGCTGGCTGCCGGGCCCCATGTGCCCCTCCGGGAAGGCTGGAGGGTGGTGGTCCTCGAGGTCCCCGGCTTCCTGCGCTGGGAGGGTGTGCCCATGCAGTATATGTGATCATCAGCCACTTCTGCAGACAGCTCTTCCTGTCATCGCTCACTGAAATGAAGTTCTCAGACACCACTCTGAGTGGCCACGCAGGGCTGCCTCTGCAAGGGAGAGCAGCAGCAGCTGGATTCTGCACATAGCTTTTATTTTATTTTTTATCAGAAAAGCAAGGACAGATGCCTCAAAGTGTAGGAAAGGGGTACAAAGGGATAGCAAATATCTTGAAGCTGTAAAGCAGGCCTGCACCCTCCCCTACATGCAGGTGCGCAGGGAGGCAGTCATGAGATACGGGAAGAGTGGAATGTTTGTGCTAGCAAACGCCAGGTGCAAAAAGGGGGGACTGAGGGTTACATTCTTTCCTAGCTCCTAACCTATGCCCTGCCCCTGGGGATCATGGGATCCTGCTCCTACCAGGCCATTGCGTTCAACAGCCTGAGAACAAGAAGGCTGCTGACGTTTCAGCTGCTTCCACAATCACTCCTTAGGGCTTACAACATATTTTCTAAGAATAACTCCACACTTTCTCTGTGAGGTGGACTACCTGGTGTGCACAGAGATAGATAGGAAGTTCCGTGACCATGTGAGCGTGGAGCTCCTGTCCCCCCTCTTTGACACCCTGCACCCTAGTTTCTACTGGGCAGCCCACAAGGACTTCGGCTCTGAGCATTGGCTGCAGTTCCAGGCGCACATCCCCAGGGACCAGGGTGACTTTACTACGTGGGGGCCTTTTTTGGTGCTAGAGGTTCACTGACTGACCTTGGTCTGTCACCAGGCAATGGGGGGTCGTCAACCTGGCCATTGGGATCGAGGCGGTGTGGCAGGATGAGAGCCGCCTGAACAGGTACTTGCTGGACCACAAGCCCATTAATGTGCTGCCCCAGAGGACCTGTGGGACCCACAGCTGCTGGACTGGCCCCCCATCAAGAAGAAGCTGAGATTCGTGGCTGTGCCCAAGAATCACCAGGACATCCGGAACTCATGATGGACTCTCCCCAGAGGACCTGTGGGACCCGCAGCTGCTGGGCTGGCCATGGGTCATGAAGAAGCTGAGATTTGCGCCATGCCCAAGAATCACCAGGACACCCAGAACTCATGAGGGGCTGCTCCTGTCTCCATCAGGGGGTGCTGCCTTGAGTAGAGCCATCAGAGCAGGGTCCTACTTCTGTTCCCTTGAGGGAGATGGTGGAGCCTAGCCCCCAGTCCAGGACCCCCAGTCACCCGCATGCACAGGAGGCTTGCCTGGGGTCACAAGTTCCTCTTGGTCAGTGCATTTTGATAACTTCTGGGTGATTTGCAGCTGTGATTGGCTCTAGTTTTATGTCAGATATTTTTCTGTGTCAATGCTGAGCAACCATCTTTTTTTTTTAAAGACTTTATTTATTATGTCAGAGAGAGAGAGGGAGGGAACGCACAAGCAGGGGGAGCAGCAGGCAGAGGGAGAAGCAGGCTCCCCGCTGAGCAAGGAGCCCAATGTGGGACTTGATCCTAGGACCCTGGGATCATGACCTGAGTGGAAGGCAGATGCTTAACCAACTGAGCCACCCAGGTGTCCCTGAGCAACTATCTTTAAAAAGAACAACCGAGGTAAAATGTTTTCTCCCTGGTTCTAAACAGACAACACCTGGTGGGGCTGGGAGCTGCCCTGCAGCAGCCTTGGAGCCAGAACAGGTCCTGGCCGGGACTTCCCTGCCGGTCTTCACACCACACCGTGGCCATGGGGCTTCAGGGTCAAGGGTGTGCTAAGCCACCATTCAGACCCCCAGTCCCCTGACTGCCAGAGGCCTTGGCCGTGGCCACTAGCTCGGCCTCTAGGAGCATAGAGGATAGCCCTCTGGGTTATATACAGTTCCTGCCTTGGTTTTAAATGGCTATTTCTGTGCTGGTGTTTGTGAGATGTGGGCACTGGCTCTGTCTGGATGCGCGTCCTGTTGGGATCCCTCAGTGCCCACTGGAGGGTTTGCACTTGTGGACTCTCTCTGGAACATCTGCCTGCACTTCATCTTAGCAAGCATTCACTGAGTGCCTACTGTGAGCTCGGTCACCAACAAGGGGCAGAGCGTGAGAGCGAGAACCAAGATACAGGATCCCTGCTCCAGGGCCCTCCTGGGACTCACGATGGCCCCGTCCTCCTGACTCACTACTTTCCTATTGTGGTGTGATGGACATACGACTGATACTTAAGCACATTTCAGGGTACAATTCAGTGGCAATACGTACATTCACTGCTCTGCACCCACCACCTCCATCCATCGCCACAACTTCATTGTCATCCCAAACTGAACCTCTACCCACGAGACCCATTCCACCTCCCCAGCCCTAGCACTCAGCAGCTCCTTCCACCTCTATGAATTGGAGTGCTCTCTGTCCCTCACAAGTGGGGTCCTGCAGTATCAGTCCTTTAGGGACTGGCTTATTTCATGTAGCACAATGACCTCAAGGTCTGTCCCCATGAGCCTGGACCTGACCCACTTTTCCCCCAAAGGAGTGGCTCAGCCCTCTCCTGTCTAAGCTGAGCCTCCTCAGTCCCCTCTGCTCCCCTCATCTTCCTTCTCAGCCTGAAGATGATCCCAGCCAATCTGCAGCTTTGAAGACCTGTTCAGTCCAGATGCCGGACACATACTCCCGGGGCCTCGGGCCTCACCTACCCCATCTGTCCATGTCAGGTGCCTGCGCCCCCTCAAGCTGGCCACCTGCTCCTCCCACAGGTGTCCCCACCTCAGGAGAGGGAAACACCAAGTCCACACCCTTGGAGTCCTCTGTGACTTCTTGCTTACCACCAACTGTAGTGAGGTGGCTACTGGAGGGCATTCAATGTCCAAAACATTTAAAGGCATATGTAAGTCTCTTCTGCCCAGGGCAATGGGTAACAGTTGGGGCAAACAGAAACCAAGCAGACTCACTGGAAGAAAGGCTGAGTGATGAGGAGCTTTAGGGAAAAAGGGCCTGGAAGCTCTGACCTATTCCTGAGCCCCTGGGACACTGCATGAATGGGCTAGGTGCCTGTTCAGTGCTGACCTGAGAAGACTCTAGGCTCTCCCCTCTGGTGATTGTCAGTCTCCACAATTAGGAAGCAAAGGCCATGGTAGAGTCCTTAAAAGGCCTGGCTGGCATCGAAGCTGTATCCTGACACACACACACCCAGAGCCCTCCTTCGCATCTGCAAAGACTAGAAGTTGTTTTTTTTTCGGAGGAAGGGCGGTTTCCAGGTGTTTAAGGAAATCTCGCCCAATCAACAGTTGACCACTGCATTTACAGAACAGACACTTCAGTGGCCACACATGGCAAGGAATACAGATTTGACAAAATTAGGTTAGAAAAGTCACTATGCCAGCAGCAGAACTGCAGTGAGAGGAGCAGCAGTGAACCCTGGGGAGGAGGAGAACTGGTATTTGACTTGCTACATTACACTATCCACACTGTCCAAAATCTAAAGGCAGAGAGATGAGTGGCGGTGACACAGGAAAGGGATCTATTTCAGTGCAGCTGACACAGGAAGGCAGAGGACTGGCATGATCTCAAGGTGCTGAAAACACTCCTGGGTTTTTAGTAAGGAAAATATAGGACAAGGGCTGGTGGGTTGTGCAGGGGGGCAGTAAGGTTCCTGTCGATCATTGTCTTGGGGTCAATCATGCAGGGTCTTGTTGGCGTCAGGACAGTGGTTATTGCTTGAGGGGTCATTTTGGTGCCCGCTGGGTTTTTCACTTGAGTTAACAGATGAGCCCAAAGGAAGGACATCATCAGTTAGAAGTACAGCTGAAGGTCAGAGTGGAGGTGGTTAAAGACCTCTTTCACTCATAGAGTGGGGAAGCTCTGAGCTCTGCTGCACACCTTGCACTGCTCATCACGTCCTTCTGCCTGGTCCTGAGTTCTGTCCTTTTAAGGAATTGGTCATCTAGTAAGTGACATATTTCTCCGAGTTCCATGAGCCACTCGAGCAGATTATTCGAACCGGAGGAGGAGGTTGTGGGGACCTCCAATCTGTAGCCCATAGCTCAGAAACACAGGTGACCTCTCTGCCCAGCCACTGGCTGACCACGACTTTAACAGCACAGGGACCTCAGGGGGCACACACAACAAGGAACACAGACTTCGCAAAGTTAGTTCAGAAAAGTCACTAAGCCAACAGTAGCAACTACAGCAAGCAACAGTAACAAAGCCTGGCATGGGGAAGGTCTGATATTCAGGATGCTTCCATTATAGTATTCATAATCACACCCTGGGCTTGTCACTGGGTCCGAGTCCCCTGGATTGGGGTCAGGTAGCTCCTACATGTTCTACCTGCCTCTCCCCAGCTCCCCCAGCCATGCACAGCCCTATGCTGCTTTTCAGCAGAGGTCAGTTTGAACCAAGGCCAGGAAGGCTGCTGCAAGAGAGGAAAAAGTTTTCCTCAACCCTCTTAAGGTCCCTGGCTGGGTCTGGAAATTGACAAAGACAGATGAACAGGAGAACAGCAAGCAAAATGTATAGATTTTTTCTCACAAGACCATGGAGACCAGCAAAGGTGACTAGAGCAGACAGCTCTTCAACCTTTTAGACAAAGAAGCAATAAATGTGTGAAGAATTGACAGACACAAGGCTTTGGGCTAGGGCTGGTAAATGGTAAAAAGTAGCTAGGAAGATCAGGGTGAGTTTAACCAGGTTTGTTCCTACAGCCTTCGTGGCTCCACATTCCTTGACTGTGATGATAAGCGCATGTCTTCCCTGTAGTCTGGGGAGAGAAAGTTCCACCTGGGAGTATTCTGACCTGCTTCAGGGAAGAAGGGCTGATGGCTGGGGGTCAGAGGGACCTTCCTGCTTCTGCTTAATGCAAAAGTTCTTTCAGCTTCTATATTTAATTTGTCAAGGTGCCATATTTGGGGTAGTGTGTCCTGACCCTCACTGGCCTGGTGCTGTACTCTGTCTCCTCCTAGTATCCAGGATATTGAATGTGCTGCTGTGGGGACCTCCCAGCCCTGGGGAAGCCCCTTGTCCAGGGAGGCACCTGCCTCAAGGGGAGGCTTGCCTTTGACTTCCCACACGGGTGCCCTGTTGTTAAGGGCAGCCGCCCCTCTTCAGGGAGATTGGGTGGGAGAGTGCAGATCTTACTTCGAGAAACTGACTTCATTTCCTGAAAATGACTACCCAGTAGTGGGATCATACAGGAGTTCTATTTTTAGTATTTTGGGGAAGCTCCATACTTTTCCCAGCATGACTATGCCAACCAAAGTCAATTCTGGATGATTTTTACCTATAAACCAGAGATTTTTCAAGAACCTCTCCAGCAGAGAACATGAGAACATTTTCAAGACCTTGGACAGATTTCCCAGAATGCCAAGTATACTAACCATAGGAACAAACCGGTAACTTAGAGACTATTGAAATGAAGAACTCGTTCTCCTTCTTCCATTTCTGGCTAGTGTGCTGGTCTGTGGCTCAATCCCACCTCAGGCAGCTGCAAGGTTGACCTCCCAGGTCAGCTGCCACTGAGATGGCTACTGTTCCCAGAAATTCTTCAGGGTGTGGCCGGGTTTCCCCACCTGTGCGCAGATCAAGTTGGCAACCTCTGACAGTGGAGCCACGGGTGCTCCAGGCATGGTCCCCACCGCCAGCCCCCCAGTAGAGCCATCACACTGAGTGTTTACGGGGACGGGAGCTGCCCCCAGGCAAAAACACCGGAGATTCTCACTATGCCTACCTGACTCCAGATGCTCCCCAGTTCCTCCTGTGCCCTGGCGTCTTCCTGGAGCCCTGACCTGGCTGTTTTCAGGCAGCTCATCCAGTGGTACCCTCACTTTCTGGGAGGGGGACTGCTGGAATCCGCAGTGTGTCCTGCTGCCCCACCTGGGTCGCTTTTTGAAGGCACATTGTCTGGCCCATCTGAGGACCCGAGTCTGTGGGTTAGACCCAGGTCTGTGGCCTAGAGGGATTCTGAGCAGAGCTGGTGGGATGGGAGGGCTGCAAGGCACAGAGGCAGGTTTCCAAAAATCTACCTTCCTATAGTTTTTGAATCAAAGCCCTGAGATCTTTAAGATGCCAGCAATGTTAGAGCATGGGCCAGAAAAACAAATGTCCCTGTGCACCCAACACCACCTAAACTATTGGCCATTTCTTGTCACTTGAGCTGAGTACAAAAGATTGGGAGTGGGGGCTTGAGGGAGGGGTCCTGGGTCAGATTTTGTGTTTGGGGGACAAAGGCCATCCAGACAATCTTGTGCTGGGTCTGAGGAGGGGGCCTGTCTGGAGACCCCAGCTGGAGGCATTGCTGTCTGCTGATGCCCCCTCAGCCTGCCCCAGTGCACCTGCTGCTGGGGGAGCGCCTGCCCCCTCCTCTCTGCCTGAGGGCTCTCTCCTGCACCAGCGGTGCCTCGTCCCCTGCCAGCCACTGCCAGCCTGCAGCCTGGGAGCCTGGATACCCTGATTTCCTCTAGCTGCTGGGGGAGCGCCTGCCCTCTCCTCCCTGTGGAGGGCTCTCTCCTGCACCAGCGGTGCCTCCCCCCTGCCAGTCACTGCCAGCCTGCAGCTTGGGAGCGTGGATACCCTGATGGCCTCCAGCCCTGGGGACAGAGCCAGTGCGCGTGGGACATGGTCTCCCAGCAGGCCTGAGTGCCCAGGCCACCACGGTGCTCGCTCTCCTTCTGCGGGCTCACTGTGCCATGCCCTCCCTCAGGCTCCCTGGGCCCAAGTCCTCCTCTGCTTGGGAACCACCCTCCGCCCATTCTCTACACGCTGGGACTGGGAGTGGGTCATCTGGACCTTCTAGACTCGCGCTTCGGTGCCTGTGACATGGGGACGGTCTGGCCTCACAGACTGCTCAGAGGAGACCCAGTGCAGGAAGATGCAGCCCGCTGCAAGGGGAGATGCCAAGTGACCCAGAGTGAGCACACAGGCCTTGCACAAAGCACGGGGCTCGCGGGGCCCAGCACAGGATGCGGGCACCTAGCCACGGGTCACGGGAAATCCCGGTGAGGGTGGCCCTGGTGGGGAGGCCACAGAAGGGTTCCAGAAGAGGCAGGCGACAAGGAAGACAACAGGACAGAGCTTCCCAAGGAGGTCGATGGAAGAATCAGAGGATTGCAGAGGCCTTGGGAAGACTTGGAGGCCCTGGAGATGTTGGCTGAATTGCTGTCATTTGGTCAGAAAAGGTCTGTCACAAACCCCCATCAACACTGGATGATTTACTCTTCGTTGGTTCTAGGAATCAGTGCGTACCTGCCATGAGAACTCACATTGCGTTAAGTCTAGGATATACTTATTTTTCAGGACTAGATTTTTCTAGAGGAAGTGCTAAGCATGGGTCTCTCCATTCTTTTCTTTGAGCGACTGGTCTCTGTTTTCAGGAGCAGATTCCTGGTGCTCATCACCTCTGCTCACCCTGAGAACTGCCCCCTGTCACCTCCCACAGTGGACGTGACTGCATGGGTTGGGGGGGTGCTCACTGATGAAGCCCCAGTGCTCAGTACACAGCAGGGCCCCCAGATCCTCTGCTGAATGAGGGAGGGCCTGAGGGAGGATGGAAGGGGAGAGAGCAGGCTATGCACCAACGCTAATGCCCAGAGGGCATCATAGCCCGGGCCCTGGATGGTGGCTCAGGGCATGTCCAACTGTCCTCCCAGTGCTGACCATCCTTCTCCTCGGACCTGCTGTCATCCTGGATCCTCTGCACCTCCTCCTCAGACAATTCTGAATGTTCCCAGGAGCAGGGTGGCAGGAGGGGGTCTCAGGAGGGGCTTCTCAGATCTTATGCCCAGAGGAAGCTGTGACAGTAGCTACAGGGCATCCTTTCATGAGGACTGGGACCGAGGATCCCATCCATCTCCTTGGGCATTAGTGTTGTTCCATTCCCTGCTCTCTCCACCACCGCTGTGATGAACACTCCTGAAAATACAACTGAAACACTGGGCCAGAGTTCCCGGGGGTGAGTCCGAGGACGAGCATGCTAGGTGGTTGGTGCACCTGCGGCCTGGGATGGGTGCTGCCCACTGTTCTCCCAGACAGGGGTGCCTGTCACCCTTCTCTCCAGGGGACCTGCGGGGGACTTCTGTGTCCTCACATTCTCCCCAGGGCTGCCGGTCCCCAGACCAGACACCTGCCAGTCTGAGGGTGACCAGCGCTGCCTCCATAGGGTTTCCTTTGCTGGAGTCCTTCCCCGGGAGCTCCCGCATCTCTGACACATACTCCCCGTGTGCCTATCCTCCCCCTTGGACTAGCATGTGTTTGGTCTCTGTCCCTGTGGAACCCAGTGACTTGGAGCACGGTTTGGACCAGAGGCAGGGGAAACCTTTCTCTGGCCTTGGGTTGTGAGC
The DNA here is from genome assembly GCF_017311325.1 of Ursus maritimus. Taxonomy (NCBI): domain Eukaryota; kingdom Metazoa; phylum Chordata; class Mammalia; order Carnivora; family Ursidae; genus Ursus; species Ursus maritimus. The sequence continues at coordinate 70,730,614 of NW_024423675.1, forward strand.
AATGCTTTTGCCCTTTGTGGTGTGTCTCCTAGCTTTCTGCATTTCCCTGGTTTCTGTAAGATTTTGGAAAAGAGCCAGCTGTTTCCTGTCTGAGGTCAGGCCGTGGTGTCCCAGCAGGAACAGGGGTCTCGGCCCTGAGATTGTGCCCATAATTCCTAAAGTGGTCTCTAGGATTATGTCTGATCTGTAATCAATCGGGGATTTCAGTATCGAATAAGGGAAATGCTATGTCAGATAAACACAGAAAAAAAGAGTCCCCTTTGAAAATAGGTGGGCAGACACGAAGGTACCTATTGTGATTCCACTTACAGAAACATCCGGAACAGGTAAAGAAACAGAGAGAGCAGCTTAGGGGTTTTGAGGGTATGGGCTGGGGGAGAAATGGGCAGGCAGGGCTTCTGGTTCAGGGACCCCTTTGGGGAAGGAGATATTCTGCAGCAATGTTCTCTGGTGGGGTGGCACAACATTGTGAATATAGTCAATGTGCATGACGTGTTCAATTGAAAGCAAGTAATTTTACTTAAAACAAATAATAAACAGTATACAGAACATGAAAAGATAAAGTAACAGTCAATATGTACCAGAGAGAAAGAACATAGGGGGAGGGGATGAAACACTCTGGCGGGACGTCGGGTTCGGGTGAAGGAACTAAGGGTAATTGTATAAGGAGCTCTCCCTGCAGGGCTGTGGGCTCTGGATGTGGCTCTGGGAGCCCTGCAAGAGCAGGAGTAGGGGCAG